>NC_050462.1:16259583-16632219 GCF_903995425.1 Onychomys torridus | reverse complement strand
GCAGGTCTTTTTTAAAGTTAGCATTGTATTGTATGTGTGTGGGTGTCTTGCTTGCATGTATGTCTATGTACCGCATATGTGCCTGGTGCCCTTGGCCAACAGAAGAGCATCTCAGATCTTCTGGAACTGGAGTTATAGACAGTTTTGACAGTGTAGACAACATCCTGTGGTTGCCGGGAATTGAACCTGGGTCCTCTGGAAGAGCAACAGGTGCTCTTAACCACTGAGCCATCTCTCCAGCCTGGGTTTCGGTTGGTCTTTGTGGTTCTTGAGACTGAACCCAGGTCCTTGTCCATTCTGGGCCAGCTCCCTGCCCCTGAGCTACTATGGAAAGTGCTGTTAGCAGTTGAAGTTGTATCTACCCAGCTGCATTTCAAATGGCCACTTCTTATATTGAAATGTCTATCTGGAAGTTTCTGTAGCTGAAGTTTTCTCTGATCCTGCCCAGCCTCATGGACCCTGCAGCTGCTTATAAAATAATCACTCAGAAGCTTATATTAATTAAAACTGCTCGGCTAATTAGCTCAGGCTAACTACTAACTAGCTCTTACACTTAAACTCTGCCCATTTCTGTTACTCTATAAATCACAACACTTTCTGTGGCTTTACCTGTGTGCCATTACATGCTGCTCCCTGGACAGCAGGCTGGCATCTCCTGACTCAGCCTTCTTCTTCCCAGAGTTCTCCTTGTCTGTTTATCCCACCTATACTTCCTGCCTGGCTACTGGCCAATCAGCTTTTTATTTATCAGCCAATCAGAGCAACACATTCACAGCACACAAAAAAGACACTCCCATCATTTGGTGTCAGAAGTGGGACAAAAACTTCAGCTACAAGTTTCTAGAGTTAGGTTTAGGGTCTAGTTGGTGTCCAACTTTTTCCCTTTTGTGGATATAAATGTCCTTTTCTGAATGATCTATGAATAATCTTCCAGACTAGAATCAGTTTATTAGTTAGGTTTTTGTTTTGTTTGTTTTGTTTTTTTGTTTTTGGTTTTTTTTGTTTTTGTTTTGCTGTTTAGTATCATTAATTTCATAATTGCTTTCCCCAAACAAATAGCTTAGCTGTAATGGCTCCTTCTTGTTTTCTTACTCACCCATTCAAGGAATCACTGAGAAGTTTAGCATGGTTGGGCAAGAACAAGAAAGAAAAATACATGTAGCTGAAAAAGTGGAAAAATTAGCATAATTAAAAATGCTATCTATGAATTGAACACCAGTCCTATCTGTCAGGAATTTAAAAAGTGGTATATTGCCGTCTTCCTGGGTCTCCTCAGATGTTCAGGGTGTAGCTCAGGGAGCTGAACTTCTGCATAAAATGCAAACTGAAAACTCTGAGCTAGAATCTCCAAGAGCCAAAAAACACTGGCAAAGACAGCAGGTAACCCAGGGAGCCAGGAAGAGAGAAGTCACTGTGCACTTCAGAGGAGGGCTGCACCGTGAAATGGGGATTGGCTAGTGGCTGGAGAAAGCAAGAGTGTTGTGGATGGGAAGAGACAGAGAGACAGTGAGAGAGAGAGAGAGAGACAAAGAGACAGAGACAGAGAGACAGACAGACAGAGAAGTCAGTTGGTAGAAATAACAAGGGAAAAAGACAGAGAGAAACAGGAGATTTAGGTCTTGGAAAGGCAAAGTAGGGGTGATTTAGCTCAGTGGTAGAGCGCTTGCCTGGCAAGCACAAGGCCCTGGGTTCATCCTCAGCTCTCGGAAAAAAAAAAAAAGGCAAGTAACTAGAACAGGCTGTCCCACCCAAATAAGTGTGTTTCAGAGTGGTGTGTGTGTGTGGGGGGTGTTAGTATTTGGTTCAATATTTTGTTAAAACCTGTTTTACAATGCCTTCCCTTAGGTGTGAGTTGGACCATTCACTCTGCCAAAATTCTAGACCTTATCCGCCAGCGGTCTCTCCACCTCCTCTGCATTCAGCCATCTTCTAGCCCCAGACGCATGGCATTCGTTTTCAAAATAAACCTCTTAGCAGCCAGGGACGGCGAGGTGTGGCCTGCTGTCAAGCCCCTTGGATCAAAGTGGAGGAGGATGGCTGGAGCCTAGGAGTTCAAGGCCAGTGTGGGCAGCAGAGTGAGCGTTCCCCTTCTCTCATGGAAAGGAAGAAAAATGGGGGGTGTGTGGAGAGTTGGAGGGGAGAAGAACGGGGTAGGGAAGGATCGTCCCAGGCAGGAATTTCCTATTGAGATTACGAGCAATTAGCTTCTTATATAAACAGGCAGTTTGTAGGAACCCACAAAACTCCCAGGGCCCCCGCCATGCTCCCACAGAAGGTCAACCAGACACCAATCTGAAAGGCGCTTAGTGTGTAAAGACCACAAATTAAAACTTTTGTTTCCCAGAGGAATCACTGAAAATGTCGGCATGATTGCCTTGGGACAGGAAGGCTGCCCTGGTGTTCTAGACACATCTGTTTATTTCCGGTAAGGAAAAGGTCTTTCTTTCACACCACAGTGAACTAGCGTGCCTTGTCTGGCTGAAAAGGAGAGCAGGGTTCTGTCAAAGTCTGAAATATTGCCAGTGATGGCAAATGGCGGTTCATTGGTTAATTATTGGCAGGTTGTATGTGTAGGTGCAAGCGGGCACACTCACGGGACAGTGTACACTGCCAGCCACCCACAGGCCACCTGGACTTGAAAATATGAATGTGAGGATGCTGTAGGTGCCCTTAGCCAACACACTTGCTGGTGATTTAAAAAGCTGTGACATCAACAGAATCCTGCATAGAAACCAGAAAACTCTTAGTGGTCTGAGATGCCTACTGTCTTAATATTTGAATGAGAAGATGCTCAACTAAGAAACACAGATGAGGGTGCACTATTTCAACACAAACTGAACTGCTAGCACTAGACATTCCTAATCTATTTTTTTTTTAATTTTTATTTAGAAGTTTCCAATCTAGTTTTAGCTTTTATTTTATTCATTCCTCACTTCTGGGTTGGGGCCATTCAATACTGAATTGGTTTTCCAAACCCTACACCCATAGTTAATGGAATGAGTTTTACACCGAATCCCATCAATCTCTGCAAAACTAACAGTCAGCTTTTAGCAAAGCAGGAAGTCCCTGTCTCCCCATCAAACAAGTGAATGAGAACACAAGTTCCTAATCCAACTCCTGATTTTATTGTCTCATTATTTTCCTTGCTAGGTATCTTAAAAGCTGACTACTATGGACAAATACATTATTAGGGGATAAAATTTATTCCTGGGTAATAGAACGTGTTCAGTTTCACCTGGGTGGTCTTTTTTAGTGCACTGTTTAATTTGGACTTAAAACTTTTTGAGCATATTCTCCAGGTATGGATCTTATAAATGATTTCATGGTAGTGCCACCGTCCCTCACAACTATTTATGATGTATAACGTAACTATGATTTAATGTCTTTCTGTGAACTGTAATTCAAGCAAAGACTGTTCAGGACAAGGGCAAGCACACAGCATACAGGGCTGTGATAATTGCACCACATCTCACCACATCCCATCTCTGAGAGAAAGGCGCTTACCTCTCAGGACCAGTGACCCAACGTTCCTCAAGTCAACACCACACTTCACACACTTTTCCCCACCTCGAAATAGGTGGCGACTGTTGGATTTTAGTGAGAACAAAACCTGTGCAATGTGTCAGCTTCACAGCCCCCACCAGGGCCCCCCAGAATCCTTCTCACACTGCACCCAACAACAGCTCCGGGAACAATGTTCCCTAGACTGATTCAGTTTCTAAAATAAAAAAGATTCTAGGGAGCAGGAGGAAGCATTCGCCAAGAATGCTACCTAAGTACAAAAGACAGATCAACCTCCCATGAGCATGCTCCAGAAACTCGGGGAGATGTACAGATAAAGAAAATGTCTGAGTTTGAGCTTCACTGTGAGGCTCCATTTTCTGTAACAGATCTGAGAGACTCCTTACCTTCCTCCTCCTCTTCCTATCTCTCTCTCTCTGTCTCTCTGTCTCTGTCTCTCTCTGTTTCTCTGTCTCTCTGTCTCTGTCTCTCTGTCTCTCTGTGTCTCTCTCTCTGTGTCTCTCTCTCTGTCTCTCTCTGTCTCTCTCTGTCTCTCTCTCTCTCTCTGTCCTCTCTCTCTCTCTCTCTCTCTCTCTCTCTGTTTCCCAGAGAGATTGGCATCTGAATGAGTAGAGCAGATAGAGCAGATGGTCCTTGCCAGCCAGCAAGGCCATCCTCACATCTCTTGAACGTCCTACAGGACAAAGGGTGGAAGGCAGGTGATCCCCTTTCAATGTTTGTCACCTGGACGTGCATGGCTTCTCCCTGCGAGTCTTCATACAGAGTCTGTGCA
Organism: Onychomys torridus; assembly: GCF_903995425.1. Classification (NCBI taxonomy): domain Eukaryota; kingdom Metazoa; phylum Chordata; class Mammalia; order Rodentia; family Cricetidae; genus Onychomys; species Onychomys torridus. Next base: position 16,627,925 of record NC_050462.1, on the reverse strand, counting down.
CATGTGACAGGCCAGGCAACATGGACTCATGACACACACACTCCAGACTCCTCACACACACACACACACACACACACACACTCACTCACTCACTCCAGAATGTGTGTGTGCCGCACGGACTTTAGAGGAAAACAAAATTCCCATGTCTATCTTATCCTTCCTTTGGTTCGAATCATGGGAAACTGGGGGATAGACAGACAGACAAAGGTGAATGAATATTGAATTCAAGTAGTTGAGGCTTAGCATGTTGTGATTAAACACACCAGGGTGAAACACACACTCAAGCACCCATTAGGTGAGGGAAACAGAGACAGTCTCTGTGGGTCATGGACCCGTTGACACAGTTGTGGAGTGCGAGGTGTCCCATTGCACACTTCCCATGTTCACATGTCCCGAGCAATCATCACAATCTGAGTTATCACATGCAACATCTGCTGCAGCTCCATTGCTCTACTGCATGATATTAATTTGTTCTGTGACCTGGGTACATGGGGTGTGTGCATGTGCGCATGTTCATGTGTACATGTGTGAGCATGTGGGGGAGGCCTGCATGTGCTACAGTCAGTGTGTAGAGGCCAGACCTCTGCCTTGTTTGGGATCAAGTCCCTCGCTCACTGCTGGGAACACACACTACGGCGTCAGGCTTTTCCACGAGTTCTGGGGTCTGACAATCCACCAGCCACATCTTCAGTGCCCTGTGGAGCAGCTTTTGTTCAAGTGTCTTTTTATATAATTTATTCACAGGATTATTGGTGGTGGGCCTCACAGAAGCTCCCAAACAAATCACACACAGAAGCTTCTTCTTAATTATAAATGCCCGACCTTAGTTTGGCTTGTTTCTTGACAACTTTTTTTAATTTAAATTATCCCATCTAACCTTTTGCCTCTGGGATATTCCTGTTCTCTTACTTCTGTAAATCTTACTCTTACTCCACAGCTTACTGTGCAGCTGGGTGGCTGGACCCTGGAGTTCTCCTCTATCTCTTTTTCTTCCTCTATATATTCTCTCTGCCTGCCAGCCCCGCCTACCCTTTCTCCTGCCTTGCTATTGGCCATTCAGTTCTTTACTAGACCATCAGGTGTTTTAGACAGGCACAGTAACACAGCTTCACAGAGTTAAACAAATGCAACATAAACAAAAGTAACACATCTTAAAATAATTTATTCCACAGGATTTAGCTCCAGTCTCAGAACTATCATTATCAGTGTTTTTCTCCCACACTCATGTCTCCCCCAACGAGTGAGGTCAGGGTTCCAGTTCAAACCCGACATGAAGGAACTGGATGTTTATCTTGAGAGGAAGCCAGTTACACAGCCTAGCGGGTTTAAGCTGGCTGTGTAGACCATGCTAGCCAGAGTCCTGCCTCTGCCCCAAATGCTGGGGTTGCAGGTGTGTGTCACCGACTCCAGCCTGGATGTTTGGATTCAAATGTTAGAACAACTGGATGCTGTCACCCTGTGGGTGGGCAGTGTGTGCATCCACACTGTGAGCCACATGGAGAACAAAGCGCACACTGACCATCATGTATGTGCCTGACCATTAATTGTATGTAGGTTAATCATGTCATGTTTTATCTGACATGCCTGGGAAGCTGTGTGTGTAAAACAGTGTTTCAGGAAGAAAACACCTGACCTGATGAACAGCGAAAAAGAACTGGAAACCCTCTACCTTTCCTCTGTGTGTGTGTGTGTGTGTGTGTGTGTGTGTGTGTGTGTGTGCAGAACCCATGCACTGAGGATGGTGAGGGAAGGGCACCCTGGAGCCAGAATATATGAAGAACATGGCATGGGGAGGGAATGATGTGATTAAAACATGTTTCATGACCAACCATGGAGCCAATCCAGGAAAACAGGCTTCAGAATGCATGAGTATCACTGTGGTGCACACAGAGTCCAATCGGTCCAGAGAAAGGACATTTTAATGAATAGACACCATGAATGTTTCTAGAAGGCGCCGGCAGTAGAGCAAAGGTCTAGAGGGTGAAAATAACCACATATACAGCAAAGGAAAAATTTTTCTAGACTGTGTCAATATTATGTGTGAAAATGTCTAAGCATGAAACAATATGACATGGACAGAATAATGGACAAGGAAGAATATGAAATAATGGGGCTTGGGGGTATAAGCTAGAACGTTTTAAAAAAAAAAAAAAGTATGTCAACATACAGTATTTTGATAACCCTAGCTACTGTGTCCAACCAATGGCCCGGGTTACATGCATCCCAGGTAGTGATGAAGACAGTCCAATACAAAACTGCAAACTTACTTAAAACAGGAGTTTTCCTTGATTTTTTTTTTACTCTGCCTGTGCTGCTCTCATACATAAACTTTTTAGAAAGTCACAACTGGGGCACAACATTGTGTCACAGTATCTAAAGACTGGACCCATCTAGAATCTAGAGAACAATGCAAAATTCTTAACAAGGAACCAAATCGACCAAATCTCTAGTTTAGGAAGTTAAGCCTGGCATTATTGAAGAGGGCCAGTTCTAAGACAGCTCTTGGCCAGAGGTGATGAGTTAGGATGCCATAGTAATTCTGTTGGGGAGGAACATGGCCACACACTGAGAATGCAAGATATGGCTAGATGGGATATGTGGTTGATATATTGTGCACCCCAATAAACTTATCTGAGGGTTGGAGAACAGAACAGCTACTATATTAAACATAGAGGTCAGGCAATGGTAGCACACGTCTTTAATCCTAGCCTTCTGGAGGCAGAGATCTGTCTGGATCTCTGTGAGTTCAAAGTCACACTGGGAACAGCCAGGCATGGTGACACATGCATTTTATCCCAGGAAGTGATGGCAGGAAGCAGAAAGGTATATAAGACGTGAGGACCAGGAACTAGAGCCTTTTTAAGATTTTAGGCTTTTAGCAGCAGTTCAGCTGAGATCCATTCAGATGAGGATTCAGAGGCTTCCAGTCTGAAGAAACAAGATCAGCTGAGAAGTTGGCAAGGTGAGGTTAGCGTGGTTGATTCTGTTTCTCTGATCTTTCAATGTTTACCCCAAAATCTGGCTGCAGGTTTGTTTTTATTAATAAGATCTTTCAAGATTCATGCTATAGGGATACAAATGAAAATATACAGGATTGATATCCGGTTCAGAGTGAGGAGGAGATGAACAAGAAAAAAATCTAAAATAATAGCATTGTCATTAGTTACGAGAAGGAGAAATTAATTTGGTTGTGGACACACTGAGGATCTACAAGGTATATTTTTGAGGATGCATACTTGAGGACAAGAAAAGTCTCGGGTGGGTGACACCTGCTAATCACCTTTCCCTCTTTGACAGACTTCAAGCCACACGCTGTAATCCTAACTAGTGAAAAGGATACTTTTATATGGGATTGTTCTCATGTGAGATCAAGTATTACGAAAAAGAAATAGCACACCAGTGATCCCCCCATTTCAGCATTTCCTAAGCAGCAGATGTTCCCCTGGATTCTCCAAATGAGGATGGAGGACTGAGGGTGGAGGACTCAGCGTGGGTGGGATAAACATTGACCACACTGCAGTAACAACATAACAATTTTCAGGGTCCCGTGTTGTAAAAGAAACTACATGCTTAAGGCGAATGTTAAATGCTTCCCAGACGCCCATGTGGCTTCATCAGACCTCACAATCCAGACGAAGAATCCATTTTCTTTTTCATTTTACGGATGAGGAAGCTGATTGTCAAAAAGATTAACTGATGTGTCCAAGGTCATTCTTGGCCTTTAGTATGCAAGACAAGGTCTCCTGGCTTCTAACCCTGCTTTTCCAAGACATCAAACAAGGGATCCTAGGAAACCATGCTGAGGAAGGATCGTGGAATCTGTTCTCCACAATGATTTTCCAGTGACAGAAATGTGATCCTCAAAGTAACCAGCCCCTGCTTTTCCACTCACCAGTAAAATTACAGGTGGGAAATCTTGCACGTGACACTCACACATTTCTCTATTGATCCTGTTTGATAGTGATTGACATTAAGGAGACATGTGTCAATCATCCAGTATTTCAAAACACAGCCCTTCAAAGTGGAGGAGCCCACGACACAGAAGGTCCCCAGTTATCGTCTTGGCTCTTCAGGGTTATTAAACCCCGACCTCTTTTTTCTGCCTGACTCATTAAGACAAACTATGTTACATGAATTGTGATCATCAATATTTAATCAGTTCTGTTAAGAATTCTCCAAGTCCTAATCCTCCTCAGTAGACCTTCTGAGATAACATACTGATCATGTCACTCGAGGAGAGTGGCCCTTGTGACACACATTATCATCTGCAAAACACCACATTCCAGAAGCTGCGACTGTCACGTTCCCTAAGTCAGCTGACACTATGATAAATTGCCATGTATAGACGTCTTTATCGTATGCGCACACTACTGTATTACGTTTGGTTGATTCTCGTGATGTCTCAGGAATGCAATGGGAAGGGTTCATAAATCAGTCTTTTTTTTTTCCATCTAGTAAGCAGGACAGGCATCTTTTTAAGTGGGAGAGAGAATGTCAGGGTCTCCATAGAGACAGAAGTGTGTGTAGACAGAAGCTGAAATGTTCTGAGCACTTTCTGTGGAACACTCCAAGTTGAAAAGAGTGAAATCACTTCTCTCTATACTTTGGTACAATTGTTATGTAATTATTATGTGTGTATTATTATGTAGGATATGTGTTATTGTTAAGAGCTATGCTACACTGTACCTATCTTTCCTTTAGGTATCTCAAGAATAGATAAGAAACATTAACCCACAAACATGACATCAGGAGCTCATCCATTGAAACTTCCTTTTACTAAGAGACACAAGGCTCTGGGGGTCGGCCCAGCAGTTGAAGCACATGGCACACAAGAGTGAGGCCTGGGATTTGGATTCTCAGAACTCACGTAAACACTGGGCACATACACCAGCCCACCTGTAATTCCAGCCTCAGAAGGTAGAGAGAGGAGGTCCCCACAGCAAACTGGCTAGCATGACTGGCCATACTAGCCACCTCTGGGTTTGACTGAGATACCTTGTCTCAATGAAATCAGGTAGAAGAGCAACCTCAGGCTTCCGTGCGCATGCACACTCACAAACATGTGCCCACACACATACATGCACATCACAAACATATGTGATAAACGGAGAGGAAATCGGTGAAACTGCCCCTTCTCCCTCTCTCCCTCCCCTCCCTGTGTGTGTGTGTGTGTGTGTGTGTGTGTGTGTGTGTGTGTGTGTGTTGTGTGCCTGTGTGCAGGTATATCCAATCACGTGGGTGCATGTGTGAAGGCCAGAGGTTGACATCAAGATTCCTTCCTCAATTGCTTCTTCATGTTTTGAGACAGGGTCTCTCACTGAATCTGGCGACTGCTGCTTTGGCTACATTGGGTGGCCAATGAGCCTGCAGGATCTGCTTGTTTCCCCTTTCACCCCTGGAGCTGGGGATGTAGCCATGATGAGCTACACCTGGCGTTTATTTGTATGCCAGGATCTAAATTCTCATATCGCATAGCAAATTCTTTACCCACTGAGCTATCCCCCCAGTTCTGTATATTTTCATTCTAAAAATACATAAAACCTTAACGTTTTCTTCTCCTTTGACGCAGCCTGGCAGGCTCTGTGTTCACACATCTCCTCAGCATCTTCCGCTTCCCTCAACAGCACCACGTTCTTTCCTGTTCCCAGGCCATCTCCATCTCACTCTTTCCCTAGAACCCGTACAGATACCTCCTCCTTCCCACTCCACATTACACGATGGTCCCCTTGACTGGTTGCTTCCTTTCTTCCTGTGACATCACCTGTCCATCCTCGTCTCTCTTCTCTGTCTCCACTAGTCCAGATTGCTATATCCGCACGTCCCAGGGGCTCAGTGCCTACTTCTCCAGTGACAGGGATTTCTACTCACGTTTTCAGGTGCTGTCTTGTTCTCGCATACCTTTACATTCTAAATGGAAAATATCTCTGCAAATAAGGAAACCTTTACTGCTGTGGCTTCAATGGGAAGTGTCCCCCATAGGTGCATGGGTTGAATCCCTTGGCCCCCAGCCGGTGGCACTGTTTAAGAAGGTTGTAGTCAGAAGTTTTTCTGTAGGCCCATGGTCTGCTTATAAAATAATAATTCAGAAGCTTATATTAATTAAAACTGTTTGGGCATTAGCTCAGGCTAACTACTGACTAGCTCTTACACTTAAACTCAGCCCATTTCTGTTAATCTATATGTTGCCATGTTTTCCATGGCTTTACCTGTGTGCCATTACACGCTGCTCCCTGGACGGCAGGCTGGTGTCTCCTGACTCAGTCTTTCTCTTCCCAGAATTCTCCTTGTGTGCTTATCCAGCCTTATACTTCCTGCCTGGCTACTGGCCAATCAGCATTTTATTTATCAACCAATCCAAGCAACATAGATTCACAGCATACAGAGCATCATCTCACAGCAGAAGGTTGTAGACATTTAGGAGGTAAGTCACTGGCGGTCGGCTTTGAGGGCTGATAGCTTCATTTCATGTTCGCTGTGTGCTTCCTGACTGTGGATACAATGTGACCAATGGGCCCCCCATTCCTGCTGCCGTGACTTCCCCAATGAGATGGGGTGTCCCCCACTTAACTCAAAGTCAGAACACACCTGCCACTCTTTAGTTGCGTCTTGCTCACAGCAGTGAGACAAGTACCTAATGTTTCCTCACATAGCTCAGTGTGATCACAGACAGGGAAACAATAACTGAACATCTTGAAGTCCAGAACTCACTCTGCTCATGTTTGCTTCCTAACGAGCCCCCGAGTCTATTAAGTGCTACTGTATTATTAGGAAGCAGATCATTGCCTGTTAATAACTTGGCAAATTCGTTATCGAAAGGAAGCACGCGGCTACAGAGAGAACTCAGGGCACACGCAAATGCACAGCCACAGGGAATGAAAATGACAGACTTGGAAACAGTCGATATGATGTGAATTAATATAATTATGAAATTTACAGAGTCTCAGAAATCACTTGTTTTCTTGGTGCAGTGAAACATAATACCTTGACGATGTGCCTGAGTCACAGCAAAGAAATTCCACTGTGTAAACTCTAAGTAATTAACTTGAAGAACATCCAGTTTCATACTGTTTCTTTAGTTTGGTTTTCCTTCATAATAAAAGATGTGTACATGTTTCTCTTTGGTCTAAATACCCCATTCCTGACCTTTATAAATAATTATTGGCATGTTAACTAATTTCCAAACCATCAGTAGCTTCAGGGTTTTTTTAAATACAATTTTTAATTAAAATAGAATTAGATCATATAAAGTTTAAGGGACACATAAGCATTCAGTTCATTGTGTTACAGTGTGTTACAATAAAACTTTATTGACCAACACAGGTCATGGACTTGATGTGATCTACAGATTAAAGACTGTCATTATCTGTATCAAAGGATCACTCCATAGATGGACTTACAATGGGAAGTTAGCCACGGGTGATTCAATTAGTGAATACTTGTCAATCACCTACTAAAGGCCAAGGTTTCCAGACAGTGTCATAACTAATCACCACACCTAATCTGTATTTGGCAGGTGTGAAAATTGAGACTACATGCCTGTTATGTTGTGTAGCCAGACCATGAACTCATTCTCTTCTTTAGGGTTCAGTCTTCACTCACACAAGCCTGAGTCAAAAGATAATAGGTTGGTATCTTGTGTTGTTCTTTTTGTTGATGCTTTGTTTTGTAACAGCACGCTATAGAAAATAGCCAGATAATCATGTCCTGGTTAGTTTTTCGTCAACTTGACTTAAACTAGAGTGATCTGGGAAGAGGAGACCTCAACTGAAAAGATGCCTCCTCCATCAGATTGGCCTGTTGGCAAGTCTATGGGGTGCTTTCTTGATTAATAATTGATGTGGGAGGACCCAGCTCACGGGGTGGTGCCACGCCTCAGCAAATGGTCCTACGTTGTAAAAGAAAGCATGTAATTAATGGGAAAAAAAGACCCTGAATTTGAAAGAGAGCAAGGAAGAGGATACATTGGAGAGTTTGGAGGGAGGGGAGGGCAGGGCTAAATACTGTGATCATGTTACAATTTCAAAAAGAAGTCATTTCAATATAAGAAAAAAATCAAGCCAAATGGGTGATATAGAAGCATTCCTTTATGGCCTCTGCTTCAGTTCCTGCCTCCAGGTTCCTGCTTCTGCTCCGGCCTGACTTTCCTCTATGATGGGCATGGAAGACAAAAGGATTTAGTTACTATTCCACGCTGGGAAGAGACACTGTGACCACAGCAACTCTTATAAAAGAAAGCATTTAATTGGGGGCTTGCTTACAGTTTCAGAGGGTTGGTCCATTATCATCATGGTGGAAAGCAAGCAGGCATGGCTCTGGAGCAGTAGCTGAGAGCTTTACATCCTGATCCAAACAAGGACACATCTACTCCAACACACTTCCCAACTGGGGACCAAGCATTCAAACCTATGCACTTACTGGGGCTATTTTTATTCAAACCACCAAACCTTTCCCCCCCAAAGCTGGCTTTGGTTGGTGTTTTATCACAGCAACAGTGAAGTAAAGTCAGCCACTCTGCATAGTTCAGGGTCTCCACCTACATCACAGAGAGGTCATAATTGTTAAGAAATAAACAATAGACTGGAGATATGACTCAGAGAGTAAAGTGCTTGCCTCACACATGTGGGGGCCTGAGTTTGGTTATCTGGAACTCACAAAAAGCCAGACGTGGTTGCCTGTAATCCCAGTTCTCTAATGGTGAGATGGAAGGTGGAGATGGGCAAATCTTGAAGCTCGTGGGCTATCCAGCCTGGCTTACACAGTGGCACAAACAAAACAAAACAAACAAACAAACACAAAAAACCAAGAGACTGTCTCAAACAAGACAGAAGGGAAGACTTACAGCAAGGTCGTCCTCTAGCCTCCACAGGCATACTGTGGCATGTGTACAGCCACATGTAAACACCCACATGCATACACATCTCACACACACACACACACACACATACACAGCTTTGAAAAGAAACAGATGACAAACCATGCTTAGGACAGGTCTCCATGCTCACTGCAGGTGCTAGCACCAAATGGAGCACAACAGAAACTCAAGGTTCCAGAGAATTCCTCCAGAAGTTCTAATCCATAATTCACACTTAGGTCAAGCTCCATTTCCACTATAAATTTCATGGAAAGAGGCATAATATAACATTAGTTTGTTTTCCTGTTCCTCCTTGGACATCACTATTGTTTTGGTATTTATTAAAAGGAATCTGTCAGTGAAACCTGAATGCCCATGAAGGAATTAGGGCAAATATCTAACAATTAGCTTCCTTCTAATTGGTTAATCAAAGTGGGTGATCCAGTGGCTGATGAAATTCTTCTCACCTGGGAAGAAGCTGCTTCGATTTCCTTTGCTGTTACATGGTGGTTCGGAGCAGCCGACTGGCATTTCAAAGGAGTTTAATGAATAGGACAGTGTTCTGTTTTCCATAAATACTAAGCAGAAGGACAAACTAAATATAAAACATGTTCTTTCTGGTAAACCATTCTTCAAACCCTTAGTGGTTTAAAAAGCAACAAGCAGAGTGTAGGTAAAAGATAAATTCTGTTTGTACATGAGAAATAATAAGAGAGGAGGCATCGCCTGTTAGTAACAGAGGCACATTCCACATCTGCTCTGGAAGGTAAATACGTACTCTGTCTTGGAGCCAGTCCATAAATCAAATTCCTTCAAAGCAGGCAGCGGCCATCCTGGTACCGGCTGCAGCCAGTGTTGAGAAAGAAAGGGCAAAGAGGAAGGACCCGCTTGCTGCTAGCACCAACTGTCGCCAGCCACTCTGCCATGCAGGCATGCGTCTCCACCTGAACTTGATGGCAAAACGATTCAAAAGCAAGTCCTTGTTTGACTTAAAAAAAAAAAAAAAAAAAAAGATTCATTATGTTCTGTCCTCTGAGTCCAGGGACAACCACGGACTTTCGTTTCAAGACCCTGGCTGATCCAACTTTTTAGTAGAAAATGAACTGACATGACACACGGCCGACCAGCTAGTCTGTGCGTATTAAACAAGCAAACCGACATTATTCTCCAGACCTAAGCCATTCACCCACAACTGATTTGGGCTATTGTTGTTCTCTGTATTAGTAATTTGATTCCCCACTCTGTGTTCCAGACTTCTCTGTAGTGGGATTTAATCTACTGGGTGGGAATAAATGAATTAAAATATACTCATTTCAAAAAGCGCAGAGAAGACATGAATGCTGTAAGCAATGAAGAATTCTACGCTAGAGTAGAAATTGTCAAGGTGAGACATTCCAATTCTGAGATGGAACCCTATGAAAAAAATCAAAGCTGTTTTCCTTGGGTCACTCACTGGAAATGTCTTCTATGAGTGTGACATTGTCACAGTCACCAAAGCCCCCCTCCTGTGGAGTCTGCTGCATACCCCACTCTTGAGTATGGAGGGAGAAAATGTGGACTGCATACTGGTTTTATTGTTTTTAGTTTCGTTTGCTTTTTAAAGAAAGATTAAAAGAGAAAGAGCTGGGTGGGCAGTAGAGACCTTGGTTCCTTTCTAGCATTTCCCTGGGTGACCCTGGGTGATAGCCTTCACCTTTCTCTGCCCTCGTTCAGGACAGACTGGATTAAGACAGAATTGCATGGTGTGCCCAGTCGCCCAGGTGTCCTGTCAGAGCCAAGGAAGCCATCTCTGTCCTCCCTACCCTTCAGTGGAAGAAGCTCTAGTTCCTCTCCTGGAGGCTTCGAGAGATAATATACAAACCAGGAGCTTCTGCTTGGGTGACTGTGAGCAGGGGACTGCACTTAAAAAAATAATAAGTGAGCCAGGCGGCGGTGGCACACGCCTTTAATCCCAGCACTCAGGAGGCAGAGGCAGGTGGATTTCTACGAGTTCGAGGCCAGCCTGGTGGTCTGCAAAGTGAGTTCCAGGACAGGCAGGCTATGTACAAAGACCCTGTCTCAAAAAATAAATAAATAGATAGATAGATAGATAGATAGACAGACAGATAGATAGATAAATAAAATAAAATAAAAAGTAAAAACAAAACACAAGCAAACAAAACCAAATACCAAATGACAGAAGTAATTGCTGACCTCATAAGATGGCTTTAGGAAATAAAGCCAGCCATCTTTTTCTGAAGAGTCGGATAATCCACTCACCCCACTGCACACTCACCTACGGATCTGTACGTTCCTTCTCCATCATTTAGTTCTGTGGTTTAATGAGCTCCTTACACATGGAGCTGAGATAGCCTTACCTCCTCTCCTGGCCTGATGCGCTACCTACCCTGTTTCCTTTTCTTCTTTGAACATACCACAACTTACCAAGGAACACATTCTGCTCCGTTTCTCCTTGCCTGAGTTTATAAACGCCATGAGAACAGAGATCTTGTCTGTTCTATGCATGCCTAAAACAGTAGCTGGGACTAAGTACTTAATAAATACTGATGAAGTGAGGGAGAGAGTCCCTCCCTGACAAAGGCCGCGGTGTACTAGACAGCAGTGGTGGAAATCCTCTGCGCACATCCAGTTTTTTCCAGTCCCCAATCCTCCTCCTGTGTCCAGAACTAATTCTAATTGCTATTAAACTTGGTTTCCCCACACCCAGCCCACATGTTCATCAACGGTCTTGCCTTTCCGTGCGAGTATTCTTATTTATCAGACAATACCCCTGGTCTAAGATTTCCTTTGGAGAAAAACTAAACCATTAGCTGCTAAAAATAATTCGAAACTCCTAGATAAGAAGACCTTTCAAATCCCTTCCAGTTCTCCCAACGGGTGGATTCGGACTCCATCACCATGCAGACCTCTAAAGATGAAATAGGAGACAGGTGTGTTCAGCTCTCCCTTGCTCTCTAAATGGTTTGCTTTTTTTTTTTTTTTTTTTTTTTTTTTGGTCAATCCCTGGTGTTGTTGACTGAGTGAGGCCCCAATAGCATGGTACATTACCACCTGCTAGCCAGCCTGACCCAGCTAGCAATCACCAGCACAGGCACCACCCCGTTCCTGCTGAGGGAGAACCAGTCCAATCCTGAAGGATGGGATTTGCAAAGACAGCTGTTCGGGCTCTGCTAACGTTTGGGGGAGGGGGCGTCGGGAGATGGGCCGGTACATTCTCCTGCTACTCTTCACTGAAAGAAACAGCTGCAATCTTCACAATGCAGACGAGTAAACAAAAGCTAACCGTGCCAGGCACCCCTTCCGCAGCGAGCATTCCAACGACGGCTCCCCGTGGGGTCCGCAGCCAAGTGTCAAGTCTCTGCTCTTCACAGCAGAGGAGGGAGGCCAAACCCAGGCCCCTGAATGTGCGATTCAACCAGAATAAAGCAAGCCGCGCTCCAGGCGCTCCTCACTCCATTACTGGTTGTCACTCAAGAGCATTGTCAAGTCCCAGAAACCCGTGTACACGAACAAAAAAATGTTGTTCTGCTATCCGAGAGGCAACCTGCTTGGGCTCTCGCCCACAAGCACCTGTGTTGACCCAGCTACCCGATTCCTGCATGGGCAGCAGCTGCCTTGTTCCCAGGCTGCTCTGTGTCATCTACCCTTCCATTTGCTTACACAGAAAACCATGTTTATTTGTTATTTTCCCCCCACCCCAACCCTCTTCACCGTCAGGGCCATCTGTGCATCAGAGACACTGTCTTCGGTTGCTCGGTTGTAAACCCAGGTGATAAGCAGGAAGAACTAACTGTTCCTTAATGTTTTCTTTGAAGAGTTTGAAACCAGGGGAGGGGAAGAGACACAGACAGCTCTGTGTGTGTGTGTGTGTGTGTGTGTGTGTGTGTGTGTGTGTGTGTGTGTGTGTGTCTCCACTTGAAACACTTCTGTTACAAGCAATGGGACCCGCTAGCCATTACTAACATAATATAACATAATAGAGCCTGTTAGGCGGGGGCTATTTCCTAAAAAGGCTTTGATTAGGTAAGATTTTTAGTTTTAATTTTTTAGATGTATTTATTTCACCTGATGTGCATGGCTGTTTCGCTTGCATGGGTGTGTGTGTTTTAAGTGAGCGCTTCTGTATTTTGGAGATCAAAAAGAGGGTGCTTGGGCCCTTTTGTGAGCTACCATGTGGGTGCTGGGAAGAGAACCCAGGTCTTCCGGGAGAACAAATCCTTTTAACCACTGAGCCATCTCTACAGCCCCGTTTTGGTTTATTTGTTTGTTTTTAAGTAACTAAGGGGCTAGAGAGATGATAGGGTGGTGAAGAGAGCTACCTACCAGAGGAGCTGAGTTTGATTCTAGTGCTCACATTAGACAGCTCACAACCACCCGCAACTCCAGGGGACCCAACGCTCTCTTATGGCCTCTGAGGGCTCCTGTACTTAAGTACACATACCGCCCCCGCCACAGGCACACATACACACACATAACGAAAAACAATGTATTTTTTAGTAAAAAAGACTGTTGGTATTTTATGAATTTTCAATTTTTTGTGCTCACTTTAAAATGCAAATGGTATGTTTTCCTGGGTGTCATTTAGGCGGATTGAACTAACAAGTACTTGCATTAATTTTTTAAAAATTCCTCTGCCTTTAAATTCAGCTCACGTGGCCTAAGAGGCGTGGGAATGGCCCACGTGGCGGTGAGGTGCTTTGTCAAACACTTGACACAGACTTACCTGTGATGAGAACATTTCAACTGGGGAATCACCTCCATCAGAGTGGCCTGTGGGCATGTCTGTGGCATTTTCTTGATTGATGATTATGTGGGAGGGCTCATCCCATGGTGGGTGGGTGGGTGGTCTTGGGTTGCATAAGAAAGCAGGCTGAACAAGCCACAGGGAGCAAGCTAGTAAGCAGCACCCCTCTATGGCCTCTGCCTCAGCTCCTGCCTCCAGGTTCCTGCCGGCTTCAGTCCCTGTCCTGACTTCCTCAACAATAGACTGTAACCTACAAATAATGGAATGGAATAAACCCTTTCCTCCCCAAACTGGTGATGGTGTTTATCACAGCCATAGAAAACGAAGCAGGACGGCTTATGATGACTGGCTCTCTGACACTTGGAAATGCTGTCAGCAAAGGCTTCCCCTTGGGAGAAAACAGAGACGGCCCAAATGTGACTCCATCTTAAGACACAGAACATCATCGTAGAAAATGACCTAAGCCTGAGCCCAGGAAGTCCCCCGGCCAAGATTAGCCAATCAGCCAAACAGTTCCAAACCTGGCCTTATAAGACTGGGAAGGGGGTTGTAAAGTTACAGGACAGGGCTGTTACGAACCCTATGTAACTACAAAGCCTGAAATAGGAAGAATTGTTGCTAGCTGCGTCCAATCAACATGCGCCCCATGTAGCTGCTCCTGGGCTGACCAATCAGAACAGAGATTAATTCACCACACTTAGAATTCCCAGAATTCCTTGTTAAAAGGGCCTGGGTGCCTTTGTCCAATGTCATCATAGTTTCGGGTGGATGAACCACCCCTGCATGCTGGCTGTTTTTGCAGAATAAACACTCTGTGTTTGCATACTACTTGAGTCTGGTGTCTTTCTTCAGCGATTCTCTGACCCTCCCAAGACAATTTCTCACAAACTCATCCCCACAACCATCTTCTGAGCTCAAGTAACTGGGCTCAGGGGAAATCTCTCTGTGACAGGCCATCTCAGGACACTTAGGAATGGTTGAAATCCTCGGATGAGATAAGAAGGAAAGTATTTTGCTGATGTCTGAGCATCCAGGATCTCTGAAATTCAATGAGCAATATTTAGGATGAAGGAATGAAAGTCCTAACCAGATCATCTCAGGAGGCATTCACAGCCACTCCATCCAAAGGTGCTCAGCACAGAACAGTTTCACCTGAGGGAAGGGGGTCCCTGGGAGGATTCTACAGCATCCTTACTCTGAGGCCAAGGGCATCTACAAAGCCAGCACCCTGGGCCATTGTCCTGTCTGGCAGCATAATGGCCAAGGGCATCCCCTCCAACAGGCTATGCCTGCAGCTGGTATCTTCAATGGTGGTAAAGAACCCAAGACACAAGTCTAGTGTATTTTTCTCAGATTAGGAATTGGATACAGAAAGATAGAAAATAACTGGCCCTACACCACACAATTTAATAAGATTTGTTCTCTCTCTCTCTCTCTCTCTCTCTCTCTCTCCTTTTCCAATCAGGCATGGAGACAAATGCTTAGAATCTCAGCACTGGGGAGACTGAGTCAGTGGAATTTTAAGTTGGAAGCTAGCCTGGGCTACATAGTATGACCTTGTCTCAAAGACAACAACAACAAAAATAATCAGTGTGTGTGTGTGTGTGTGTGTGTGTGTGTGTGTGTGTGTGTGTGTGTGTGTGTGTTTTAGGATTTCTATTGCTATGAAGAGATACCATGACCACAGAAACTCTTTGTTTTGGTTTGGTTTTCTGAGACAAGTTTTCTCTATATAACAGTCCTGGAACTCACTCTGTAGACCAGGCTGCCTCCCAAGTGCTGGGATTAAAGGTGTGCACCATCATAAAGGAAGAGATTTAATTGAGGTAGCAGCTTACAGTTTCAGAGGTTCAGTCCATTATCATCATGGTGAGGAGTATGGCGACATGCAGGCAGACATGGTGCTGGAGAAGGAGCTGAGATTCCTATATCTTGACCAGCATGCAACAGGAAATGGTCTGAGACACTGGGTATAGCTTGAGCATATATGAGACCTCAAAGCCCACATCCATAATGACATACTTCCTCCAACAAGGCTACACCTCCTAATAGTGCTACTCCTTTTGGGGGCCATTTTCTTTCAAACCACCACAGTGTGTGTGTGTGTGTGTGTGTGTGTGTGTGTGTGTGTGTGTGTGTGTGTGTAGGGGGTGTGTGTGTGTTTCTATACATACGCATGAATGATATGAAAGTTACCATCTTCCCAGTGGAGGGACATTGATGCCATGTGCCAAGCTCTTCTATATTTTAATATATTCAAGAGCTAAATGAACTCCTTATTTCCTAGATTATTGTTTATAGTTGTTTTGTAAGGATTAGCTTCACTTTATGTATTAAATATTTGATCATTAATTTATTCCATGTGTTAATTGATATAGAAAAGCTTATGTATTTGGAGGGTTTACTTATTCTTCCATCTTATACAGGAAACAAGAGCCAGATGCCTCTGCACATGAGCTATTTGCTTTAAGTAAGATCTGGGACAAAGATAACAGCAATTCACTGATTGTCTATGGTGTCTTCCTGCTGAATATACGAAGTCCCTTGTATCCTGCTGTTAAATTGCTGGTCTATCCATCTCAGCCTCATCCTCATGGGCAATGTTCTTCACCTGAGCAGTGGGGACTTGTCCTAGGAAGGCTCTTCCCCCTGGAATTCAAGAGGACACAAGAGGACAGTAACCTCCCCCTGTGCCTGCCAGCAAAGTAAAGGAGGCAGTCTCAAAGTGAAAGCAGAGACACCAGACTTTCATCCTGCTTTTGAGTACTTACAGGCCCAAGAGAGGGGACAACACTTCTTAGAAAAGGCAGTTTCTGGATGCCCATCCCCCTACATCTCATGCACCCCATGACTTAGGATGGATTCTTATAAAACCTAAGAAAGGAAAACTTCCGAAATGTTCCCTTGTTTGTGGACGGCAGGCACAGAAGAACCCTTCAGTTATCATAACATGATTCTTAATCAACTAAGAGGCCCTGAGAGACAGGGACCCTGAGCATTACACACTCCTTAGGGGAGCTCCTTGCCAGGTTCCCAGGGAGTCCCCAGGCTCCAGTCCCTGGATTCTGTCGCAAGCAGACACTTGAAGTGTAAGCAGAAATGGCCACAGCGCTGTCCACATGCATCTGCCTTCTCTTCCTCCTGTCTGGGGTCTCCACAGCTCCCTCTTCTGCACTCAGCGTTCAAACAGAATGATCTGTCCTGGAAAATGTGACTCTCTTTCCACAGCTGGAGGTAAAAGCCAGACAGACTGAGCTATGTGAAAAATTTTAGCACTGAGTTCTCTCTCTCTCCCCTACCCTTTGAAAATTTCATTGGCTTAAAAAATTATGCATAATATTGTTGAAGATCCTTTATAGTTTCTTTTTAAAGGCAGGTCATTCAGAGGAAGTGAGTGTGTTGCTTGTTGTTTTTCCTGCCCCTTGAGTTTGTGAACGATTAGAGGGCCTGGGGAAGAGAAGCTTCACCTCTGGCCACCCACACTTTTCCTAGAGACCCCAACAGGCCCCAACCATGTTCTGTAAAGGGTATACAGTGGCCCTCTTCGGAAGGAGATTCAACCACGATTTGAAGAGTCGTGGTCTTCCTTTTATTTGCCTTTGCTGTTGTCTGGGATGTGCTCTCTGAGTCTAAGACGTGATGTATCTAGAGACTTTGAAATCTGTTTGGCTCTGTAAGAAATGCGTGTTCTCTAATCTCTCAATCTTCTCTTCACAATGAAGGGTCTCTGAAAGGGTCAGTTGGGCAACTGGGTCACGCTGAGTTCACACAGGATGACTCAGTTCTTGCTGATATCTTTCTGTCTCCTCTCCCCCCCCAGTCTCTCCTTCTCTCTGTCTCTCTCTCTGTCTCTCTCTGTCTCTCTCTCTCTGTCTCTCTGTCTCTGTCTCTCTGTCTCTGTCTCTCTCTCTCTGTCTCTCTCTCTCTCTCTCTCTCTCTCTCTCTCTCTCTCTCTCTCTCTCTTTCTCTGTCTCTCTTGTTAGATCAGGAGAGTCATCAACTCTGATCACTGCAAAGCTGTGACAGAAGTCAGTCTGAGGAGACGAAGGAGTAGTGTGCATCTCTGAGTTCCTGGCCTTTTCACTTGGCTAAGTAAGTTCCTTCAGTCCAGACCCAATCAGGATTTAGTGATGTCTCAGAAACCTGGCAATATTAGGTAATTTAAGTTCAAAAATGTAATATCACAACTTTGAAGAGGGAAGAGTCAGGTTTAATATTAATATTAATAGCATAATAAATGAATATTAATAAATTACTTGGAGACTTTGTCAGTTCTCCATAAGATGCTACTTTCACAATTTTCCCAAGTAATCATAATTAATTATATATATATCACTTTTGAATATGTAGCATGTGCTCAGATAACTTATAATGAAGAAAGAACTACTATTTTACAGACTTCCTCACTGAAGAAGTTACATCACCACATTAGGTCAAAATGGCTAAGAAATGCAGAGACATCAGTCAAGGTCCAGTGACACCAAAGCCCTTTCTGCTGTGTCATCCATGACAGCAGTCTCCAAAGAACTTTCCAATCATTGTGTAACTCGGAAAATGTTCCTCATCTGCGGAATCAAGCATTAAATCAAGACACTGGGGAATGTTTAGAGGCAACTGTGGAGGCTCACAAAGGTTCCTAGTGAGATCTGAGCTTGCTTTACTCAGCAGGGCTGCATTAGAGGATGGCTTGACCACATGCATGGTTACCAGGTGATTGGAAGGGTTTGCACTTGGCTGTGCTAGAGGGTGGTCTTTTGTGCCACCCCTTGGCATTCCTATAAAAAGCCCTTCAGAAGAGACAGAAGGGGCTAGTGGGTATTGATTCAGGCCCTCTTGAGGCTGTCCTGTGTTTCTCTCTGTCTCTCTCCCCTCTATATTCTGTCTAAATCTCTTATCCTTCACTCCTTAAGAGCACCCTGAGGAAAAAGTGGGAACTGGTCTCCCAGCTGGTCTCCCATAGACAATGTCTGGAAAGAGTTGATGAGAATTAGCAAACTCTGGAATCTCTGTATCAAAAGGTTCAATTGAGGAGAAAGTGAATATTTAACACAATCAAGAGAAGCTGTGTGGGGATATGGGGATGCTTTGCACACTGCAGATGCCGGGTCAACTGTGAGTAATGGGCAAAGCGGGTAATCTCAGGCAAACTTTCTGAGGAGACAAGTTTCTTCACAACAGGAGAAGAAAAAGTGTGGACGACAAGCCCTTCCCGTCACTAGACACACGGAGCGGTTGCTCAGTACCACCCGCTTTGATTGACACTTGGTGAAATTCTGCCTTGAGAGGTGCTTGGTTTAGGTGGGATATTCACCTGAGGCGCTTGGATCTTTACATCCCTGGAGGGCACATGGAAAATTGCAAATGTGTTTTTGTCTGCAGGGATGGCAAACATCCTCCTTCAGATCCTCAATGATCCTCTGTGAACCAATAAATGAATTCCCTTCCCATCCTGCGATGCTGTTTTGTAAAAAAAAAAATTGGCTCTAGCCTTCGGAGAGGAGCACAGCAGCACTGGGTGACAGACTTCCTGTTAGGGGTGGGGACAGTCAAAGACAGCAGGAGCCTGTGTTTGAGTGTGTAATCCGAGCACTCCCTTAGGTTATGTAGAAAAATGCTGACTTTTGAAGATGTCTGCTGAGCAGTGACTTCGAGTCTTATGCCAATAGAGGGAGGAAAAATACTTGAAATTTAGAACCATGAAATATTATCATTTCAACTGGTCTGCAGAGTCCTGGCTTCAACTCCCTAATGTAATAGAGTTAAAGAAACCACGCCTCAGAAAAACCAAGGGACACGTTCGTTATCCACTGCCTGGCTGTAAACTCACGTCACTGTCTACAAACTAATAGAGAGAAATTAGACTTCTAAGATATTCAAACATGGATAAAGACGGCTACCAAATTTTCTTTTAAAAAGAAAGAAAACAGTAACAACAAAACTAATCCTAACCACACGTAATGTATAAAGGTCTACTTTGTGCAGTGTGGCAAGCCCATAACCCGGCCCTCTATAGTTCTAAAGGGTGAATTTCACTCTTTGGCTCTGAGATGTCTTTGCAGTATTTTTAACGTTGTTCCACAGTCTCAATTTCGCCCTGGGACGTTTGTCCAGATGCTTAGACCCTAGAGAACAAGGCACACACGGCTGTGCTATCCGGGCTGCTGGATTAGATCCTGCAAGTCTTATAGGTTTTCCAAGCAGGTTGCCTGGCCAGCTTCTGAGGTCAGCTAGAGAACAGCTCCAGGGATGTTCCTAAACATGTCCCACACTCCCCCACCTTCCTGATTAAAACTTCATCTGTATTAAAATGATCTCCAGAATCTACTTCCAGTCAGCAAGTCTTTAATATACGTAAACATGCATGCACATGCACACAAACATGTATTCACACACACACATTCTCACATATACTCTCTTATACATACCCACACACTCATTATTATACATACATACATACACATGTATACATATACTGTATACACACATACATGCACACACACTCAAATCCACACACATTCTCACTTATACACACATGTACACATGTGCTCACATACACATAGATACCTCACATAAACATACACTATACACTCACACACATATAAGCACACATACTCATACACACTTATACACAGATAAGCATACATATACACACACACACACACTTATATACACACATCTTAAACTTTTCCATTGCTTCATTGTTTATATCTGACAGGGTGGAGTTGAGACCAAGAAAAATGATTGGAAGTAGTTCCATTTGAGATTTATTTCCTGAAAAAAACAAAAACTATTTTTAATAACCCCCAGAAGTGTATGTAATTTTGACATGTGTGTACAGAGACTCAAGTTAAATGCATTTGCATTGCTTGAGATGACTTGGGTGTCAGCTGCTAGACCTTCAAATACTAAACTGAAATGCAGGCTTCCTGTTCCAGTTTCACAGATGCCGTATAACATATGGCCTTGGAGTAAAGGCAGAGTCCTCTCTTAGGACAGCAAGATCCAGTTAAGATTCAGTTCGTCGTCTCCAGGAAAGACACATGCAGTTATGTAGCCTTCAAGAGGGGCGTATGAAACACACACCTGAGCTTCGGACAGCTACCCATTTGACTGTGAAGTTGGATTTCGAGTCTCGTGGGAGCCGGAGCAGGAGAACGAATTCAAATAACAACACTGGCATTTCCTGGTGTGTTACCAGGGAGAAAAGCACTGCGGATAATGAGGGCCTTACATACATGCAGATATTACCAAGCACTTAGCAAAACAAGGCTATTGTTATTGCAAAAAGTCGTTCCTTTTAGGGGAGTAGAGAGTGACTTGAAATGTGGCTGTCATTTCTACCATGAGATAAAGTGTTTTATGGTTTTCTTTTTTAATATCGTGTTGAAGTTTTCTTAGTTGGAAAAAGATAAGTAAAGGATGAGAGAATGGGAGGGGGTTCTATAATCCAGCATTCATAAGCAATTCCAGACACTCCATCCATAACTCACTGGAAGACATTATACTTCTGAGCGCAGAAGCCATTAGCAGTTCCCCCTTGGTTCAGTAAGGGAACGACTGTCTGTGTTTTGCAATCCCATGTACTGCTTTAAAAAGACAAAAATACACAGTAGATTGAACAGAAAACACAGACGAATGCTTTCTATTAGATTCATTAGTTGGCCGCTAAGATGAAACACTCCAGCACACAAAAGCCTCCCCACCCAGCTTTACTTGTCTCTTTTTTTCTCTTCTTTTCCACAACAAAGCATTCAATGTATTTTTCCAAATGTTTTTTAAAAAGCCCACTGTACTGCCTCAGAGCTACTGCTCCATTTCATTGCCCCACTTGAAATTCTAATTGACGGTAGTTGTTTTGATGCGGGCTACAGATGGGTGGGTGAGACACCAGCGGCTGGTTTATTATGCATCCATATTTAAGTGCCAAATGGGATTGTACTGGGGTGATTCAGGGCTGTAGCTCATTTATTCCTTCAGCAGCAGTATTAGTTAAGGCAGCTTGAGATGATGCAATAAATAAAACCCATGGTTCGTTCGATAGCCTGATAGCTTCACAGCACACGTGACTCACCGGGTTTAGGGAACCGGGATCCCTTCACCATCTTCCAGAGTCTTGGAGTCTTCAGCGCTGGCCCAAGAGATTTGAGATGTTCCTGGTTTTGTTGGGTTGGTTGGCTTTGTTTTCCATTTATCCATTGTAAAATAAATCATGATTCATTGTGACTTTCCTTACCAGCATATAGTGTACTCCGCACATATTTACCCTCTACCCTTTATTCCCAGAGCCCGTAATCCTCAGTTCCCATATAGTACAGTTCCTATATGGTTCCTTCCCACTCTGTACACCGAGCACTCTCTTTGTATGCTAGATTCCACACAGGAGATAACACATGTGGTCTTTGTTCTTTTGAACATGACTTATTTAGCCTAACAACACGATGATCTCTAATTCCACCATTTCCTACAAATGATACAGTTTTATTCCTTTTTATGGCTGAATAAAACATTGTTGTATATACATCCCACAGTTTTGTTTTGGTTTTTTTTTTAAATCATTTGTCTGTTGATGGACACCTAGCTGTTGTACTGGCTGGATTTATGTCACCTTGGCACAGCTGCAGTCATCTGAGAGGAGGAAACCTCGATTGAGAACATGCCTCCCAAAGATCCCGAAGTAGGTAAGCCTGCAGGGCATTTTCATAATTAGTGATTGATGGGGAGGGGGGTCCAGACCGTTATGGGTGGTGCCATCCCTAGGCTGGTGGTCCTGGGTTCTATAAGAAAGCAGGCTGAGCAAGCCATGAAGAGCAAACCAGTAAGCAGCACCCCTCTGTGGCCTCTGCATCAGCTCCTGCCTCCAGGTTCCTGCCCTGCTTAGGTTCCTGCCCTGCTTGAATTCCTGCCCTGACTTCCTTCAATGATGAACAGTGACGCGGAAGTGGAAGTAGATTAAACCCTTCCCTCCCCAACTAGGTTTTGGTCATGGTGTTTCATAGCAGCAATGGAAACCCTAACAGCTGTGGTGAGTAGTGTTTCAGTAAACACAAAGAGATGCACCTGTTTTAACCACTGTCTAATCCCATGCTATCAGAATTAACCACAGAACCCTGCCTTGATGCAAAATGGTTGAGCAATGCATTTCTTGGGCTGGAGAGATGGCTCAGCTGGTAGAGCTTTTTCCACACAAACATTAGCATTGTTGGAATGACCAGTGCTAGGAAGGAGAGATTGGCCTTGTGACGACTCACTGGCAAGCCAGGTAAGCTGAAGCAGCAAACCCCAGGTCCAGGAGTGACCCCATCTCAAAAACCAAGGTGGACAGCATCTAAACAACAGTGTTGAAAATTGATTTGGGGCCTCCACAAGAGCGGGTACCTGTGCACCCACACAGAAATAAATACACACATGTGTGGAGGGGCTGGGTAGGGCAGAATAATATGCTAAGATGCCCAAGGTAGGTCATGTCACACTTTAATCAGAATGGTCTGTCAAAGTCTCTCTGATGTACACTGCCCCAAGGCGTCTTATTCATCTCCATTCCCAGCTGATTGATTTAAGCTTTCCTCTTAAAGAAATAGAAAAATGATTTCTCTAATCTGTTTTCTTTGGACATTCTCATATGTTTGTAGGGCAGATTTGAAAGTAAGAATTCTAGGCAGTCCTGGTTTGGAAGTGGAAAAAGGTAGTTTCTCATGGTAGAAACAGGTCATGTCCATAAGTAACTTGAATATGAGGTAGAACAGAGTTGATTGTAAGAAACATCAGCAATAGTCTATCATCAAGGAGAGATTATATGCAGCTTTGCAAAAGAAGGGACCTTTTAGGTAGGCTTTTTAGAAACATGCTAAACTAATTGTGGTCACCAAGTGGAGACACAGGGGAACTGCCAGTTAGAAGCCTGTGGTCTGTTCAAAGTCAACCGACAAATTCATGAAGATTCCAACTCAAGATCCAAGGCAGCCTGTAATCCATAGCCTGCAGAGGGGAGAGCAGAGCTGTAAAAACACATCCTGGAAGGTGTCTATTCCATGGAGATCAGCAACCAAGAACAACAGAGAAGCACCTACCTTGTGCAGGCAAAATGCTTCATTCTTTGGATTCTCTTACATTGGTGCATCAGTAGAACACTTAGCCAGGTATCTGGCACAGAAACCATGTGTAATCAGTGGCAAATATCATTTAATGCCAGATTTATGTGGGGGTCATTATTATCTCTGTTTTCAAATACTGAAAGTAAAGCAAGGTAAAGGGGATGCTAGGGACTGGATGTCTGTGCTTCTCCCCAAAGCACATGCCTAATCACCGAGAAGCTGATGCTAGGGAACCTTGAGCCTTTGGGAGTGCAGTAAGTGAGATCTCTGCTCTCCCAAGTGGGAGTACTGTCCCTCATAAAAGAGGCCTGAAAGAGCATGTTTTCTCCTTTGGCCCTGTAAGGATACCATGTTTAATGATGTGAGCCCTCGGGGAGGGAGAGATAGTTCAGCAATTAAGAGCACACACTGCTTACAGAGGATTTGGGTTCTGTTCCCAGAATCCACATCTGGTAGCTCACTACCACCTGCACCTCTAGCTCCAGGGGATCCAACATCCCTCTGGTCTGTGAGGGCATTTGCCCTTATGTGTGTATAAGTACAGACAGATACATGACACACACATTCTAAATTTTTTTTTAGAAGATTGTGAGCCTCACTAGACATTGAATCTTCTGGTACTTTGACTTTTGGACTTCTCAGCCTTCACAGACTTGAGCAGTAACGTTCTGCTATCCATCAATCATTCAGTCTAAAGAACTACATCTTCAGAGTCCAAATGGAGTAGCACACATATATACCCAAAGTCTCTTACCTTCCTCTGAGAAATCAGAGGAGCGCGTGTGGAAAATTTCAGTAATGATGGGACTGTCATGTGAGTAGGATGGCCAGGGCATCTAATTTGCTGCTTCCCATGAGCCTTCATTCTGATTGGAATCAGCATTCAGCTGCCTATCCTAAGCCGAACACTTTCTAGCTAGGTGTTTTGTAAGGAGAGGATAGCCGGAGAAAGTCAGTGATAAGCTGATTTCCACAGAACAACTGTAATGAACCAAGGGCCAGAGCATCGAGCTTCCAGGAGAGTCATTGGCTGTGGGATATAGATCCACAAATCCCCCAATATTTACCCATCTTGATGGAATCATCTTTGATGTACCTGATGATCTCTGAGAACTTGGAGGGGATTAGACAGAGTATAGGACATACAGGCTTGGGTCCTCTCTGCCCTGCAGTGGTCCAGCTTTGTGGGAAAGTTCTTCTGCTTTCTGCCTTCGCCGTATACAATTTGTCAATGTGGGTTGAGATTGGTGAATCTCCTTCCACTTCTGTAGCCCATGGGTCCCCAGAGATGTCCCCAGCAACCAGAACAGAGTGAGCAGTGAAAAAAAGAAATCACAAAAACCCCAATGGGACCCAGCAGGCAGATGTGTCCACACACCAAGATGAATAATCTTCTTGTAAAGTAAGAGCTGCCAGAGGAGATAGATAACTCTAACAAAGAATTTTTAAAAATGCTCTTTAGGGACTGAAAAATGGTATTTAGTTTCCAGAGCTCAAAAACATAAGTTTTTCAATTTAAAAAATTTAATCCAGTTCAGGAAGAGATGGTCCCAGATGAAAAAAGGCTTACTAACAGTGTGAGGAATTGGAAAGCCAATACCAGATGAGTAGAATTGATTCTCGAGATGAGCTGATCATCAGATTCACCAGGGATACCTGTTAAAGGCGCAGTCTCTGCCTCTCACCCCCCCCCCCCCCCCCCAGCAATGCAGATGCCCTGAAACAAAGTCTGTAGTGCTGAGTATTATCTGCAACGGGCACTGGTTGTGTTTAATGGGGCTGGCTACAGGGAGCTGTTAAGGCTGACCACAAATACTGAATGACTCCTGGTAGGACAGATCCTAGGGTCTACTGTGATGCTTAGAGAGCCCGAAAGAGGCCCAGATGGCCCAATGAGTGAATAGGGCTTGGAAAATTGCTTTATAAAACCAAGATTGTTTGATGGTTTTGTATTCTGAGAACAACTCCTCACTTGGTTAGACACTGGCACTCGCTAAACATCAAGTGTGAAATTTTGATACGTGTGAGTCTAACTTAAAATGAGACACAATGGATAAATAACCAGCCAAAGCAAAGTGCTGGAGTGATGGAGGATGGCTCCGTGGTTAAGAGCCTTTGCTACTCTTGCAGAAGACCTTCCAGTCCTACATCAGGTGGCTCTTTCAAGGGATCTGACATCCTCTTCTTGCTTCTTCAGGTACCTACACATGTGTGGTACATACACACATACAATCACGGACACACACATGTACATAAAATTTTTAAAGAGGAAGTTAAAAAGTCAAAGTATTGTAATAAGGCTGACGTTTGAAGTCTGATATATTAACACGTACATTTCCTATAGTCTGTGAGCATATTTGATCATTGAAATAATGTTATTGGCGCTGTTAGGATCAGAGCCTGAATCCTGGCAACCCACAAAGGTAGGCTCAGCCACCCCTCTTCAATAGGCCAATTAAAGAGACAAAAGTGAAAGGTGAAGACAGATTTATTCTATATGGCCATGTTAGGGAGACTAGATGTAGTGGGTAGCCATGCCAGCATTGGCCTGGAAGTTCCAACCCCCCATTGAGGCTTCGGTAATGGTCACGCCCACAAGGCGGGGCTGAGGGAGGAAGCTGAAGACCCAGGATCGAAAGGAGAGAGGTCTCTTTTGGTTCTGGGACTCTGGATGCTGGAGGTAGACCGAGCAGAGTTCTCCAGAGAACACCGTCGGACTGCGCCATACCTTTGCCAGACCCTACAACCTATCCCTTCATTTGTAAGTTACCCCACAAAATAAACCTCCCTTTTAACTACTTGGAGTGGCCTTAATAATTTCACCAATAACTAGATGAAGAGGTGGGTACACTGATGGACCCCCAAGTCTGTTCTAAATAGAAGGCAAGAGGTGTGCATCACTTCGCAGTTTGGGTCAAGGTGTGTCCCCCATCACTGACCCCATCACTGACCCGTCACTGACCGTCTCAGCTCCAATCTCTCTTGCAATGTCGTTAGACAAGTTGTCAAAACTGTGAAATCTTTTCCTGGAAGAAAAGTTCCTTTTCTGCTTGGAACCAGGATTTACTTTTAACTTGTCCCAGAACGAGGGTTCCAGGGAATTTCCATTCCTGGGGACTATTGTTGGAATAGTCTCATGGCTAAGAGGCGGGGAACACGGGTGTCTCTGTACAGAATATTTTTGCTCCTGCTAAGATAGGTACGGTTTTACGGTCTTACATTCCAGCCACCAGCAAAAACTATACTGCACTTCTCGTGTCAGGAGTGAAGAAGTGTGGGGTGAATGGACACCTTTGAGAGCACATACGTAGCAGAATATTGAACTTTGAGGAATCAAGAAAGGGAAAAGGTGCATGACTTCTTGAAGGTTTTTGAAGCCTTTGTGTCTACTGGGTACAGTTTTGAAACTGAGAAGGCTTCCACGTGGAGAGGCATCTCGGGTGGGTTGAACAGCAATGTGCTTTTCTCCTTCATTACACGGAGAGGTTCTCTTGATTGAGGATCAGCCAAATTCAATTCTCAATTTGTGCCCCCTGGCACAGTGCCCAGGAGACAATGTATTCAGTGCATTTCCTTAGACTAAAGCTTTTGCTCACCTGTGTATCTGTTTTGGATTGGGGGGTGGGAAGCATAGGATGAAAA
This sequence comes from Onychomys torridus, assembly GCF_903995425.1. Classification (NCBI taxonomy): domain Eukaryota; kingdom Metazoa; phylum Chordata; class Mammalia; order Rodentia; family Cricetidae; genus Onychomys; species Onychomys torridus. The sequence continues at coordinate 16,600,597 of NC_050462.1, read as the reverse complement.
TTTAGAACAAGGGTAGATGCTGGTAACAGTATAAAAATAGATTTGCTCTTTCTCATTAAAGACATTAAATAAGCCCCCCAAAATAAAAGTAAGCCAAAATAACAGGGACTACTAAATACAATTGAGGCATTCCAGACAGCTGAAATATTAAAAACAAAACAATAAAAACAAAAAAACAGAAAATGATAATACATGAGATAACAAATTAAAAGTCAGTTTTCAAGTGGATGTGAGATCTTTTCAAATGCTGGCCCTGGCATGGCTTTTTAACCACGAGCATAAGCAATCACTACATGGAAAGCCTGGTCATTTACCATCTAAAGGCACAGGTGACTCAGAGCAGCCCAGCTGGGACTTGCCTCACTGACCTGACTCTCCGTTCCCTGAGGTCAGCATTCTGCTCTTCAGCCAGCCCTTGATGACCTGCTGAAGCCAAGCTGACCTTCTTCATGTTGACAAATGGCTTTGTCGTAACTTGTTCCTCTTAGGTAACGTGTCCAATGAGGGGACAGGTAGAAACACGTCTTCTGTTACTTCCCAATCTTCCCATTCTACAAAACTGTTCATAAGGAAAGGAAGAAAAATATCTCCTTGGCCTAAGTGACCTCCTTAGCACTAACTGAAGTATCCTTACAATAAAGGAAACTAAAAACAAGGCTCCCCGATAAGGAAAGAGTCTGGACCAGTGACGAAGGATGAGCATCGGATTTGGAGGTTCTGTTGCTAAGCAGCCAAAGCTGCATGTCTCCTGACATGAACATGACAGCATCATGAAAATCCACCTAGAATTTTAAGCAAAGGAGAACTTTTCTGCATGAGACCACCACGGCCCTGCTCTGTGAGATCACAGTAGTGAACCTAAGTGTACCAGGTTCCCAAAGGGTCTTCCATTGAGGCAGCATGCAAACATAATTCACTTCTGATGGGGGAGTCGCCCACTCTCTTGTTACCTGGGATTCCTAAGCAAGACTTTCCATTGCTGTGTTGAGAATAGTTCCTGGGATTCTCAGACAAGCCAGTGAGGAAGAGCTAAAGTGAGGCAAGTATAAATGTTCAGTGATTCCCTTAAATGTTTGTACTTTATTCGGTTTATATTTGTGTGTGTGTGTGTGTGTGTGTGTGTGTGTGTGTGTAAGAGAGAGAGAGAGAGAGAGACAGAGACAGAGAGAAACAAAGAGAGAGACAGAGAAAGAGACAGGCACACATTCTCATGTCACGGGTCATCTGTGGAGGTCAAAGGACAAGCTGTCGAAGGCAGGAGTCCTCTCTCTCCTTCTGCCATGTGGGTCCTGGGCTTTGAACTCAAGTCATTAGGGTGGATGGCAAACAGGTTCTCCTGCTCCGCCATCTTGCTGGTCCCATTGAAATCTTAGCTTTTATTATTATTATTATTATTATTATTATTATTATTACTATTTTGAATACTGCTGATTAATGAGTGAGCCCTGAATTACCTGCATGGTTAGTAATTATGTAACAAATTACCACTCCAAACAAGGTGCTGAAAGCAACCCAAATTCCTTATCCTACAATGCTGAGGGTCAGAAGTTCTTAATGGGTCTTACTGGACTGAAATCAAGGTGTGCCTGGAGATAGCTTCCTGATGGGGCTTCACCTTGCCCTCTTCCGGAAGTCAACTGTGGTTCCTGTCTGGTGGGCTCCTACTCCAACTTCAAAACCTACTGGGAATCTGCAATTTTTCCTCTTTCTCTCTTCTTCTCACTCTATCCCTTTTCTTATGTTAGACACATACTTCCTTCTTTTTCAGATATGACGCTCTGGTCTCCTCCTTGTAAGGACTTCTATGATTACATTGGACCCCCTGAGAAAAATATTCTCATCTCAAGCTCTCTTCACTTAATTCCATCAGCAAGGTCAATTTTTGTCATGGAAGTGACAAGTTCACAGCTCGCAGGGATTAAGATGTGGTCGTTAAGGGAGGCAGTCACTATTCTGACATGCCAGAGGCATGCACAGACATTTTAACAATGAATGAATTATTGGTGTTCTTTATCCCCTTAGCGGACAGTGGAACATTGCAAAATGGTGCTCGTCAAAACAGGGCAGGGGAGAAGTCCCTGAGACATGAAGTATCATTGGGGTAAGGCCTCAGCCATGCCGCCTCTGGGTTCTAGATGAACAGAACAGGTAGAAACAGTGTTAATGAAGACCAGAAATACCTAAGAAGCCGTCAGAATAAAAATAAATACAACATGAGACAATTTCAGCTTAAGGTATTACATCCAGGTCTCCTGGACCAGAAACAAGAGCAACCATCTTTATATATAAGATCATGGGTTATGATCTATTTTCTAAGGGTTGGATGTATACGGTTTTATTTATATATTATATACAAATATAGTTCAGGGAATAATCTTTAAACTTGAGGAGAAGTAACACCTACTTAATTGTGTTATTAAATATCCAATCATACATATTAGTGCATATGAAAAATAAGATCATTAGGTCAGTCATGTGATGTTTAACCTGCAATAGATTAACTGAAAATAAGATAAAATCAATAAACTGACAGTACTTTCCTTTATTACTCATGATGCCTTATATTTGCCAATTCAAGCAGGCATGGATATTTCAAAATTGGTGATAAAAAGTATTTTTGAGATAGTTATATGACATCATATGTTGAATTAATATATATATATATATATATTTAACTATATAAAGAAAATATAAACAAAACCTATGTTTGGGCCACACACAAAAAAAAATTAAGTACTGTGATTCTCTACTTTTTCCCTCAAGCCTATGCTTTCTAGGTCTTCATCACCGATGGCCTTGACACACTCATGGCCTCCCTTGGTGATGCCACTCAGTGTCCTGAAAGGCATTTCAGTCTTTTGTTCAAGGGCAGGCCAAGCCAGGTTAGGTGAGTGTCAGGACAGACCACACCCTTACTATGTCTTAGGGTCATCATTGATTAGCCTGTTCCTGAAGCCCCTCTGGGGGCTACAGTTTTCCTGCCATGCCTTTGGCTATGGGCTGAACATTGTTCCCCCTTAGTTTGCCTGTGGAAGCCTCATCTCCCAATAGGACAGGTGATAACTAAGGTAAAATGTGTGAAAGTAAAGCTAAGTATGAATGTGAGACCCTCATCCACCTATGATTGATGCTCTTATAGCAAGAAAGCAACACCATGAATACCCATAAAAGGGGAAAGGTCAGGGTTGGGGATTTAGCTCAATGGTAGAGCACTTGCCTAGCAAGCGCAAGGCCTTGGGTTCGATCCTCAGCTCCCAAAAAAAAAAAAAAAAAAAAAAAAAATAGGGTGGGGGTCATTGTAAGCAAATAGAGTTTAGGTAATAAGGGAACAATCAGGAGGGGGCTGTCTACAGGCCAGGAAGACTGGGTCTTTGATCTGGAGTGGAGCATGTGTGAATGCTGTCTTCTGAATAGAACACGGCTGTCACACTCCTGAACTCACGATAAGTATTTTGTTATGGAAGTTCTACAGTTTCTCCTCTACTCAGGATGTTGTTGAAACCTTTGCCCAATCCTTGGACAGCAGAGTACCACAGCCACCATAACACAGTACCACACACTGAGTGCCTCACACAACCAAAGTCTACCTCCCACAATTTGAAGTCTGGGAAGCCCAGCATCTTGGTGCCAGGCTGCCCAGAATTTCTTTGGTCATTGTCTTCTCTCTATTATACACTCTATATATCAAAACAAATAACTCACAACTTTATCCTTTATGTTAGCTAGCAAAGTCCCCATATACAAATTTTCACTGATTTAATTCCCATGATGTGACGCTTCTATGCTTTTGATATTACATCCTTATTTAAAAACATTCCCAGGCAGTGGTGGCGCATGCCTTTAATCCCAGCACTTGGGAGGCGGAGGCAGGCCGATCTCTGTGAGTTCAAGGCCAGCCTGGTCTACAGAGCTAGTCCATGACAGACTCCAAAGCTACAGAGAAACCCTGTTTGGGAAAGAGAGAGAGAGAGAGAGAGAGAGAGAGAGAGAGAGAGAGAAATTCCCTACCAAAACTTATATGATCAAGAGTAGGAGGAGGTAGGAGGAGATACTTACACTCACTATTAAGGAAATCAACTTACCCCCAAATACCTCACATATCTGATGTGACTACCACATTAAACACTTAAAGTAAATCAATTTAAAATCATCATATAACTGAAGGGCTAAAAAAAGAAACCCATCATTTTGAATGCTGATATCTAGCGTTACTGAAGTTGATAAGAACCAATCTTCATTAAAATTGTATCATCAAAAAAAGAAAGAAAGAAAGACAGGGAAGGAAAGGAAGAAAGAAACCTTTGCCCAACCTTGTAGACACCTATCAACTTCCAAAGCCCAGCCTAGTGGGCACTTCTCCTCACTAAACTTTGGGGACAGTTTTCTTCTGTGACAGATAGCCTCTAAAATGACCTCCCCTCCATTCTACATCCCGGTGTCTGTGTCTTTGGTTAATACTCCCATTGAGTATGGGATAGACCTAGGAATTCATTTTTTTCTTTTTTCTTTTTCTTTTTTTTTCTTTTTTGCCGGAGCTGAGGACCAAACCCAGGGCCTTGCACTTACTAGGCAAGTGCTCTACCACTGAGCTAAATCCCCAACCCTAAGAATTCATTTTTTTAAACTTATTTATTTTAAATGATGTTCTTTGTCTGTGCATGCGGTGGGCTTGGGGCAGGATTTTCCCCTGGAGTTGGAGTTACAAGTGGTTGTGAGGCACCTGACATGGGTCCTAGGAATTGAACTCAGGTCTTCTGCAAGAACAGCACATGGCCTTAAGAGCTAAGCAACCTCTCCAGTCCTATAAATTAATTTCTAAGAATTAAAATACAATAATACATCACATCTATAAAAGTCCATTATGTCTGTGAGGTCCATCTTGTTTTCCCATTCTTCTTCTATTCCTTCTTCTTCTTCTTCTTCTTCTTCTTCTTCTTCTTCTTCTTCTTCTTCTGCTGCTGCTGCTGCTGCTGCTGCTGCTGCTGCTGCATATTCTGAGGGAAGATGGCTGCCCTGTTCTGAGCCGTCCAGTGAAGAGGTTCATGTGCCAAAGAGCTAAAGGGGAACTTCAGGCAACAGCTAGTGAGAAAGTTCAGCTCTGGAGCCCAGCAGCTCATTAAGAGCCAAATCCTGTCAACAGCTCTATGAGTGGACGTGGATGATGATATTTCCCTGTTTGCTTGGAACCTCAGATGTCTGTCTGTAGCTGTGCTGCATGGGCTGAATCATGTCCCTGGTGCCCAAGATTCATAGGTTCCCAATACCCCAGAATGTGACTGTGCTGGAGATGAGTCGTTAAAGTGGTAACTAAGTTTAGATGAAGTCATTAGGGTGGACACTATTTCAGTACGTCTGGTGTCCTTATATGAAAAGGAAACGCAGAAACAGGTGTGTACAGAGACGGGGTGAAAACAACCAACTTGCTATTTTGGTCACCAGGCGGTAGAATTTTGTTCATGGCAAACTAGAAGAGTTTTAACTTCAGCACTGAGCTAAAAGACCCCGACAAGCTATGCTTAGATTGCTGGCCCACAGAAACGGGAAGATAAGAAGTGTTTGGACGACTGAGAATTGGGATAATACATTACACAGCCATAGCTAACTCACGCATCTTTCTGTACACATGTAGCTCACTACATTTAGGATACCACCATGGCATTCTGGAGAAAGGGTTTGGTGGTTAAGAACCCTCTGCTCTTTCAGAGAACCTGATGTTAATTCCCAGCACCCACATCAGTTAGTTCACAGCTACCTATGACCCCTGCTCCAAAGGATGTGATACCCTCTTCTGGCCAACATGAGTGCATGCACACACACACACACACACACACACACACACACACACACACACACACACACTAAATAATAATAATATTATTGATATTAATACCAATAAATCTATTTTAAAATATGCTGTTGTGTAAATAAACTTAGATGTTAGTATAACTCATCTCTCTTTTAATCCAATACCCACTGTAGTGGTTTGAATGAGAAAGACTCCCATAGGCTCATATAGTTGAATACTTCATTCTCACTTGGTGGTACTATTTGGGAAGGATTAGGAGGTGGTGGCCTTAGTGGAGACGTGTGTCACTGGGGGCTGGCTTTGAGATTTAGAGCTCACACCTCCCAGTTCCCCCTCTCTGTGTCATAACTGTGGATGAAGATGTGAGCTCTCGACTACTGCTCCAGCACCATGCCTGCCTGCCTGCTTGCTGCCATGCTCCCTACTGTGACGCTCATGGACTCTAACTCTCAGGAGCTCCAAATCAACTCTTTTGTAAGTTCCTGGTCACCGTGTCTCATCTCAGCAGCAGAACAGTGACTAAGCGCAGGGTTGGTTGGTTGGTTTTGTTGTTTTGTTTTACTCACTTTCAGGAGCAATGCAGTCTCAACAGGCTTGTGTCATGTGTAGCTTTCCCTGAAGATTTGTGGAGGTGTAGGAAGCAGTCATAAAATACTTGATAAAACTTTTCTGTAGCCTTCCTCCTTTTCAAAAATTCAGATCTACTGTGTGAAGTTATAATCCTGGTGACCTTCAAGCTGTGGGAAGTCTCCATCCAGCAGGCTTTCCCTGAAGATGCTAAAATGTAATACATGCTCTCATTGTGAGTTCTACATTCCACTGGGAGGTGTAGAATATTCTAGGCTGGGTAAGAAGCTAGATGGCATATACAAGGCACTGATGAGAAGATACTTCAAGTAATCTCAGAGATTAAAAAAAGGTACCAGCAGGTTTCTCGCACTTACTAATATTGTTTTTATATATATGAGTTAAAATTTGATTTTATAAATTTTAATTCAAAAAGCGTCCTCCAAATTTTGCAAGCTTTTATAGAAGGCATTTATTCTGCCTAATTGGGCTTATCAAGCACTTATCAAACAAATACAGCACTAACCTGTGAGGGATTTTCAGACCAGACTCTGGGGAAACAGTTTTTTTATTTTTAAAGTTAATTTTATATAATTACTTTTCTCCACCTGTATCAAATTGGTCAGAGTTGAGGTTCGTGTCCAACCCATCTTTGTGCCTGAGTGCTCATAAAGGTGCCATGAGCTCAGTCAGAATTTCACAAAAAGTATATTGATGAGTTAGACTCGTGGATGACTAATTTAATCCCCACACATGATTGAATCTAGTGGATAAAAGAAGGGACCTGGCATTAGTACTGGCTGTGCCATCAAATTAGCTGCAGTGTTTCCCAGGTGAAATAGGATTTGGGCGGTCACTCCAGGCTGAAGCAGAGTTCCCAGCCCTCCACTCTTCCATGCTCTATGACTCGGGAAAGAGGCTCCCCTTTGGTCATTCAGCTGCTCTGTCCAGGACTAGAACACAAAATTTCAAGTGGAAGCCAGATTCTGACCCCAGGACACACCAAGGTCCCTAGTCTAGTTGTATCTATAATATCAATATTTGGCAGCAGCTAATAGTCAGATCTCCCATCTGCCTGCTTTTCACAGCTTTCAAAGGAGAAGGGCGTATTTACTCAGCACCCTTAAACCAAATGATTTGTTCTTGGGAAAATAAGATTCTGGGCTCGGATGTTTGCAACTAGCCTAAAATATTCTTGCTTTAAGAGTTATAGATAAATATTTGTCCCAATTTGAGCTGATTTTAGGGAAACAAACAAAAAACAACAACACTAGGGTTATAACACACACACACACACACACACACACACACACACACACACACACACACTTTGGACAAATAGACGAATTAAGATGCAGACAGGGAAAACAGACCAGAGATTCCACACAAACGAAATGAGGACTAGAGGAGCAGTCCAGAGAGGGCCAGGGAACAGAAGAGCCAGAGAAATTATTTATAAGGCAGGATAATAGAATCAGGGACTGAAGGATCACGGGAAAATGAAAGGGTGGAGATGCCAGCTTGCAGCACCCAACTAAATGGTTAGTCCTGCAAGGAGGGTGGGCACGGGTAACGGGGAGAGAGAGAAACTGATGGGAAACTGTAGAACGGTCTGGGGGTTGTGCATTGCCAGGGGTGGGCACACAACTCTTTTTGCTGTGCGGATGTTTCCTGAGACTCTTGCAAGAACTCATTTACAATTTTAATTTAGAATATCTTTAAATAGCTCCAAGACAGGATCATTAACTGGGAGTTATTATAAAATAAAAACAAAAACAATTGCTAAGGAGTGGGAGTTCTCATACCGTCATCAGAAAGACCCGAGCTGTGTTTCCAGCTCCCGTCCCCACAGACCATGAGGATTTTAATGATAGTGTTTCCATAAAAGTCGGACTGAAGGCAATCCCCGCCCAGACCAAAGAATGCCGGGCAAACCACAACAGGGCTTCCAAATCCAAGCCGTTCTCTGAAATGCAAAATTATATGCCATGGCAAAGGTTTGTGTACATCTTAAAGTAAGAGAACAAGCTAAAAGCAGAAAGCAAGGAAATTTAAAAAGGAGGGGGGAGCGTGGCCTGAAGGTCATCAGAACCCAAATGGAATCACCTTTGTCAGGCTGTTACTAGTGTTCAGGGTCTGGGCTGGATGTCTCAGTTTCCCAGTGTCTTATTCAAGAAGGGGACAAGTGCACACATAAGCTTGCTACCTAACAAGAAAACTTTATTCCAAGTAAAGTGACGGTAGAGATGAGAAAGAGATACCCGGTCAGGAGTACTAGTGAGCCATGTGAGCAAGGGCACTCAAGAGCTCCAGCTAGTCTCTGGAGCTCATTTTCATGGACTTTAAGGGAAGGAGGAGTTTGGATGCTAAGGGACATCCCATGCCTCTTAGGTTGATTGACAGGCTTAGGTCATATAAGCCTTTGCTCCCTGTTCATGTCCCTTGTGATGCAGCTGATTTTAATCATATGCATGCCTAATCATTCATGGGAATGAGATGGCAAAATAGGGAATTATCCTTAAAAGTTCACTCAGAGGACACAGTGTGCTTTAATCCACGTGCACCTGAAACCAAAGGAGGCCAGATTCGCCCTCTTACCCTCATGTGAAGAAACCTGTTCTGTTATTCACAGAGGAATGTGTATGCAGCTCCATCCAGGTGGGATCTCGGGTTGCTAGGTGTGTCATGCGGAGAGGGTGTGTCTAGAGTGCTAGCCAAGTGGAGTCCTAGATGACTAAATTATTCCCTATGCTTCCTCGTGCCAAAAACACCGACAATATCAGCGAATAATTATAAGATTTTGAAGGGGGCTCTTGGCATATTTGTTGGATAATTAAAGTTGTCACAAAAGCTTCTGACAAAAATACAGCCTTGCATAAGGCCACTACAAAATTACACAGAAAATACCTCAGTGACCCCTGCCCATCCACTGCCTTGTTATTGATAATTATGGTCTGAGTTACTGCTACCAAATAGCTTATATAGACTTCATTTTACCTCTGACACTCCCTCCTGCCTCAATGTCTTTGCACACAAGTATGATTTTCATGGCCTGCACAGGGCTCACTGCCATGATACGTGCTTATTCCCAAATAGATATCATGACAGTTTAAAGTCTTTCTCTTTGATATTTAGGTTGTCAGAAGGAGAAAAGGCAAGCCAGAGTTTGGTTACATATTCTCAAAAATCCACCAGGTCTTGGAGGCATATATGACCTGGGCCCAGTGATTTCTGAGACATGGAGATTTACTGCAAGCAAACTATATGGGAAAGCGCCACACTATGCTAAGCGTTCAGAGAAATTCACTGCCCCGGGTTACCCTGCATGAGGCATGTGCAAAGCTCTAGAACCTTCAATGGTCAGAGAATGGCCTACATTGCAGAAACCACTGACTTTGAAGTTGGCCAATGGCTCTGGGTGTTTTAGGGGATGGTGAATGTTAACTTTTACAGCAAAGCCTTCTTTTTGTTGGAAACCTGTACAAAATTTTGTGTGTGGGATGATGTTGGGGGGTTGGTGATTATGATCCTATAAAAATGTGTAAACCAATCCATCCTATGGTAATTATCTCACACACATCCCCAACCAGCAACATCCATTATTTAAGTAGAAAACAGCAGTTGTGAAATGCTGTTTGGCTCATTATGTTATAGAATTATCTAGAAGTTCTTTAATATTGGTCTGAGAAGTTTAATTTATATTATGTGATGCTACATCTCTCATAAAGCTGCTTGGGGTGGTTGCATCTTTAATGGGGTTGACTGAAAAAGAACAGGATATCTTCAACATCCAAAGGCGTCTCAACAAATGTGGAGCAACTGTATTAATTTAGCCAATGGTGTTATTTATACCATGACTTCTTGCAGAAAGGATTTAAGAATTTAGCTATATTAAAGGCCTGAAGGTGTAGACACTCATGAAAGTCTTAGATTAATATCTCGAACTTATAATGTGTCCAGATAATTTTCAATTATCAACACATTAATCTAAACTTGGGAAGGGGCTTCTAAAATACACTGAAATATCAACTCACTTTAAACCTACATTCTCAAAAAGCGATTTTGTCATTTGGAGGGCTGTTACAATAAACCCATTGTTCTTTCCAAAAAAAGAAAAAGAAAGAAAGAAAAGAAAAAAGAAAGAAAAGTAACCTACTGGGTACTTTTTTTTTTCCTGCTCTGGCCATCTTATCATCTAACCATTCTATTACTTACTAAAGTTATATGGAAGAAATGTGTATGTGTGTGTGTGTGTGTGTGTGTGTGTGTGTGTGTTTGAACCTTATCCTCAATGCAACAATGTCATGAAAAAATATTCATTTAAATTGAACCTAGAAAACAAAAGGTAAATCTATTAGTTAATGAGGGTGAGGCTTTTTTGATCAGTATGTTTCAAAGTTAAGAATTTAAAATCAGACCATCACTATGGAATCCTCACATTTTGTTCCTGTAACAACAAACTGGCTTTACTGAGATTATTAGTGGATTTAATGATAAAGAAAGGTACATCTTTAAGACCATGGGCCTCAGACATCTCTTTGTTTTTTTACATTAAAGGATGACAAAGAATTATATTTCTACTAAATTATTTCTGTATTCTATAAACATAGTGAGGAGATGAATATCCATACAATTTTCTGTTATTATGAATTGAAGCCCCAAATATTGGAAAATTTTATAGCCATAGATCCCCTGAAAAAAAATGAGTGACTAGACATAATCTCAATAGTATACAAATAATTTATAAACATATTGCTTTCCATAGGGCTTAGTACTATCCTGTATCATTTAAGTTCTAGATTTTACCACAATTTGGAGCAATAGAACAAGTGAGCACAGGCCACTAGGAGAGAAAAGTCACCAGCAGACTTTGTGGTGGCCTCTGCATGCTCAAGACCAACCTGCCAGGTTGTCTCCTGGTGCAGTCATGGGTTGACCACTTTCTGATTGGATTTGCTCCACAGGAAGAAAGACATGTCTAATATTGTAAACTTGGCCTAAACCCAGAACTTGGAGGACGTTGGTAATCTTTAGAGGAATCTACTACTGTTGCTAAATAGACATGTCGAACTGCCTTCCAAATGTTTATGCCCATAAGAACAAATCTGTGCTTCTCTCAGCCTTGGTCAGAGAAACCTCTCTCAGCAGTGGGTAACCATGGATGCAGATTTATAACTGGCCAAAATGATGAGATTATTTAATTATTCAAACAGTTGTAGAATTCTCAGCCTTGAATGGGACTGTTGTATGACCCACCTCCCAAGGCTCAGGGGACACTGGGGCAGAGTTGGGCATAGAAGAGTCTAAGAGCTGGGGGAGGGGTGGAAATGCTGTGAAGTATAGTACTCTGGATATGGCACAACCACTGCACTCATGGGCTCCTAGCAGCTATGATTATCTGCACAAGTCCTGTGCACCCCACCCCTCACCCTAGTTGACTAGATCAGGAGTCGACAGCCAACTCCTTTTTAGTTCATTTGGAGTAGTAAACCAAGATGATGGGATTGTAAGGAATTGAACCAAAGTGAATCCCTGCTCTAGAGTTCTGGTGGCAGAGTTCCTAACACTGAGCGAAGACTGAGAACTGTAGCTGAAAGTTTCCCTGTGTCCTGCCCAGTCCGCAGCCGCTCGGACCCAAATAAACACACACAGGCTTATATTATTTTTAAACTATGGCCATGGCCGTTTTCTTGCTAGCTAGCTCTTGTATCTTAAATTAACACATTTTTATAAATCTATATTTTGCCACATGGCTTGTGGCTTATAGGTATTTTACATCTTGCTTCTCCTGGCGGGGGCTGGCAGTGTCTCCTCTGTTCACAACCAATGAGACTCAATAAAAGCACCCCATGTCTGTCAATGTGATTAACTGAATGAAGGAAACAGATCTGAGGATGAAGCATACAAGGTTTTATTCTCTTGGATTAAAGAGCAGAAGTAGTCCAGGGTGTGAGTCACATATTCAGAGTCACCCAGGATGGCATCTCTTAGATCCTGTGTGACCTCTATCTGCAAAGCCATCTTCCTGTCCAGGCAATTCCTTGCACACACATATTTTAAGCATCCGAGAAGAGCACCAAGAAGCTCCTACCCTCTTGTTTTCTACTTAAATTATCTCTGATTACCTCTCCATAGCTGGGCATGCACAAACAGCTCCACCAACCTGTGGAGTCTCGGACATACACCTTCCAGCTCTGCCATTGCTCAGTGTTCTGTTACCAAGAAGGAGAGGAAAAAACGGTCCCTGGAATATTGCATGTAGCTGACTGCGTTTGTGGTAGTCATGATTGCTAAACTGACCTGTGTGTGTCTTAATAAAGCATGTGTCTGGGCTTGACTCTGAAGGCATTTGCAAAGGTAGCTAACTGAAAGTGGGTAACAACACCAATAGGTTTAGGGCATGTCATTGAGGACTAAATTTCATCCTACACCTTGGTGCGGCCATCTTCTCCTTGGGATAATACAATCTAAACTGCTCTAGACTAGAGTATAGGCATACTTGGGTTTAACACAACCAAATGTAATAATATGGAACTTTACTACACTTGACCTCAGCAAGCTGGAGTATCAACCATGCTCCAGGGCAAGCCTGGTAACTCAGGAGCAGACATCCAACACACATCAGACTCTATGGTTTTCAGTGGCTTCTCTCTCTCTCTCTCTCTCTCTCTCTCTCTCTCTCTCTCTCTCTCTCTCTCTCTCAAAGAGAGAGAAAGGCCATTAAGTTGCATGGTTAGAGATAGGAGAGAATCTGGGGAAGAACTGGAGAACAGCAAAGAATATGCTTAAAATATACAGTATGAAATTCTCATAGAATAATAATAACAAAAGCCAATAAAACTTCAAAAACATACATTGCACACTTCAGGTAGAAGACAGCCAAATGAGTAGGGCCATTTTTTTTTTGTCTCCTTCAGATCGGCCAGTTCTAACCTCAAGTCATCTTTTGCTTAGCAGGCAGGCAACACACCCTAGTAGCTCTAATTTTGCCAGTTTTCAGTCCTGTAACAAGATGTCTGCTTTCAACAGAAGTGGGAAATGAGATGCCCTACTTGCAATTCTATCTAAGGAGCTTCATGTTCTGATTTTTCTGAAGGTGTGCACCCCATCTGACGCTCCATCATTTGTTACAACTGCCCCCAACCCATGGTGTGTTCAGTCATCAAAAACAAAGTGGGGGGATGCCGAATTTTCTGCTTTATCACACGGAGAATACCCAATGAACCTGTGTGCGTGTGGCTGAGGTGGAGGCGGTAAGGAAGGAGGAATTTAATTAGAGGATAAGACATCTGCTCACTCACCTGTACAAGGAGGCCACACCCACCCCAGATCTCCACAAGTTCACTGTTACGCTAATGTGATGATTAGTTGTTCAAAGGAGCATCTGCCTCAGTGACCCAAATTTTTGCTCTCCCACGTGTCTGCTTGGAGCCACCTGTGACTACTGAGTACTTGAACCCGATTTATCTGAATTGAAATTATGCCTTAAAGACTTACAACAAAAATGTAAAATAACTTTTCAACTTACACTGTAATTCACAAATATATAGGACCAGATTTTACCATTCACATTTTGCCTTCTAGAGTTTTTGAGGCCACTCAATGGAACACTATGGTTTATTATCCAGGATGTAGGAAGAAAAAGCAGATCCTTATGCCAGGCTTTTAAAAACATTCTTTAGTAAAATTAAAATAACTGACATTTTTTTTCTCACTGTCTTAGGATTGTCCAAGCTTTATGTTTTTGTTGAAGGTCTTACAAGCATTGCTCAATCCAGTCGAGCTGAGACTTCCTCCAAACTCCTCTGCTTGGCAGAAATACCCCTTGGTGAACGTGTCTTGGTAGATAATAAATGCTTTGGAAAGGGATATCAATAATATATCAAAGGGAAGTAAGGCTTAAAAAGAAGTGACTTGGGAAATGTTTATTTTTAGATGAAAAGTTCCCAGAAACTGTCATTCAGCCTGAGATGTGTAATGTTTTGGGGCTTTGGGAAGCGCTGACCCACTCTGCGTAAGTTGGGTAAGCTCTTAGCTTAGTTCCTGTAAACCTGAGAATAGAAATACACAAACAAAACTGCTTCCTGAATTCTATTAAGGCTAAAGACTTCACGTGGCAAATCTCCTGCATGGGAAGGAAGTCTGAAGGAAGTGCTCACACTTGGCTCCCATCTTTGAAATCTTACTGTGCAACAGAATCTATCGCTTTTAATTTGTGGTTCTCAGATATCAACACAATGGCCAGAGTGGAACCGCTAACATACGAAAGTGAATGCTTCATTCAGATATGGAATGAGTTCTAGAGTGAGCCTGCCGAGACGCACGCATGCTCGATGCCCTCCATGACGTTAATGGCACCCTTGGTCTGCAATGAGTTCCTTGGCTGTCTTGTTTCCATTTTCCCTGCGTGATCATCTCTGAATACACAAACATCATTTTGTAATTTTAAAACATCTCCTGAGGGACTGGGATTATAATGGTCTCATATTCTTTACTCAAGGAGACAGAGGTGGCTGTTTCTGTTTCTAATGAATACAAGGAATGAGGGTTACAATATTAGATACAGTCTGTCTACATCTTAACCTAATTGAATCTGGTCTTGAAAAGTTACCAAGTCACTTCGGGTTTCTGTTTCCTGGAGCCATAGCTGTGCTTTGGTGAGTGGGGGCCGGGGGTGAGGGGGGGAGGATGGGGAGGAAACCAAGAACTATTTCCTCCTCCTTCTCAAACAACTGGTCGGGAGTAGGTTTGCTCAAATATCAAACCTTATATATATATATATATATATATATATATATATATATATATATTTTTTTTTAATCAGGCTTGAAGTGAAACTCCAGCTACATCCAATGCTCACATTTTTCTTTATTCCTTACAGCTGAAGTCATTATAAGTGGAATATTAGCCAGACTAAAACCATTACCTTCACTTTTAGATAAAATACCAACAGAAATGTAGAGCCAAGAGAAGGTTAAGTTTTGTTTGAGTCACTGTTTGAAAAAAAAAAATCACTATTAATTGTCAAAAGACACAGTGAGTTGTTCTTAAACTTTACCTGACACCACAATTTACAACAGCATTTATTAAAGAGTGGCCTTGGCCTGAACCTCAGAGTCTGATTCAGCAAGACTGGGGTGGGGCTCAAAAAGTCACATCTCTAGCAAATGTACAGGTGACATGGATACCATGGGTCTGAGAAACCGAATTTTGAGAACTTCACCCTTTGGATATTGCTGGGCAAAGACCGTGAGGGCTTTTTTTGATCAGTTCAATGTCAGCAGCTAAAATGCTTTTAGGGGAGAAATGCCCAATTTGCAATCAAAGTTTGGATCAGACCTCTAACCTATTTATTCATCTAGCTTGCCTGCTCTTGGGAGGCTACTCTGGGAGATACTGTTTCAATCAATTATAAGTAAGTGCAACTTATTCCTGGCTGTTTTAGAGGCAATGGGATTGAAATTAGACTCTCCTTGGCAAACATGATTAAAAAAAACAGAGAACGTTTATGTGATGTTTTCTCTAGGTGGTATGCCGATGGAAATCTTAGCTTTGATTCTCAGCCAATGGTGATATCCAAGAATTGAACCCCAGAAACTCCACAAGGATTCAGGTAGTGGTGCTAATTAGATTGAGTCAGAAGGCTGACGTGAAGCCAAATTGGATGGTTTATGCGTAACAAGAATATGAGCTGTACTTCCTAAATGCCTTCTGTCTCTAACATATGGTAATACAAGGATGCATCTCACCTAGGGCCCTGCACAGACCATTCTTTAGTATTCATGAATGAATGGATGGGTAAAAAATACTAGTACTTCAGTACCTGTTATGAGCTGTCACACAAGGCCGATAAAGTTGCTGAGTTAAGGTCTATCCCATTGGTATCCAACCCTCCACTTTCTGAGGGAAGCACCGGCTGTGGCAATGGCTCAGGCCACAGAAATTCTTCCAGTGGCTGCACCCAGTGCATGTAGCGAACTTCAGCGCCCTTGGTAACAGACTGGACAAGACCCATCAGAACATCACATTTTTCTCAGACAGCGATAGTGCCAAGAGGTGATCAGGTGACCCAGGCAGAGCCACTAGATCTCCTCTGGGACGTTTAAACTGTGATTCCAGGCGATGCTATCTCACGTTTCTTATGCATTATTTGAGTGTTACAGAGTCAGACACCAACCAGGCAAATGGTTACTCAAATCAGGAATTAAAAGGAAAGAAAAGAATTGAGGAAGAGTAACACTAGTGAAAAATGTGAAAGTGTGATTACAGACAAATCCCTCCATCTATTTCCTGGATTCACATCTAAAGCTCCCAGCCACCCCAATAAGGTAATCTGAGCCTACAAGAGAACCTCAGTCTGAGTCATATGGGCAAAACTACTGAGTGCCATGTCCAGCCTAACCCAGTAAAAGCCCTTTGTATCTGTCTGAG
The DNA here is from genome assembly GCF_903995425.1 of Onychomys torridus. Classification (NCBI taxonomy): domain Eukaryota; kingdom Metazoa; phylum Chordata; class Mammalia; order Rodentia; family Cricetidae; genus Onychomys; species Onychomys torridus. The sequence continues at coordinate 16,583,793 of NC_050462.1, read as the reverse complement.
CTTCCATGCACTTTTATCTTCTCTTAGCTTGCTATTAGCACACATGAGAATGTTTAAGACTATGAATTGAAGATAGCAAAGCAAAACAAAAAAAACAAAGAAGAGAAGGAGGATGAGGAAGAAGAGGCAGAAGAAGGAGAGCAACAAGAAGAGGAGGAGGAGGAGGAGGAGGAGGAGGAGGAGGAGGAGGAGGAAACCTACATTTTCATTTCAAAGGAACTGTCAACTGATTCAGAATACTCTGCTTGCACTTCACATCAGCTGAAAACAAACATCTGTCAAACATGCATAGTCACTAAATATTTTAAACTGTTTTATTACAATAGCCAGCATTGTCTTAACTAACAAAGAAATGTTTAGCATACAAATCCACGGAAAGCGTGATATGATAAGTGGTCCTTTAAGAGCTGGGGTTAGAGGGAAACAGAAGTGTCTTGAAGATTGATCCCTGATACGTTCTGATATTTAAAAAGTAGCAACAAGAAAAGAAACCAGCAAAGGCGTCCAGAAGAAACATCTGTGTGGGGAGAGGAGGAACGAAGGGAGCCTCGATGGTCTGGAAACAGCGTAAATGGAAGTCCCAGAGAGGAGAAACCAGTGTGTTCTACGCAATGCTCTAGGTCCTTCGGTTCTACACTGCAGCTTTCAATTCTGAGATGCTTCAGTGTTCTACCAGTAAATTTCTGTTTTCTTAAAATAGTGTGAGTTAGAGTCATGTGGACCAAGAGCCCTTGGTTGTGGTTCAGTGACTTCTGCCACCTAGCCTGCATGCCTTTGACAACCCTTTCCTCCCCTTGACTGCGTGCTGAAATTACTGGTGTGTTCTCATATACTCTGGCAGAAGTGATGCCATATCTCTGAAATTGAATTACAAAAGCATCATGGCTCCCACTGTGAGTCCAGTTCTCATGCTCTCTATTGGGTCATTCATTCTGGAGTAAGTCATTGCTATGATACAAGTTAGCTTTGTATAGTGGCTAATGTGATACTGGACCCAGATTTGTCAATAACATATAGGTAATCTTAAAATGGATCTATCACCCCAGCTGATCCTTTGGGCTAAAATGATCAATTAAGTCACATGTGGTTTCTTGATATGTAGAAAGAGTGAAAAAACTTTAATTTTAGCCTCAGATCTAATGGGTAATTTGTTATTCAGGAATAGTTAAGTAATGCATTGGCCAATATGCTTTATATGGGCTGAGATGAACATTTCTATTGACTATACCTAAGGAATAAACAGCATAAATATGTCCATTTATCTGTTCTAGCCATTCAGCCAGTATTTTCAGACATTTATCTGTGTTGTTCTAGACTTTGGAAATACCAAGGTAAGTGATACAAATTAGTTGTGAAAAAAGAAATTTAATGTAAGAAGAAATCCTATAGGGAAAATAAAAATAATCATGTGACAGAAAACTGGGCTCCTCTTTTGGGTGGTCACAGAGAGAAGGAAGGGACACTGATGTGGGGTGTCCTTCTGTTCGCTGTAAATATGTGATGCTTTTATTGGTTGATGAATAAAGTTGCTTTGGCCTATGGTAGGGCAGAATATAGCTAGGCAGGAAAGCCAAACTGAATACAGGGAGAAAGAAGAGCAGAGTCGAGAAAGATGCCACCCAGCTGCCCAGAGAGCAAGATGCCAGCAGACTGGTAACACCCCGGCCATGTGGCAAAATATAGATGAATAGAAATGGGTTAAGTTGTAAGAGCTAGTTAGTAATAGGCCTGCTGTGGATATCACTCTGTATAAATAAAGTGCTGATTGGCCAGTGGCCAGGCAGGAAGGATAGGGTAGGCGGGACAAGGAAGAGTAGAAGGCTGGGAACAGGAAGGCTGGGAGGAGACACTGCCAGCCACTGCCAGGAGAAGCAACAAGTAAAGACACCGGTAAGCCACAAGCCACGTGGCAAAGTATAGATTAATAGAAATGGGCTAAATATAAGAGTAAGAGCTAGACAATGGTGGGCCTGAGGTAATAGCCAAGCAGTTTAGATAATATAAATGTCTGTGTGTTTATTTTATAAATGGGTTGTTGGACTAATAGGGCTTGGCAGGGGCTGGAGAGAAGCTCTCCAACTACACATAGGCCCGAGCCATAGACCGAGCATTCATAAGTACTATTAAGCCTCTGAATGATTATTTTAAAAGTGGCTGCAGGACCAGGTGGGACACAGAAAAGCCTCCAGCTACAGGACACCTGTGAAAATATCCAATGACAAAGATCTGAAGAAAAGGACATATCAAGAGTTGGGAATGAAGCTACTGTGTTGGGAAAATGGGGACAAAGCATAACTACTGTGAGGGGCTCAAAAGGAGGCATGATCTTAGGTGCAGTTGGTAATGCAGATCTTGTTAAAGCCGGACAAGATGTTTCCATTTCATTCCAAGGCAACTGACATTCAGGTGATGAGCCCTAACATGGAGAGGAGATCGTATGGGGATCACAGATGGAGTCTTGAGAACAGTAAATTGGGAATATATGAAAAGATAACTAGAATGCTGGTACATATTTCTGGGTCAATTGGCCAGGAGTGACCTGGATAAGAAACTGGCCTTGATCCATTAAAAGCAAGAAATAGGAAGAGCTAAGGACAGAGTCATTTTAGGGGGGGGAGTCCATAAAAAGGCCCTGGGACACAAATGGATTAGATTGCTTGGGAAATTGAAAGGTGACAGGTGAGTTCTACATCATAGTGAGTAAGACAAAGATCTGCAAGATGGAACTAAAAACCAAACCCAGTAAATCTTTAGAGACCTTATTTAGGAGCTTGGCTTTTATTTGAATAGTATCTGAGATGGTTAAAGGATCGTGTCAGAGACATTATTTCCCTCAGGATTATAAGCCACAGAATAATGTCAAATATATCATAATGTCTTAACCATCTCCTAAACTGTGTGTGTGGAAAATGGTGGGAAAGATACCTCTGGTATGGAATGGGCACAGAACACAGGCCAAGAGCGAAAATGAACAGAGGCACCAAATTCCTCCTTTATGGGAGCCAGGAGCCATGAGTCATGGAAGGCTAGAGGAGAAAAGACTTTTCATCTGCATACCAAAGGATGAGAGTCACTCTCTAGACAGAAACAAAAGAAGACCCTGATTGCAAGCAAGGGTGGGTGTGGAAGCACGGATATTTGGCAGAGCTGGCAATGACCAGGCAGTGGAACTCTGTCTGTATGATCCATGGAGAGTCCATGGGGAGCAGCGTGAGGAAAGAAACAGGCCAGGACTTTCAAATACATAGTGGCCCTATAAAACTTAACCTGTAGAACTGTCACTCAGAACTTTGGCTGAGAACCTTCTATTTTTCAAGTTTGTGATGAGTATAAGTAATGTTTTGTTGTTGTTTGACACAAGATCTTTCTAGGTAGACCAGGCTGGCATTGTATTCACAGAGATCCACAGGCCTCTGACTCCTTAGTGCTGGGATTAAAGGTGTGTACTACCAGGCCCAGCAAAGGAGCATTTTTCATACATTAGACAACTGAGGCTCCAAAGAGCAAGTAGCATGCATGCCTAAAGGCTCACAGCTAGCATGTAGCAAACCAGAACCAAGCAGATATCATCTCTCTTGAAATTGGTTTGAAGAGGTTACAAATAAAATGTCATGACAGGGCAAAGTGCTTGTATAATACATAATAGGAGTGGAAGAAACCACTGGGAAAAGATTGAATCTGATGGAGAAAGCCAACTCTAAATATGACTGTGGTTTGCACTAAATCTTGAGATAATGGTATGAAGATTTTAAGGAAAACAGTAGCGTGAGGGGTTGTGGAAGCCCAATGTCCCATCTGTTTATCATGTGGATTAAAGCAGAGAGGCTGGAGGAAGAGATACACATAAGGTTAGACTATGAACTGAAGGAAGGCGGGAAAGAGAGTCAAGAGACATTCCTGCCAGAAGAATCGACAGCACTTAGTGACCGATTTGGAACAGACTGAGGAACACAGAGACTGTGAAGAATCCCGTAAATGGCAGAGAGGGGTGCTACCCATGAAGAGAAATAAGAAAATCAGAAAAGGGTTTGGTGTGAGGGAAATGAATGTCAAGAAAAGATCGAGTCAGTCATATATGTAAGACGAATCAAATACCACTGAAAGTGAGCGTGGCTAGAGATCGGGAGGGGTCTTGGCCAAGAACGGTGGTTTGGGATTCAAAGGCATAGAGAAGATTAAACTCCAGAAAGGAAGGGCAGTATCAACAGACCTTGTTGATTTCCAACATCCATCCCCTACCTTCACCTTCCTAACTAAATACCCATTTGCTGCAGCTATAGCATGTGCTTCCCAAAGGCAGAGGGCAGATCCTGACTGGTCTAAGCCAACAGTGATCATTCCCATCTCTGTACCAGGCTTTTTTTTATGGGGGGGTGGGGGTGGGGAGGAGGCACAAACCAGCTCCCAAATCATGGCACAGAGACTTATTACTAGTTTTGAATACTTGGCCTAGCTTAGGGACATTTCTGGCTAGCACTTTTAATCTGTTTCTTTATCTACCTTTTGCTAAAGGGCTTTTTACTTCTTCTATCTTACTTTTACTGCTTCTTGTGTCTGCTGACTGGCAGCTGCCTGACTCCAGGCCCCAGATGTCTCCCTCATCCTCTCCTCTCCTCTCTTCTCTTCTCTTTTCCCATTCTTCTTCTCTGGAGCCTAGCTTTCTCCTTCTATTTATTCTCTCTGCCTGTCAGCCTCGCCTGTCCTTTCTCTGCCTAGCTATTGGCTGTTCAGCTCTTTATTAAACCAATCAGGTGCCTTAGGCAGGCAAGGTGAAACAAATGCAACACATCTTTACATAGTTAAACAAAGCAGCATAAACAAATGTAACACATCTTTACATAGTTAAACAAAGCAGCATAAACAAATGTAACACATATTTACATAGTTAAACAAAGCAGCATAAACAAATGTAACATGTCTTTACACAGTGATTCCTACAACACATCTCCAATAGTAATGTGCACATGATATAACTCTCGGCAACAAGATTTGGAGAGTGAGCTGGGATATTCCTAAAGAGACTGGGGGGGGGGGGGGTGCAGCATTTTCTCCAGGAAGTTGCTCCTTCTCTTGACCTGTATTCTGTAACTTCTCTGGGCTCTGCAGTTAGCCTTCAAATGTGCGCTGGGATACAAACAGGCCAAGCATTTGGAAGTCACTCCAACTTAGAAATCCGAAGCAAAACCAAGGAACTCTCGAGAAGGCTCGGTCAGAAACTAGGAAGATAAAGAAAATCAAGTTAGGCTCTTAACCAAGGTGTTAGGCAACCAAAGGATGCCAGGGAGTTGGACAGGGCTTACCACAGGCCGCAGAGAACTATCCTAGCAGAAACACAAAGAGTTGGACCCAAGAGACAACAACTGGAGAAAATAGTCCTTTCTCCAAGAGAAGCTCTTCTTGACAAACTCGGGAGGTGACTTGACGGTCAGCAAAAAAGTGGTTTTCTGAACCATTAAACACGTTTGCCACTTGAAAATAACATCTGTGTCAGCCGGGCAAGCTGCTTCAGAACCCGCCTCAGTGTGGCTGTTCTTCATATCCATCCTGTCAGTGTGAACATACACCTCGAAATGGACTTTGCTACTTGAAATTAAGTGTGATGACAGCCAGTAGCCTGGGGAAGCCCTCAGTCCAAACCTCAATTATGAAAGGCTGCCAGCCAGGGGGAGCCAGAGCGGCTTTGAGAAAAAGAGAAGGGGTTCTTTCTGGGGACTTTCCCCTCCTCCCAGCCTGAATCCCCCTCCACACGAATGTCCTTTCGCTTCTGCTGTCCCTTCCCTCATCTCTCCCTTGGAAAAAGCATCTGAACCCTTGTAACTCCGTGAGCTGCTGAATAAATGAAAATCTATTATTTCCCAATAAATCTCCCCCCATTGACTCTGCATAACAGCTGTGGGAATTCCCAGCATGGCCAAGGTACTAAGAAGAGCTGGTTCTGTTCCTGCATCTTGCTTATCATGGGTCCCCAAGAAACCTCTGTTAGGAGACCAGGACGGTTCGAGAAGAGCTGTTCTCTTCTAAGCACAGCTCTTGGCTTAACCTATTTTTGATTTCCCAGAAGTTGAGGCTGAATACACTCTGAGAAAAGGTGAGATGCTCAAAAAACAGAGTTAAAGTATTTTAAAATACACACACACATACACACACACACACACACACACACACACACACAAAAAAAAAAAAAAAAAAAACCATGCCTGGTTAGAAACTACAGTTCAAGACTCCCAAAAAGAAATGTAAACAAAATTATTGAGAATGGCTAATCAGAAGGAGAAGTAATATTTGGTTATAGTATGGAAGTATTTGGGGGGTTAGTTAACACATTTATAAATATTTAATCCCTTTCCTAATTTTCACATCCCTTGCAATGGCAACAGTGGGGGTGGGGGTACTGGAAGGGTGTGTCAAATTGAGGTAAGTACACAAAGTATTTACTGGCTAACGATGCTGACACTCCTGCCAAAATGCTGTTTATTTGTTAAAAACACACTTCATTTTGTTATTGCAGAGCTAAATCCAATCCCATCCTCAGTGGCGACATGGTGATCTGGTTTCGCCATGATGTGCCAGCTAATTCTTTGTGGGGGGCTTCAAGGTGCCAACTGTTCCCCAGGCGTTCCTTTTCTTCCCAGCACTGGGATTGCTTTTCTACTTTGTTTTTGTGTGACGAAATCAGGATTAGAGGGCTTTTCATAAGTGACAGGGAGAGACTGCCTCTCCTTGAGCCCCATGCACAGGAGCAGCCTGGCAGGCGAGGCTCAGTGCTCAACCCAGTTGTCAATCACTAACTCCATCATAAAAGAAAGGTCCACCACAGCAGGCCTCTCTGTTGGGAACCTGTAAAGCAATTGACTTAGGGCTGAGGTTTCCAGAACACAGTCTGGAAAGCGCAAAGCTAGGATCACCTCTGAACTCCAGGCAGATCAAACAGTTCCATGTTGGCAACAGGGTTCTGGAGCTTTCCTCACACCTCCGTGTCAGGTAGTGGCTGCAGGTAGTATATGGGGTCTCTGACTGAGGGTTGAGCTCCAGGGTTCCTCCTTGGTTCTTTGAAGGAATTATTTTTACTCATTTGAAAATCCCAAGCTGCCCCAAACGTACCCTACACTGGCTAGTTCACCCAGCATTGCTGGAACAGGGCCAGCCAGATTTTCCTCTGCTGAGCAGGCCACCCATCCTCCCCCAGAAAGACTGACCTCTTGGATTGAGCAATTCCACTTAAGAAGGAACTGCAGAGCACATCATGCACACATGTGTGCGTGGGGGGGAGGGTTGTTTGTTTGTTTACATTGTTATTGTTAAGTATTTAAGACTGGGACAAAACAACCAGTTACAATTCCCTCAATGAACACACTCTTTAATTTTTAAGGGCAGAGAAAGACAAAGCGAAAAAGGAGCTGCCCTTCTCCCTCTGTCCCAGAATCAGAACACCCATTCTAAGGACCATGCAGAGGTGGGAGGGTCAAGAAAATTATGCCTTGCCTGTGTCCTGGCTCTGGGAGGAAATACTGAGCAGCTGTTCTGGCTGCTCAGGAAGCCCTGCCACAAGGAGGTGGGGCCTGGGGAAGCACATGGGCAGGCAGGGGTGCGGACTGATAGTAATAGTTTTTGGCACCTCAAGAAAGATGCTCTTTGTTTGAGAGAGAGGCAAACAGACAGACAGAGACAGACAGAGACACACATACAGAGAATGAGAGACAGATAGACAGCGACAGAGAGAGACAGAGACAGGGACAGATGAGAGAGAGACAGGGAGAGAGAGAGACAAATGGGTGGGGTGGGAGATCCTGTTTCTGGGTATTGTTATCGGACACTGGTTTCAACCAAACACAATCGGAGAGTGAGGTGTGTCTGTGCAGAGAGGGATAAAGGATACGGAAAAGTATAGCAGGGAAGAATGTAGAGATGCAGTCTACTGAACCTTTAAATCTGTGTTCTCTTTCAATGCAGAAAAAGGTTAAAATTTCAGCCAAATGAAAAGTAGCCAAATGGTTGAGAAAGCCTTCATGACTAAGAAGGGCTGCGATGGGAAATATGCAAGGAGAGATGTCAACCAGCTGGCCTGTTTAATTTTGGCCTTTCCCCTTTTTACATTTTTCCCCACTTTGGCTTAAAACAGGGAAAACATTCTGTGCAAATGCCCAGTGTTTTTCCTAGTGTTTAGCCCTAACAGAATTCTTCACAGGACTTAGTATACCATGTCTCCTGGGACTGGGTATGAGGAGGCTTCTCACCCCTGGGTCGCAGGTCACTCGATGCTCAGGCTGGTTAGCCAAGGCTCTGTTGCATGGGTCTCCTGTATAGGTAGGGTGGGGTATGAGAGTATGGGGCACAGGTGAGGAGAAGCTCATGGCTATTTATTTTCCTATTTATTTTCCTAAGAATATTTCTACATCTATTCTTCTAACATACCCAGAAACAAAGCTACACAGCCAACTTCCAAAACATACAATGATACATTTCTAGTATATTAAGTTATGCGTGCTTTTAATAAGCATTACTTAAGTACTCTCAACAATACCAGGCATTGTGTTAAGGACTGGTGGGAAACAAAGACGCCAAAAATTAATTCCCAGACTCAAACCAACAGGAGGGCAGATCTCTAGACCAATAAGAAGGACGCTTAGGCTAAGCAGGATGAATCAAAGGAACTGGAAAAACCTGCCTTAAAGGTGAGAGGGCAAAGGAGGCTTCCTGGAGGTGGTGGTAATGAAACTGAGTTTTGAGGAAGGCAGACACTAGAAGCCAGAAAGAAGAAGGGTTTTAAGGCAGAGTTTCCCCTTGAGTGGGAAGGGTGGGCTGCAGAGTTATACTGTGACTAGGATTCTGGGAACCCGTGGGGGAAATTGAGTGTGATGTGATAAGATAGACTCCATGAGGCTCGGAGTTTGAAAGCAGAAAGCCCTGAAAGGAACTATTAAGGATGGGGTATTTCACTCTTATTGGAAAATGATAAGTGTACATCCGTTCTAAAGCAGTGGTTTCTCAACCTTCCTAATGGTGCGACCTTTTAGTACTATTCCCAACTATAAAATGATTTCGTTGCTGCTTCATAACCGTAACTTTGCTACTGTTGGAAATCATAATGTAAATATCTGATAGGCGACCCATGTGGGGTCAGGACCCACGGGTTGAGAACTGCTGTTCTAGAGGCATCCTATGTAAAGATAAAAGCCAGCAATGGTGAAGCCACGGGGGTTGCAGGCAACACTGATTTGGGGTTGTGAGGAAGGAGAGCCTGAAGAGCTGCGGGGACTTGTGGGACGGTCTACCGTGGGATGGAGGCAGGCAGAACCTGTTCCGGCAAGCTTACGAGGAACACACAGCACATCTGGGGATATGGCTGCACAGCTGAGGAACAGCCATTGTGAACTTGACAGGATGCTTCCTGGTCTCTCTGCCCAGTGAGGGTTTCCCGACGAGAGGTTCTGGTCCACGATACACAAAGACTTCATAGTTACAAACTGATCTTCATGCAAACTAGGGAAGGACAGGAAAGCATACAGTTAGCACTCTGTATTGACAGGTGCAAAAGTTGCCGAGACGAAGCTAACCCAGATAACACCAAGGTGAGCAGGTCTGTAGGAAAATAAAGACATATTCCAAGAGTTGGGATGGTACAGAAATTTTCAGTGTTAAATCCTATTTTAGGATGTTGCTGGGGGAAAACCAAAGATGCCTGCTGAAAGAGATTATGTTTAACTTCTAGAAATACAGTAGAGTTTTGAGTTTTCAGGTTCCTGTTTCAATATAAATCCAAATTTAATGCCAAAGCACACAGAATCCTCCTGAAGTCATTTGAAACAATCGTGAATTTTCATGTTAATCTGGTGGATTATAGTCATTTGGGCAAATTTTAGTAGAAATATCCAGTAGTCAAAATGGCTTTCAAGGTAACAGTAATATGGCAAGATACTATATCTATTAAATGTTAAATAAGTCCCTGCCTTTGACTTAGCCAATTTGATTTGCAATTTCTTTTTGCCTATATTTGATACATCATGTATTAGCTGTGCTTTATGTCCTATATTTTATATGCTTTGACATCGTAGGGCCTTGCAGACTAGGTATGAATTTGTTCATTTCTGAGATCCTCAACAGACTGGTTTTCAGCACAAAAAAATTTTAATGTGCAAACCAGCCAATGCAGACTGAATGACTCATGTTCCTCCCAGCATCAGACTCCCAAACGCTGCCCCTTCCTAGAGCCTAGAGCCTGCCCAGAGAGTCCAAATTGCCTCTCTTACACACCACTTCCTATGAAAAGGTCATGTCTCCTGAGAAACCCCGAGTCTTCCCATGTTCCCAGGCACAGCGTGCCTGATCTTGAGAAATGTGAGCAATAAACTCACCCTCCAAAGGCACTTCCCTCTGCCATCTTACCATAATGAATAAAAATAAAATCCCACATATATTTTATTTTGTTATACTGCCAGGGACCGAACTCGGGTCCTCGAGCATGTGAGGCAGCCACTCCAGGCTGTCACTTAGTCACTGAGCTAAATCCCCAGCCCTTCCCATACACAGTTTAAAATATATTCTGATGAAACTCAAACAAAAGCTTTGTTGGGTAAACAAATAAGGAAATATCTCTCCTCAGAATATGTCTCCTTTTACCTTATTAAAACTGTCCCTTGTGTGGCTAAAAAACAAAAGACTCTCAGGCAACTGAGGGCAGTGTTTGTGAGAAACCGGGGCTCAGAGTAACTCACACATTGCAAAACAATACCAAAAAATTATGGCCTGTCAGACGGTGCTGTTTCTTGATTCCAGAAGAAGTGAGGAGAGGGCTTCTGCCCAGCCAACACACCTATTGTACTGTATCTTTCTTTGTAAAATGCTACTTTTTGTTTGACAGGGTGGATTAGCTGTTCTAATAAAGAACTGTAAATTTCAATTACATAAGATAATAAAAGTGTATTCCTTAGTCACTGAAACAGAGTGCAGGTGTTCACAGCTGGACAGCGGTCCTGGCTACCTCCATGACTCAGGAATTCGATTTTTTTTTCTCTTGTGATGCTGTCATTTTGAAAATATGCCTCTCAAGGTTACTAGAAGACCAGGAAAACTGTGGAAATAATGGGACATAGACCCAAGTGCCAATTGGGTTTTCTATGTATGTTCTGTTTATCAGATATGGTCACTACACACACACACGCACACACACACACACACACACACACACACACACACCACAGAGATCCAATGGACTAGGAAAGGAGGTCTCTGCTGGGCTGTTACGTAGCACAAACTCTTCCCAAGGAAAGATAGCTAACCTCCGGCTGTCAAGCTTTCCAAACAGATGTACCTGTATCACCCAGGATTGCAGTCTAAGGGGCGGGGGGGACAGGGACTGTGGGTTGGTCACATGATAAGGTAAATCAGTGCATCTTAATCTGCTGGGGAACACGAATCTGTGCAAACTGTCTCCTGCCATAGAAATTCTCATCTCCACTGTTACGAAAGGTATTCTGTTGGTGTCCCACTCTCTGGGTTCATCCTGGTGACAGCTACTTCACGTGATGATCCAAGTGACAGCTCAAGGGATCACTTTGTTGTCTCATGTCTTCCTAGAGGGTTTTCCGTGGATTCAGTCCAAAACCCTGTGACATCAGCAAGTCCATGAGTGAACTGGCTCTTCTCAGCTCTCTTTGGGACCTCTCGGCTTCTGTGTTTCCTCCTCCCAGCTGGCCTTTCTTTGTCTCCTCATCCAGGAGCCCTTGCATGTGCCAGAACTGACTCCATTCCTTCTAGCCTGCTTTCAGGCCTCATATTTCATGTATGTCCTCCAATGTTCTTACATTCTCCTCATGTTCATCAAGGGTTGTGATCAGATGTTTGTGTGATAACAACATTTGCCTGAGTCATTCCTACTAAAAGGTCCATCTGGGCAAAAACTTAGGGTGCCTAAGCCCCAGCTTAGCACCTGGCTTAGTTTGCCTAATAAGAAAGGGCACTCCGTGGTTTATGTAAAACATGAATGATCGAATGCATGGATCTTGCTGGTGCTTTCTGCAGTGCTGATGGAGAGATAAATGATACCCAAATCACTTTCTCATTCTGGGAAATGAAGACAGGTGGAATAAATGAGTCAATGTTTGGTTGCAGGCAGTGACTTCCCCTGTAGTATAGCTACCCTGCCCCTGAGATTGTTTCTAATCCATTGGGAGCAGGAAGCCAAGAAACAGGTCGTCATTCTCTTCTATTCTGGCAAGCAGAGCTGTTCACACATGGAGCACAGAGCTGGAGAAGGGAAGAATGGATGAGTATTGTGGGGTCAATGCCGAAAGACTTCCTGGAGGACATCGGTTTCTAGAAATAATTTAAAGGTTTCTTCATAACGCTCATTTGAATTATATCAGCAATCTAAGTGCCAAGAAAATACTGTGACCACAGATCTTGCACCTTAGGTTTTGTGTGAGGATAAAGCTAATGAATGATGAGCTAGTCTGGAAGGGCTCAAGTTGGCCCAGTATTAGTCCTCCAGGGGAGAACAAGACATTAGACAGTGCATCTCATATGCTAACAAATTCCATTGCTTTCCAGAACGGCTACCATCTACAGTCTTATCAGCCACAGACACATGATTTCCTTTGGTGAATGACTTGAGATTGAATAGGAATGCCTAGAAAAGGGCTCTCTTCCCTCTGGCTCAGGTACATTTTTATCTTTATTTATTTATTCCTCTGTCCACTAGATCTAAAAGAAACAAGTAAAGTGGGCAAGGGAGAGAGCTACACCAGGCCTACAGTCAACACGTAAGCCAAGCAACACACCAGAGTTATGCTGGTGAGGTGTTGAGATGTGAGGGTCATTTGTTACTGCAGCATAACCCAGCCTGATACACTTTGTTTCCTGGACGGACAGTATATCTAGTTGGACTCACACTTTGAGCTAGAGACTTAGCGGAAAGAATGGCCCAATTCCATTCGAATGTGTGAGCCCCCATGTTTATCCAGTTGACAGAAAGGCATATCTGCAGGAATAAGGAGGGCTGGGTAGAGAGGCAACCACCAGAGACAAGCAAACTCTGCAATCCTTGGCTGGGAAGAGGCAGGAACCACCTGCCTGGGAGTTTTTTTTTTGTTTTTTTTTTTTGTTTTTTTTTTTTTTTTTTTTGTTTTTTGTTTGTTTCCTGTAGAGTCTGCCAAGAGAACCGCCTTACAGAGAAAACTGACTTAAAAAATTTTTCTGACATCTAGAAGGGATTCCCTTTGCAGGGAAGGCAAGTTCTAAGGAGAGCTTTATCTCCCGATTTATACCAAAGTAAGATTAGGTAGAGCTCATCAGCGTATCATTTTGATAGTATCACCATATAGAGAAAATACAGAAGAAGCTCACTGAAGACAAAAATAATTTACACAAACTATCTGCTAAGCCATGATGGTGGGTTCATAAGATAAATTCATTTTTAAAGATGTATTTCCTTTCTGTTTATTAATTAAACAAAAAAAAGTGAGTGTTTTGACCTGTGTGTGAACACAGTATGTGTGTAGCTGGTCCCTCCAAGGCCAGAAGACAGCTTTGGATTCCCTAGAACTGGAGTTACAGATAGTTGTGAACTGCTTGTGGGTGCTGAGAACAGAGCTTGGGTCCTCTGTAAGACTGATAAGTCCCTCTCCAGCCCGATAAGCTGTTCTTCCTTAGCCTCCTACCTCTTCTGATTCCTTTCTTCCTTGCCACAAATCTAGTCATGACATTCTTTAGAAGATTCAAACATGATCGATATAGGTATAGACATCATATATATTTATGTATGTAACACATTTATAACTGTATTTTATATTGTGAAAGATAAATATAAATTAAACAGTTACTTCTGGGAGTTCCATCCACTCCTCTAAAATATCAAAAGGACTTGCTGAATACCAAATCTTTAAATCTTGAAAAGTCCTCTAAAAATGATTTGGAATTTGAAGGAGGTTTGACACTTTTTCTAAGCATCCTAAAGTATATTCCCATGTCCCCCAGGCTGCCTGGCCATCCACAAATTCACTTCAACTTCACAAGCTTTCCTTCATGCCTGCGAGCACCATAAATTCTCCCATTGTGTGAAACTCACGGCTTAAAAGTCTAGATTATCATACTGAAGAGGCTTTTTGTCATGGCCTTTCCATTCCAAGGTCAACCCCAGTTAAACGCTCCATCCTTCCTCCTCAGACTTGCATTCGAATCACAGCGTGCAGTATCAATTTTTATTATCTATTTTCAGGCAACATTTCTCTTCCCATAAATGTGTTGAGTCTTTGAGATGTATGTACAAAAGCAGTCTTACTGTCTCATTCAAAACGCCAGTTTTTGGATAGTTGAGCACTGATGCATAATTAGTCACCTAAGAGCTCTGTTCTGAAACATACCTGGAAAGGAAGTCAGAGCAGAGACAGTCACAGGTACAGTATCTGAATCTGACAAGGGTTTCTGGAAATCTAAGCAGTTATATTGAGTTACTCTGCAGATATCTTTTTAAAATAGCTTTTTAAACATATATGATTGGCCCTAATTCATCAACCCAAGGCTAGGACTTCCAAAACCTGCAATGGAAATAAAAATCTCACTTTCTAACAGACATCCCAATATGAAGCCTGAAGACCCCATCACCACTGAACAGCTAGAGAGGACCTCACTGAGTTTTTAAATGTGGTCATAAAAATAAAAAGTGAAGCTTAGAATGTGTCTTGTCTTTCCATTGTAGGGAGACTGAGTTGTTATTTATATATCAAACAAGCAAGAGACCCCCAGACATTATTCCCCACTCTGAGCATCCTGGCATTCACCCATTGCAGCTACTCTTTAGAGGTGATGACCTCACACAAGGCATGAAGGAAAGAAGCCTTAGAGTAAAATTACCTTGACTGAAACCCTGATCTCATTTAATTTTTCTTTTGAGTTGATTTTAGGGCCCCATGCTATTCTTGCAGAGGGCCCCAGTTCAGTTCCCAGCACCCACACAAGGTGACTCTCGGCTGCTTTTAACTCCAGCTCTGGAGGATCTGAAACCTCTAGCCTCCATGAGCATCTGTACTCACATGTATACACACACACACACACACACACACACACACACACACACACACACACACGTAAGTAAAAATAGCAATAATAAATCTTAATTTAAAATAGTTAACCATCACTTAAGTATATACAGTGTGCATCTATAAAATACAAAGTTGATTCTTGTAATCACTCTTAAGAAAATTCAGACACATAGAAGATGCAATTTGGGTTGCCATACCTCATCACACTGTACATAGATGAAGGGTGGCTTCCCCTTACCCCACAACTGCTTTGGTAGTTTTCTTCAAGCTGTCTCAGGTCTAGAACTTGAATATGACTCCAGATATTTTTTATGTGTATCACAAACCAGCAAAGGGAAATGGTAATTCGGACCCAGGAGCTAATGCTAAATTATAACAGTAGCCACTTCACTGGGAAACCTACCCGTAAAGGAAGTAGATGGTTGGAAGGGACCCACCATCCTTTTTCTTGAATCACCAGGGAAACAGCTCGTCTGTAATCCTTTAAGAAATAAGAATTCCCCCAGATTAACAGCTGCTACTGGTATTTCAACTTGATAAGCAATTCAGCTTCAATAAATGAACCAAAATAGTGACAGTAATAATGGCATGAAAGTAGCCATGTGTCATTACACTACTGATGTCTCTCACTTGATGTTTTAACAGTGGTTTCTGACACACGAAATCTCTACCTTCCCACCCCTGCCCCTACACTCCACCCACTCTGATAAGAAATCACGCTCAGTAACCCTGACCTGAGAACTGTCCAGTGGGATTACTTTGAAGGACATAATTGCAGGTACTGAGAACGAGACTCAGCATAATTAAAACTAAATTATGATCAAATTGTTTTCAGGAGATTGGTAATTGTACCTTAGGCCTTAAGATAACCAAGCATATGCCAAGTAGCCTCACCCAGACCAAAGGTAAGTAAGTGCATTCCCACCATGTGTCACCATGTTTTAGTTTATCTTGGACAGTGTCTAATAAGTTTTTTTTTTTTTCACATTGACACACAATTGGATTTACCTATGACAGGTTATAGGTTTGCCCATGACCAAAAAGTTCTACTGAGAAAATATAACTATGTGCCATTGTAGAAAATTCTGCCTTCTCACACTGGACTTCCTCCTCATTTAAACCAGTTAATCTTTCATGCTGTCTTTTAATTCAACCCAAGCCATGTGCTTGTGCTCCTCAACAGCCCATGGCCTCCTTCCTCCCTAGCATAGACCTTGAATGCATTTCCTAGTCTCCCTTACAGCTGGACTGCATCTGCAACTAAGGTGTGATCAGCAGAACATGGACAAAAGTAATGGGCACCACATCCCCCCCCGCCACCCCGGCCTGGGCCAGCAAAACCTTCTCCCTGTGATCTCTATTATTTCCCCCAAATGTCTGGGAGGACCCTCAGGACACGCATTAGGTGGTAGACATAACAGATGGAAGACACTGAGTCCCTGGAAGACTCTAAGGAGTGAGCACGACATTCCACCTTGAACTCTGATGTGAACAGGAATATAAGAATTTAGACCACGGGTTTATCTTTTAGTCAGTTTGTTGAACAGAGTTGTTTTCTTATTATTATTTTTTTGTTATTCCACATTTTCTTCCTTCATTTCCTCTTTCATATCTTTTTCTTCTTTTTGCTTATTCTGCAAAGAACTGTCACACAGCCAGCATATGCTCTAAGAACCCACACAGAGCACGTTAACTACGTCCAAAGCTGCCCAAGTGAGCGAGCAACCGAATTACAATAATTTAGTAATTCTTGCATACCTTTATTTAAATGAGGAGGAAGTCAAGGGTACTTTTCCAGGGTGAGAAGGCAGAATTTTCTACAATGGCACATAGTTTTATTTTCTCAGTAGACCTTTTGGGTCATGGGCAAACCTATAACCTGTCATAGGCAAATCCAATTGTGTGTCAGTATAAAAATAAAACTTATTAGACACTGTCCAAGATAAAATAAATAAATAGTAATTTAGATCTACGGCTTCTGTGGAGCAGCATCGAGCTACATTCTGGCCTATTTTATAAACTGAGTAGTCTTGGAGCTAAGCCATGCAGACCCATTTACATCTCTCTTACAGAATCCTTCACATGGCAGTGGCTAGAGATATTTATTATCAGCCTTTTACTGAAATCTCTAAGATTTTGGAAAGGATTTTCAAAGGAGATGACACAGGAAGTGTGGCCTGGTGGAGTCCTCTGTCATAGAAACAGAGAAAGAAGACATTCTGAGGAGAGAGAATAACAGCCAGAGGAAAATGTGTGTGGTTCTCAAGGTTACTCCAACAGCACTAAGAAAACAGAGATTACGGCCCCGCCTCTCGGCTCACCAAGCTTTGGGGGAATGAGCAACTGGATGAGCTACATCAAGAGGAGACATTTTGAAATCTGCAGACATGGTGGCCCTAGATCCTTAACTCTGCCTCGATGCCAAGTTTTAATGAACAGTGTTACATCAACACTAAATAGCACTAAATAACACCACTTCAAATACAGGTAAATAAACCGTATTTCCTCCATCCCTCCACAGCTACACTAATGAGACACATTATAAAATGATGGATAGGTTCATCGCAGCCCTGGGAATGTCCCTCTGATAGCTTTAACTGGAAGCTCTCTAGTCTAAAGAAGAAAAAATGTGCAAAGAATATGAAAACAGAAAATACACAGGCCTATATGTCCCTTGCCTGAGTATCTCTGAGCTTCCATTAAACAAAAATAGACTGGGTGGCTTAAACACAAACATTTGTTTTCTTATGGTTTTAGAGACTGGAAAACAGAAGTCTGCATGCCAACAGGGTCAGTTTTGTGGCTTATGGCTAGTCACTTTCTCAGTCTGTGTTCCCATGACAAGGACAGACCCTCTGCCTGCTCTTCATACTCTTAGAGTGTCAATTACACCACAAGGCACCACCCTTACAACCTTGTCTGAACCTAACTACCTGCCCAGAGCCGGTCAACGAAGACCTTCACAGTGGGAACTAGGGCTTTGACTTATAGGAATGTTGAGAGCAGAGAACGCTCTGACACAATGCTCATATAATAAGCACAATATTCCAGCAAACATAAAATACTTACTCATTCGACCTATACTTTTGACTCCTGCCACGTAGAAGGTAGCTATTTCCTCAGCTTGGCACTCTACCAATGACTGAGGTGATGGGGGTTTCTACTCTTGTGTAGTCTCAGAGACAGATGAGTAACTGACAAATAGGGAACGGGCTATAGCAGATTGTAAGAGGCATAAGGAAGCAGCAGACCAGTTTCCTTGGGTATAAAAACTGAAAAAAGATCTCACAACACGGTGGCATATGAAGTCACTTTGGAATCTTAGCAAGGAACCAAAACTACAAAGTTTTGGACATAGAACAAACACTCTAGGCCAAGGAGGCAACAGGGCTAGACATCCCTAAGCAAGAGAGAATTTCACACACTTGAGAAATATGGTCCATGTGTTTACAGCATCCAGTGGTCAGGGAAGGGTGGGGATAAGAAAGCTTGAGAGACAGAGGAAATCACAGAGGGATTGTGGACATTAGCTAGATGTTCAGCCTTCCTACTCATAAAAGGAAGTGGTAAAAATAGAAACCATCTTTCTGCACTATCAAACTTACCTTAAAATGATTTTTTAGGGCTATGGAGATGCTTGCCATCACCTGAGTCGGAATCTCTAGAGCCTGCATGAGGCCAAACACAGTAGTGCACATGTGTATAACCCAAGTGCCCCATGGAAGATGGGAGGTGGAGACCAGATGATCTCCAGAAGCACGGCAGGCCAGCTAGCCTACTGTATGCAACAAAGAACAATAAGAGACATTGTTTTAAATGAGGGAGAAGGTGTGGACCAACGCCCAAGGTTGTCATCTGACTACCATATGCGTGCTGTGATACACACACACACACACACACACACACACACACACACATACACACACACACACACACACACACACACACATGCCCATGCAGTGGAAAATGCACACACAACACAAAGATTTATAAATGACTTTTTAAATGAGTATAGCTTGAAGAAAAGTATATTTCCAATGCTATTATGGTATGCATTAGTGGTGCATGTTGGATAGATTTACAATGACTTCAGAATGTGACCTACACCCAACAATCCTGTTCTAAGAAACTATTCCATGGAAATAGTAAGTAACTCTCTTCTCCAATGGAGTTATTTACAAAACTGTCTATTATAGATTTTGTAACAATTTTTAAATCAAAAATAAGCTTAAAGGATATATATGCAACACTTGGAGATCTTTCAACATGGTAATAATAGTTCCCAGTGGATTAAGAAAAAATGTCAAAGTTAAAGATTTAATCTACAGAAAGAATGTGGTTGTCACCTCAAAATTTATATATTAAAATTCTATAGCCAGTGTGATTACATCATGAGAGAAGGGTTTTCAGGAATTGGATTAGTAGAACAGAAAGAGTCTTGATACTCCTACTGTGGAAGGACATAAAAAGAAGGCAGCCATCCATGGACCAGGAAGTGGACCTTTACCAAACATGGAGTCTGCTGGCTCCTGCCAATCTTAGATAGCTAAGCCTCGAGCCCTCTGAGAAATAAATAGCTGTGTCCCTAAGTTATATATTATAACACAAAGAGGATAAGGACAAGCACAAAATACCCTCAACTGAGGTCTGACAAGCTAACAACCCCCACTAGCAGCACCCTACTTCCAGGTAAGTGTTCAGACAGATACACAGGACCTTTATGCCCGCAGTAATACTAAGAAAAACACAGGCAAAATAAAAGTCCTATGTTTCACTGGAACTAGCAAGATGTGGCAGATGCAAGGAGGCCTTGATGGGTTGAATTCCAGAGAAAAAAGACCTTTATTCATTTTAAGATGAGTAGAGAGGAGGTGGGTTCCCATGCCTGAAAGGGGGCTACCTTGTATGGACTCACAAGTACCGTGGTGGGGTATCTTGAGAAGGCTTGCATAAGGAAGAAGTCAGCTAACCCATATCCAACAATGAAGATGACAGTCTGGCAAGGTTCTGGGTAGAAAACAAATTGCTCAGCCTGAGCCCCTCCCTCCACACTCCACCCTCCCCATGATAAGGAGGTAACAGAGAGGAGGCTGAAGAAAAGACTGTCGTCACATGGTCTCTGGAAATCTTGACAGGCTTGAATTCCAAGGGCAGGTCAGATTTGCATTGTGTGATAAAAACACAGCCTACTGTCTTCCCAGGTCAAGTATCATTGACATGATCACAAAAGGCGAAACCAGAGTGGGCATGGCGAAGCACGGGTACATTTGGTCTAATTACCTGTGTTCCAGCAGCGTCTCAGTACCCCGGGGAGAGAGCTAATGATTAGTCTTTTACCCTAATCAAAGATGGCATGATAAATAAAACTAAGATATGGATACTTCAGTCTTTGCCCTCTTGGTACATGATGTCCATAATGCAATAAACATATGAGACAAGATATGTACAGAATATCCAACTGTGACCTTATTTAAGAAGAAGCACCATCTGCAGAACTAGACCAGCAAACATCCTCACACTGCCCCCCCCACCCTCCCCACGCACCTCTGTGCAATGATTCACTTTTTGCAAATAACACTTTCTCTTCAGTCTGAATAAGACTTCCTCATTGTCCTGGAGTTTTATCAACTTATCCAGCATGTTTCTCATTACTGTTTGACTTGTGTTGGTTCCGCTATGTGCTTACTGAGTCCGTGGAGTCTTGGAGTACATTTTTAATCTAATCTGAGAGTGTTTTGACATCGGTTCTTTGAATGTTTAACCTCATCCTCTTCACCTGAGGTAGGCTTTAGTCACATCAGAACACTGGATTTGACTGCTGGGGCCACTGAGGTACCTGCTCTTCTGTTTTCCTTCCTATCAGCTTCCTCTCTGAGACACAGACAAGAAAATCAACTGCTTTCAAGTCCACTCATGCTCGCCTCTGACGTGCACAATCTTTCAGTAATAATTTGAATCCAACATGAAACAGGTGAAGAGCTGGGCAAATGTCTGTAACCCCCACTCTTGAGAGGCGTCAGAATGAGGATCAGGAGTTCAAGTACACTCTGGGCTGCATGAAACCCTGTCTCAAAATGGAGGAGGGGTGGGAGGAGGAAGAGAAGGAGGAAGAGGGGAGGAGGGGGGTGAGGGAGGAGGAAAGAGGAGGATGGGGAAGAGAAGAATATGAGGGGAGGAACAAGGGGAGGGAAGAGGGAAGGAAGGAGGAGGGGAAGAAGAAGAAGGAGAAGAAAGGAAGGAATTGGACATCCAAAGTATAAATTTGGGGTAATATTTGTAAAAAGTAAAGATGAGAAAGCTGAACAGAGTACACAGAACCATCAAACCATGACTGAAGTTTGACACCTATCAAGAAAACCCAGGTCTACAGATGTTGATTTGACAGATTTATTGGAATTTCTTAATCTAAAGCCATCTGCTAGAGAAATCAAACATCTCACACAAACGTGTTTATATCAATACCCTGCCATGCTCAGCCATCATCTGGGAGCAGCCTATTAGAAGCTTGTTCTGGTTGTGAATGTTGGGATAAATCTAGAGAAGGAATAACTCGGCCTTCAGCTACTTCTGCCCCTCATTATAGGAGACCAGAACAGTGAGTATCCATGACTTACCAAATGCCACTAAGACCATTTAATTGTTTTGAATTAACTCCTATATTTAGTTTTGTAACTTCCCATAACTTTTCTCTTCATGTTATATTATGCTGTGCTCTTAAATATTAAAACACATTTATAATAATTGATATCAAACCTCTAAAGTGACTTACAACATGCAGAAGTCAAATGCATGAGCGTCATGGCTTCTGTGGCAGGAGGGATGGGTGAAGGTAGTCTTTGTGGGAGTGTTATTTTTGTATAAGGTGGTGGCCATGTCATTTTCAAAAAGGCCATGGGAGAAAGAGATGTATTCTGAACCATGAGAAAAATCACACAAAATGTGCGTTCAGCAAAAATAATAAACCACAATGCTGACTAACTTTTTTGGCCAGGATCCACAACAAGAAATATTTTGTATTGATACCCTATACACTGTTCTCCACAAAACTTCTCACAGACGCACAACAAAAATTACTTAAGGGAATACTTACAGTTACTAAATGCAATGAACATTCTCTGTTCCCAATTCCTTTTGCCATTACTTGGGACCCATAGAAACCATTTACTAACAAATACCCACAGTAATTACCTTCCACCCTTTGATAGCATTTGCTATGTGTCGTTACCCTTTTAAACCCTTATTATTAGTTGATTTTCAGCAAAACATTCTATGCTGGTGTCATCCTTCATTTTAGAGATGAGAAAATGACTTCGAAAAATGACCTGAAATTGTCAACCACATGTTAGGGATCATGGCTTTAATCCTAGCAGTCAGAAGCCTGAGGCAAAAAGGAACATCATCAGTTCAATGTTACCTGGGACCTAGAGTGAGTTCTGCACCACCTAGGCTACAAGGGACCCTGCCTCAATAAACAAGCAAATCAGTGGATGTATATAAAATTCTTAGTGTTATAAGACTAGAAGCAGAAAAGGGGTTCATTCATATAGATGTAAATATGAGGTCCAGCTGGTCTTCTCTCAAGCACATACCACTGTACCTCCATTTTGGCCACTACATTTGGAGCCCAGGCTGTCATAGATGGGGTTATGGACCTGCATACATTTTCTTACAGTAAACAGCTGGTTTTCATCTGTAACCTGGACTACACTAAAGCATCATAGGGCTACAGTGTTTTGCTATAGCTTTATGTCCAAGTTTGTTTATTCATATACTGTAACTAAGATCTGTTCACATAACCCAAGCAGATACTTTGAAAAACTCCATTCATTTGACCATGTTAGAACTCTGACCTTAAAGACTTCATATTCTATATGTTCTTTTGTATATGTTATTGGTAAGTAAAATCTAAAAACCATATAAATGAGAAACTTTAACCTAGTGTGGATATTTTTCAGCTCTAAGCGTCTATAAACCTATAATTCTAATCAAGGCCCCAGCCATCTACTATTCTATAACCAGGTGACATGACATGTATCATTTAATTTGTTTAGAAACATACTAAGACAGGGGGTCCTTTGTTTCTCTCTAAATCTATCCTGGGGTCTTGTGAGTGTTAATTAGAGAGTTTTGGATAATTTAACCATATTCCTTTTAGATTATTGTCTGTCATAAAGATGGAACAATCATTTTGTCATTTAGCCATTATAATTTAAGGTAACCATTCCACTCTTCTCTCTAGACTAAATAAACAGTCCCTCTAATCTTTTCCCATTGGATTGGCTTCTCTGTAATCACTGGTGTAGTGCTTCCGGGACAACCTGCCCTAGTTTCTCTACATATATTACAGAGGGTAGAGATGCATACTTGATCACATACTGCCCTAATAAGGGCCTGGCCAAGGCCAAGTATCTGAGGCTCTTGTCTGCTGAGTTTCTTTCAAGTGGAGAGTGAAGTGATTCAAAATGCCATGAGTCAATTTACCCAATACGCTAGATTTTTTTTTCTTTTAAATTATCTCTTCATGTGATGGGGGAAAGGGTAATAACAGGGCAGGAAGTTTAAGCAGGGAAAGTTTATGAGGGTAAGAAAGAGAAAGGGATGGGGAAGGAGAGCTAACACTAAGGACATTTGACACAGACAGATGGAAACCTACTATTTTATGAGCTTCATAGATAGATAATAGGTAGGTAATTAGATAGATAGATAGATAGATAGATAGATTGATAGATTGATAGATAGATAGATAGATAGATAGATGATAGATAGATAGATGATAGATACTTAGGTAGATAGATGATACATAGGTGATAGATAGATAGATAGATTGATAGATAGATAGATAGATAGATAGATAGATAGATGATAGATAGATAGATAGATAGATAGATAGATAGATATTAATATTTTCCACATTTTGAGTTTAACTAGGGAAAATCCTCTTCTCAGAAAACATAGGTTGCCAAGTAAAAAGCCTAAATGCCACCCCAAAACAACATAGTCTATTGCCATTGCTCTTGGCTGCCCACCAGAACTTGACAATGAGACCCTATTCCTTAAGACACACAGACTTTGGCTGCAAAACATGGAGAAATCAAGTTGGTCCTAAACAGGAAGCTTTCTCCTGGTTGGCTAGCTTGCATAGTACCAGAAGGGATTATGTAGACTATTGTAGGGGGAGGGGAGTCATCAACAGTCTTACCCAGTTGAGCACTACAATAATGATTGATGTGGAAAGATTATGCCTATGGGCACAATAGTGGTATGAATGTTATAGGGGTAACCAACCACTTTCTGTTTGAAGTTAAGGCCTGCTCAACAGGAGGAAATACATACTTGCTGCTGTAAATCTAGAACACATGACTAGGGAGCTCACAGGATGGAAGAGGGGTATCTGCTGTTATTACTCTGCTAAATAGAACTAGTACAAATTGCCCCTAAATGTATCTTTCTCTTACCATAATTACTGCAGGTTGTTTTTTTTTTTTTTTAAACTCATCTGGGAGTTTTTGTGCAGCATATGGTGGTGAACACAGACACTCACCACTGGTCACATTGCAGTGAGTACATGTTAATGGAGCTCTCGGCCACATATGATGGAACATGGGTATCACATAGAAACCCTCTAAGACTCAGAAACCATCATAGAAAAGGGGGCACAAAACGATTGTGAGAGTCAGAAGTTGAGGAAAATCAAGTCATTGTCTTCTGGATGGGACAAGACTGTTGTACTCACAACACACTCACAGCAGCTACCATGTACATCAGATCTGTACAAGATCAAGTGAGTCAACACTACAGCGTGGCAGGGCAAGGGGCTCACAACCAAACCCCTTCCCCTTCCCCACTCCCCCTCCCATCCCCGCTGAAGAACTACCAAAAGCTGATGGCTTCTGGGGAGACTCAGTTTTTGTTGATGATGAGGCCTCTGTTAGGTTGACTATGCTCCTGTGGGTGGCCCACACCCACACCCACAGACACACGCAGCACAAACTGAACTTGGCGCATTATTAAACAAACAAAAGCAGACATGAAGTTGGAGAGGGGATGAAAGTATAAGGTGTCGGGCAGAAGAATGGGGGCAGAAATGATCAAATTCATTGTCTTAGATGTTCAAAGAATGAATGAAATATTGTATTAGAAATATCTCCTTACATGCTTTTGCAAATTAAGATTTCCTCTTTTATGATGAATTCACTTTCCTTTTTAAAAAAAATCATAATATTCCTTTATCATGACTGTCAATTTTATTGATTTCAAAGGTCCCTTGGATTAAGGATTTCATCTCTACAGTGTTCATTAACGTTTTTAAGTTTCTACACAACCCAATATATCAGCAATTGTTTCCACTATCATTTGTACGGAAAGTCCTTTCCTTTACAGCTCTGGTTTCATTTCTGTTGTGATAAAACACCCTGACCAAAAACAACATAAGGAAGGAAAGGGTTTATTTGTCTTATGATTCCAAGTCACAGCCCATTATTGAGGGGACGTCAGAGCAGGAACTGGAGCAGCTGGTCACGGCACAGCCACAGTCAAGAGCAGAAAAAAAATAAAAATCCACACTGCCCACTTCTGCTTCCAGCCAGCTCTCTTCACTCATACAGTTCAGGACCCTGCTCACCCCACGGTGCCTCCCACAGTGAGCTGGGTGCCCCTCCATCAGCGAGGAGTTGGGACAATTACCCCAAGACATGCTCACAGGCCAACCTGATCCGGAGAACTCTTCATCAAGACTCTCTTCCCAGGTGATTCTAAGTCAAAATTAACCTGGAGTACCCATCAAAGCCGGGAAAGCAGACAGGGGCTACGGCATTGGGGGATGGGACGGGGGAGGGGGCTCAATAGAGCGAACGGTAGACAAGTGCCCTAAATGGAGAACAGCAATGAGTGACCCTAAGGATGTGTGAAAAGGCCGCTAGGAAACATTTATAAACTTACTTAAAAATACATATAATCTGTACACTCGTGTGTGTGTGTGTGTGTGTGTGTGTGTGTCTGTCTGTCTCTGTCTGTCTGTCTGTCTGTCTGTAAAATTATGCCACACAGGGTAATAATGCTTCCCCTAAGAACTATGGACTATCTAACAAGGGTGTAAAAACTTACTTTGAGCCGTTGGTCAGGTGGATCCCAGTGTAGAGTCACTGCCCCATTACCTCCAAAAGCCCTATAACTGTTGACATCACAGCTTCAGAGATAGAACTTAGAGGACTAACTTAAAGGCCTGCTGATACTGATGCAAAAGCCTCTTCTGTGAGCCTGTAGCCACCATATTGACTGGCCCAGCAAGAGATCCCCAGTGGCACAGCAGCGATGGTGTGGACCATTTCTCTCTAAGACTGTCCAGATGATCCCAGGTTGTGTCTCATCCCTGTCAGCATCCCAGCACCTGCCTCTCGGGCCTCTCTGGAACTCCAAGCTCCGCTGAAACCTCTTTAGCCACTTTAGCTGCCCTATAGCGTGTGCACATACACACACACACACACACACACACACACACACACGCACATGCACACGTGCACACACACACACACGTGCATGCACACACACAAATACACACATGCACATACACAAATACACACAAACACACATACACATACATGTGCATGCACACATATACACACACGCACACTTAAGATTAGAATAAAACAGCCTGTGTTTGCCTCAGCCAGCTATCAGAGAAAGCAGGGCTATTCAGCAAATGGCTGCCAACTAAACCATGGAACCTTGTGACTTTATCATTTCTCATTAATTCTAACATTGGGGAAGGACGTGAACATGTACCATGCTTTGGACATCACATGTTCATGATACCTTTCTACAGATGGAACATGCATTTATGTTTATCTGTTCTGCATGTTTACACATGTAGAACAGAAGCATAGAAGGGCACCATACAATTAGTATTTGCTTTTCAGAAGAACAAAAATGGTTTGCACATGATAAAGAAGATTATTAATGTTTTCTCTGTAAATTTTTGCATATTTTAAACATACTTATATTAGAAATTTCTGGAAGTTACACAAGAAATTAATAGATAATAATGTAGCTGATCTTTGACTTTTCTTTCTAAGTATAAAAATATAGAATCCCTGTCAAATTAAAAGGCCATATCAAATCACACTACCTAAGAAGAATAATTCATTCATTCAGGGGTCCCAATTTGCACTTGAGCAGTTTTTGTTACCAAAAGAATCAGACATGTCTGGGCATAAGTAGCAGCTCATAGGTCAAGCCCACTAGAGGCTGGTTTGCATGAGAAAAGGACTTATGGAGGTTCCTAAAATAATCTAATCTTAAACAGTTTAAGGTGAGGCCCAAGCTTTTGGCAACAGTGTTGGGGAGATGAGCTGGTTTTGAGCACAGTATAGAAATAAACAGTAAGCCACTCTAGTGCTTAATGTTTTCCTACCCAACCTCCATGTCTGCGTTCTAGAACCATGGACAGTAATACGAGTTGAATTAACAGACTCCACCAAAAACAATAATATGAAAAGAAAAAGAAAAAAACCTCTGTGGTGCTGAAAAGTCGAGGGTGCGTGACTTGGGGACCAGTTATGGGGTTTGTCATGAGAGGAACACAGGTCCATAAACAGGACACTGTTCCAACAGTGGCAGTCACATACCTGGTGGTGGCTAAGGCATCATAATTGCCCTGGAAGCCATGTCAGGCATCTACAGCTCTTTCATGTAATCATGATATCAGAGGTGTTGGGGGGATATCCACCTTTACTTTCCACAGTGGATGTTGTAGAAAGTGCTTCTCTACATTCCTATGGTCTTCCTGACCTAACTTGAAAATGAATAAATAGTACTTTATCATCATCATCATCATCATCATCATCATCAGTATTACTATTATCAGGAGAGTTAAATAGTGTATGACATAAAGCATTTTATTTATTGTCTTAGTCCATTTTGACTACTATAACAGAATAACTTAGACTAAGTGCTAATAACAACCACAATTTTATTTCTCACAGTTCTAGAAGCTAGGAAGCAGATGACCAGGCTCTGGCAGATTCAATGTCTGATGAAGACACCCTTCCTGGTTCATAGGTAGCTACATTTTCACTGGAGAGGGGAGCGTCTCTGGGGTCACCAACCCCATTCATTACTTTCTGTCACTATGATCAAATACCGTAACTAAGGCCACTTAAGGAAGAATGTTTATTTGGCTTATGGTCCTAAAGGGCTAAGAGTCCATCATGGTAGCAAGCCAATGCACCAAGAAGCAGGCATGACATCATGAAGAGGAACTGAGAGCTCCCATCTTCAAATGCAAGCAGGAAGCAGAGAAAGTCACTTGAAAGTAGCTCAAGTCTTCATACCCCCAGAGCCCACCTCCCACAACCTACTTCCTCTTGCAATGGGACATCTTTCAGCTGCACATTCTTGGCTATTGTGAGGAGATGACTATTCTCTTCTCCTTGCTGTTAGCAGCTGTGTGTACTGCTTATTCCTGTCTCTTTTTCCCACATATTAAATAAGCGCATAATGGGAGGTTAATAAGAGGCCTCCCAGCTCCCGTACTCTTTGAGTGGCTTTTTGAGTCCTGTATCATTGTCCTGAGAACCCACCATGCAAAGAACTTAAAGTTAGCAAAGATCTGCCTGCTGCCAAACACGATTTCCCTGCGGATCTTCCCTGAGATCTCTGGTGCCAACAGAAACAGCTTGCTTCCTCATCAGAGACACTGAGTCTTGGGAAATGTTTCACAATTCTTTCCAAATGTTGGGGTGTATTTGAGTGCGTCAGTAGCTCCTAAATCCTAGTGGGCCCACCTCCATAAACAAAGGCCTGCATGGTAATACTCCGCTCTGCTCTAGGACCTATTCCCCAGTCCCCAGGGCACCTTCTCCTTGTGCCCAGGGCGAGCGGCTATTCCCACCTGGAGCTTGGCCTTCTCCATTCTTTCTGCACCAGCCATCTGGGAAGAGTTTACCCATCATGCTCAGCTCTTCTAGGAGCTTCCCCCACAGATGATAGCCTGGGTGTCACCTTGAATTTCATTCTTTCCCATTTGCTGGCCAAAGTTTGTTGGTGGAGTATTTGCAATTTTTTATGTAACTGAATCTGTCCATCCTTTTTTTTTTTTTGTGGTTCCTTCTGTCACTTCAAAGTTTAAAAAGAAAATGATGGCCTCTCCAAAGAGTTGATAATCTATCGTATTTCCCCTGTGTTTCTAGTTATCTAATATTTCAGTCATCCAAAATTTATTTTGGTCATGACGTATTACCTTGTGTTTAATTGCATTTTTCAAAAGAATTCAAGATAAGAATCTTAAATAATATCTACTAAACAGTTTCTTACTGTTTTTAGAAAATATCTAATGTCCATGTATGTGTGTGTATGAGAGAGAGAATGTGTGTGTGCATGTGTGCATGTGTGCGTGTGCGTGTGCGTGTGTGTGTGCGCGTGCATGTGTGTGCGTGTATGTGTGTGCGTGTGCGTGTGTGTGTGTGTGCATGTGTGTGCGTGTGCGTGCGTGTGCGTGTGTGTGCGTGTGTGTGTGTATGAGAGAGAGAATGTGTGTGTGCGTGTGTGCATGTGCGTGTGTGTGCGTGTGTGTGCATGTGCGTGCATGCGTGCGTGCGTGCGTGTGTGTGTGTGTGTGTGTGTGTGTGTGTTTCCAGGGAGGTCCATCTCAAAAGGAAGCTAGAGGAAGGCTTCCAGGGTCCTATTCTATTGTCCTCTGCCTTAGTCCCCAGGCTGGTGGCCATCAAGCCCCGTGATCCTTCTGTTCCCAATCTTCCCAGATGTTTGGGATTACAGCTGCACGTGTGACCACAGCTAGCATGTTATGTGGATTCTAGGGTTTACGTCCAGTCTCCACATTGCATAGCAAGTGCTCTTCCTGGCTGACCCACCCTCCTCCCTATCTATGTGGCCTCCATATCTTTCTCATCCTCACAGACTCTCCATGGGGATTAGTCCTGCACTCACTTCAGATACCAAGATCTGCAAACATCCAACTCCCTTGTACAACACCATGTTTTCATGTAACTATCAGAACCTGTGTGGACATAAACATGGCCACAGATATGGGTCTGTCTGCCGTGGTGACATAAACTCTGGATGTTAAGTGACCTCTCTGCGCATCCTTCAGCTTTCCTTCCTCATGTACCGTGTGGGGGAGCTGAAACCTCCACTCTGTATCTAGGAAGCATATCTTCAAGAGAATGGCTTCCTCTGACAGGGAGAGGTGGGATGCCAGCACAGAGGAAGGATGTAGAGGGAAGTGCAATGTGTTCATGCTGTTCTGGACTTTGGTTTGGAGTGGCTTCCTGGGAGATTATTACTACTGCCTTTTATAATACATATGCGCATCAGTACCTTCTTTAGTGTATATCAAATTTTGAATAAAACATAAATTTTAAATAATAAACAAAAAATTCTCAGAGCCAATTTCAAAACAACATGAGCATTCAATTAGTAATTTCTGTTCTCTCTACTCAGTCTCATTCTTACAGTGACCAAAAAAATCCCTATCCAGCCCAGGCCACGTCTCTCCCAGTGATCAGATCTTGCTGGGAATAAGGTCTGGAGTTGGCAGATTCATTTAGAGGAGTTTATTTTGTGATGAAACTGTGACAAAGTACCTTTCTTTAAGGGGTGGCCCTCCATTTGTGAAAGAAAAGATGTAGGCAAATTCACAAAGCAGCCCATTTTCCTGCAGGTGCCTCATACATACCACATAAAACAAGGACCAAGCTCAGTTCTTTTTCCAATATCCTAAGGGAACCAATGCAAGCCCTTGTCCTTAGTAGGTGGACAAGAGATTGTAAATCAGTGTGTAAATGGAGAAGTCCACCCTCACAGTTTCCATGAAGACTTGTAAATATCACTCTTGAAATGGTAACATGATCCTCAACCTACTGAACATTTTATAATGAACCACCCACAGACACAGCCTTGTATGAATATCTCCTGTGTTCCCCAGATCCTTTGGGACCTATGGGCACAATTGTTATATGTGAGTCATGGTCCGACCACGGCTCCCACACAATGGATATTTTTAATGCTCCTGCATTTCCTGAAGTCAAGCTCTCAGGAAATGGTTTTGCAATAATGACCTCACCCTCCCTCTGTTCCCTTACCCCCACCACAGAATCCCAGAATAGCTGAACAGGTGTCCAGATACCTAGAATTAACCCAAGAAACTTCACAACCTGCCTTCTGTTTCTGTCAAAGTCACAAAGCTAACTTGTTCTTTGGCGCTCAAAAGGAATGTGCCCATGAACCAGGCCCGCCCATATTTATGTGTTATTTATATCTAGATACAGTTTGTTCTCGATGCTGGCAGTGTCTGCAAAGAAGAACTAAACAAGTATAACAGTTAAATGGTAGGTTCCAGAATTCAACAGCCCAAGGAACCAAATTATGACTGTCACTGGGTACATGGTCATAGGCAAATAAACTAACCTTTTTGGAGCCCCCATGGTCATATCTATAGGGTAGAAATGTAGAAGACATTTCTTGGACTATGTGAAAATCGGAGAATAGAGTGTATGTAAACTGCCAGCCTCTGGGTCTGGTACACAGTAGATGCTTGGGACTACCGACTGTAGCAGCTGTGTGTGTCATATGTGTCTCACCCCCCCAACACACACACACACACACACACACACACACATCCCAGTCACTCTCAGGGACACTGACAACCACACTGTGGGCACTAGAATTACTTAGCATTCTTTGGGGGAGCAGGCAGGATGCCTTCAGAACCATCAGCTCCCAGCCCAGTCTGGTAAGCACTACCTAGCCACTCTCTTAGAATCAAAACTCCCAAGTTAGCCCAGATATGAGAGTTGGAGGAAGTATAGAATGACCAGGGTACATTCAGTTTCAAAGCAAACAGAGGAGCCCCCACGTGAGTGGAAAGAGGGGCATTTGTACCGTGACCTGAGCCCCCTGGTAAAAACTGTTAAAGCCTTAAACCATGAGGTCAAGTTCACCGGAAAGGATTATGTTTTTCAGAGTTTTATTAACATAGGAGCCCAACAGCAAAGACCGTGCTAAAATGGCCATCTGCCTAGGGGAAATGAAGTCCTGCTAGTCAGCCAGACCAGCTGACAAGCTTCCCAGGGCCTTATCTGAGACCCTCCAAACAGCACAGGGAATAAGGTGCTCAAGAGGAGCCCTGGGGTGCCGCCTCATCACAGTTTCCCCTGAAGTCAGACCAGAGCACCTCAGCTCTCAGGGCAGAGGGTGTGAGACGTGCATCACAAGTGTCCCCAAGTGGAGAAAGAAAGCTGTCCCAGGACAACCGCTGCACTGTCACAGACCAGAGTGAGAGCCTCCGGGCAAGGCTAGGGAAGACAGTGGCCATCATCACACAGGCTCTGCCATTCACTGGCCCGTTGATCCAGGCTAACACAAACCTTTCTGCAGACATGTCATAAAGCCAGACCCTTGGGGGCTGCTGCATCCTAAGATGTCAACTGCTGTTTCCCCTCCTCCCTCCCCTCCCCATCCCCCCACGCTCCCTCTGCCCCCCCCCCATCCATTCCTCCTTCATTTCTCTCCAGAAAAGGGAAGGGAAAAAAAGTCAATGAAATGATTCCTAACGATATTCTGCTATACTCATAGATTGGTCCTAGCCAATTGTCATCAGAAAGGCTTCACCCAGCAACTGATGGAAACAGATGCAGAGACCCACAGCCAAATGTCAGGTGGAGCTTGGAATCCTGTGGAAGAGAGAAAGGATTGTAGGAGCCAGAGGGGTCAAGGAAACACACACACACACACACACACACACACACACACACACACACACACACAATCTCACACCATCAACTAACCTGGGCTCACAGGGGCCCACAGAGACAGAAACAACCACCCACTCTTACATGATATTTCACAACCATCAAATGGTTACCACAGTCTAGTCCAAAGAATAAGCCGTCTATATAGGCTGCTGAAAGAAGCTTCCAACAACGGCTATCCCAGGGACGGAACCATCTCTAAGGTCTCTCTATAAAGGGCAACACACACGCTACACAACAAATGTTCCATGCATAATCTTTACTTGGCTTTACTCTTCCTGGGCCCAGTAGTGGGAACTACCTTTACCCTACTTTAGGGGAAATGAAAAATAAAGCAACTCACACTTCTACAAAACCACAAGGAGGGTTAGTGTGAGGCACAAGCGGTTCTCCAGTTTCCATGAGGACACCTACACTACATGACCCTGTGCATGGCACATTAGCCATCCTGGTGTCACTTTCCTTACCCACAAGTCTTTTTCTGAAGAAATGTTTTGTGGGGTTCTTTGAGTACCCCCACTCTAACTCACTGTTTATTCCTCCAAAACCGAGTCGGTTGAGGTTCAGCATGCTTGCTGGGAAGTACCCAATGGGGATCAATCACACTCTTCAATTTTTCAGGGGGAAGAAAAAAATGGAGGGTGCTGGTTCTCTCCTTGTGCCATTTGCAGATTATCTAACAGTGAAACAGCAAGTTAGAGAGAACATGTGGGTCCTACCATTCACATTAGAACCCCAAAGTCCAGACATGTGGTGTATGATCATTGAGAGAGGCCTCAGAGTCTTCTACCCTGAGCTCTTTCATGGTGAGAACAGTGTTGCCTAGATTAGGGAGGAAGAGGAAGGAATCAGTGGTCTCTGAAGAGATGTTCAGGTCACCAGAAAAAGCTTAAAAAAGATGGCACACAAATGTATCTCAAAAATAATAGTCTCCCTTTGGCCATTCAGGAGTGGCCATGATTGAATCCCTCTGACTTGTTAGCTGCTGGCCATGTGCCAGCATTGCTGACTGTAGCATGATTATTTCATTAACTCCTCAAAATAAGCAAAAGAATGCATGACGGTATCATCCCACTTTTTAGAAAAGGTATCCGATTTTTAAAGACATGGAGCTGCTTTCCCCAAGTTATAGACAGAAAATGGTTGAGTACAGATTTGAACCCAAGCTTCCATGACTGAGTAGAAAGGGAATGAAGGAAAGACACAAAAAAGCTGGGGTCTGGGGGTCTGGGCTCTTTGATGAAGAAGTTGTAACACCCAGGAAGCTCCAAGTGTTTATTGTACACAGTTGAACAGGAAAGTGGGATTACACACAGAGTATTATGCGCACATATGAACAAAGAGAAAGGTAGACTGATCTCCATAGGAGTGGTCTCTGTGAGGGTCTTTGAGTCATAAACATCTGAAGGGAGAAAGCTACAGTGGGCATTTTCTGTCTTTAAGTCTTTGCCATCCTTCCGACCATCATCTGAGGAAGGCTTTGACACTCCCATGGAGCTGAGGCATTGAGCTCCTTGGCATGGCTGTGGCCATGTAAACAACACCCGTTCACTCAAGACTTGACTTGCTCTTGCCACAAGCCCACAGCTCATGCCAAGCCATTTTCAGCTTCCCACGGGCACTTCTGCCCTACTCTTCAGCTGAAGTACAGCTGTGCCCCCAAGACAGCACACTTCATTGGTGACTCTGAGGGTTAAACTTGAGGCTGATGTGGCCTTCACTTTCCACTACGTTCTCCAAACCTATAAGACCCAAGATGCCAACTCTCTCTTTTTCTTCCACCTTGAAAACCCCTCTCCTCTGAATTAAAGTTGATATTCATCTCATTCATCTGGGGGTCTTCATCATGGCTTTTAGATTTATTTTATATTCTGTATGTGACTATTTTGCCTGCACATAACATATGTGCACACATGTGTGCCTGGTGCCTGCAAAAATCAGAAGAGATTGTCAAATCTTCTGGAACTGGAGTTACAGATGATTGTGAACTGCTGTGAGATGTTCTGTATGTTGTGAATGTGTTGCTCTGATTGGTTGATAAATAAAACACTGATTGGCCAGTAGCCAGGCAGGAAGTATAGGCATGATAAACAGATAAGGGAGAATTCTGGGAAGTGGAAGGCTGAGTGAGTAGACACCAGCCTGCTGTCCAGGGAACAGCATGTAACAGCACACAGGTAAAGCCACAGAACATGTGGCAACATATAGATGAACAGAAATGGGCTGAGTTTAAGTGTAAGAGCTAGTCAGTGGTAGGCCTGAGCTAATGGCTGAGCAGTTATAAATAATATTAAACCTCTGTGTTGTAAGCAGCTGCAGACTTTGGGGTCAGGTGGGACGGGAGGAAAACTTTTAGCTACAGTGAGCCACAGTGTGGGTGCTGGGAACTAAACCCAGGTCTTCTGCCAGAGCAGTAAGAACTCTTAGAGGCTGAGCCATCTTTCCAGCCCCTTCCTTGGTGTGATACACATTCTTTTCTCCTCAAATATTAAAGGGCAGAAATCATGATGTCTATTTCTCCTGTGTTTCTCAAATGATCATAGTGAAAACCTTATGCAAAATATTAGTGTACGTTTTTGCGACACAGATGAAAATGATACCATTCCAGCTCCACCCCACATTTGTTAACTACATTGTCCTCCTTGTTTATTTCCCAAGCCTTTGCCCTGAGACAAATTAACCTTTGAAGGTTTTGTTTGGTTATATTTCCTAAGACTTTAGAATTTAGACTTTCCACTTGTCCTGTACTTGGACTCTGAAAACCATGTATCTATCTATACCGTTGCAGGTACGTGTCCACATGTGAAAAACGTGTGTTTTGATAAAGCGCGGTCCATCAGTCAAAAACCCACTGCAGCTTGTACAAAGCAAGCACCCGGTGCTGAGTTCCTGGTATAGTAACTGGCAACCTCTCCTGGGACATGAGCAACATTCTCAGGCCACTGCTCAGCCCTGATGTGCTGACGGCCTTGGGAAAGCCAGCTTTAATTGCAGTCCTAGGGAAATCTCTGCACGTATTCCCACTGGATGGCTTGTTTATAGTCTGAAGTGGCTGAGCTGGTTCTGCAGGATTTTCTAGTCCCTTCCCAGAGCTTCAAGCAAGAGTCCCAAGTTCACTTGTGTGTAAACAGTTGCCTCCCCAAGGTCACACTGGCGTGACTGCGCAGCCACAGGAGGCAGAGGGATTAGGTTTCTGGATGTGACAACAGAGAGGAACTGTTACATCTATGCCAAGACACCCTTTGCCACAGAACAAAAGGTGGTGAGAAATAACATTGAGAATCATGTTCAAACCCGATCACTTCCAGTTTTTTGGCAAACCACAAGATCAACTTTTTGAAAACAAAATTTTTTTTTGACTTCTGGCCCATGCCACTGCTACAAACCCCGAAAATCCTGTTGTCATTGTACAAACATGGAATTACAAAAGGGACAAGCATGGTCGGTAGGCACTTAAGAGAGCTGATGAGCCAGTCAGGTCCACACTTCCCTTGAAAGAAGCCAGAAACCAGCTGGAAGGGCCCAGACTTCATATATTCCATCATCCTCACCATGTGACCAAGCTTGCAGTCTGGGGGCAGGGGATTTGCATGGATCTGTTATCATAATGCAATATCAGCAGGTAAACAAAACCACACCCATAGAAAGATACTCCAGCTCAACTCTTTCCATTTGCAACGGCTCAAGCCAACTGTCAAAGGGGTGAAGCGAACTTAAAAATGAACACATTTTTAAGGAAGCTACTGCTGTGGGCTGGAGAGAGGGCTCTGCAGCCAAAGGCGCACACTGCTCTTACACAGGACAAGAGTTCAGCTTCCAGAACCAAAGTCCAGTGGCTCACAACTGCCTTTAACGCTTGCTCCAGGGAAGCAGTTCTCAACCTGTGGGTCTTGACCCCTTGGGGGTTGAACAGCCCTTTCATAGGGGTCACCTAAGATCGTTGGAAAACAGATCTTTATATTACAGTTAACAGCAGCAGCAAAATGACAGTTATGGAGTAGCAATAAAAATAATGTTATGGTTGGGGTCACCACACCATGAGGAACTGTATTAAAGGGTCACAGCATTAGGAAGGCTAAGAAGCACTAATCTAGGGGATTTGATGTCTTCTTCTTGCCTCTGCAGGGATTGCATAAACACCACACACACACACACACACACACACACACACACACACACACACACACACTTTTAGAAAATTAAGATATCACTGTAGCTTTACAAAATAAAAGTGAAAAAAAAAATCCTCCCATTGCTTCTATACCTCCCTAGGTATATCCAGCCTGAATCTCTGGGCTTGGGGCCCTCACACCTGTATATTTAACAAGTTCTCAAGATGGTTCTGAGGCAGTGCATTCTGGGAGGGTCAGCACTGAGCATCCAGGGTTG
This sequence comes from Onychomys torridus, assembly GCF_903995425.1. Lineage (NCBI taxonomy): Eukaryota > Metazoa > Chordata > Mammalia > Rodentia > Cricetidae > Onychomys > Onychomys torridus. Next base: position 16,546,604 of record NC_050462.1, on the reverse strand, counting down.
AGAACCAGGCTCTAGACAAACTGTAACACAGGGATTCGTGACATATAGAGAACTGTCATTTGATTCCCATCTCACTGTGTCTGTGACTCTCCACAGCCAAGTCAACACTGGGAACCCAGGATGTACTAGTAAATATTTAATACCTTTAATTTAACTAAAAAGGGGCTCTTGGGTGATTTGATGCACACACACACACACACACACACACACACACACACACACACACACACACACACACACACACACACACACACACACACACACACACACACAAACACATACACACACAGAGGAGAATTTGGGAAACCTGAGCTTGATCTTGAAAAAAAAAATAAGGATGAAACCTATATTCAGTCTTTTAAATAATACCAGCCTTCCCACACTGCTCACATATTTAAATGTTGCCTCAATCTGATTCTTTAGGAAAAAAAAAATCATGATTTGAAATCCCAAGCCACGGCCACTCCCTTAGCTACACTGAGGTTCACATAATTGTTTAAGTCTTTTTTTTTTCTTCTTCTTCTTCTTCTGGGAATAGATCTTTTGTGCCAAGCAGGCAGGGTTACTGCCCTATAAACCTACTTTCTGTCATTAGCTTTGACTGTTGACACTTGCAATGATTAGACAAGGCTGAGCAAAGGGTATTTTTGCAGTCTGTAGGGAAGAGCCTGGAACATAAACATTGCATCTCATTACAAAGTCCTGAATGTGCGGAACACACTGGTCCAAGTGCTGTGATTAGATAAGTGCCTGCCATGCCTATTAACTTCAAAGAAAAATTGGAGGCAAAATGGGGCCCCTAAGCCACCTGTCCTTGTACTTCAGAAAGCCACATGACCTCGATTTCTGCATTAAGTTCATTTCTGGAGCAGTCTACATGATAGTTACTGCTACAGACTTAATAATTACCCCAGGCTGGCCTCCCTCAAGCACATAATGAAATGCTTTGTACCTGCAGTTTCTAGAGGTTCTTGACCACACCTGTACATGCTCTTTTGAAAGATAAGTCACTTGAAAGAATGAGTGACAGTGTTGCATTGCCTCACAAAATAGTGAGGTTTGATGTTGACCCATCCAGTCACAAGCATGAAGATCCAGCTGTTGATTCAGGTATCATGTGTGGGAACATGTTGCTAAACTGGCCAGAATTACAACCAAGGTTGACACTGGAGAATCGAAGAGATGGACCAGGACTCTCTGAAGGGAAGATAACAGCTGGGCTCCCCACTCAATCTGTGACACCCTGTTGACAAACTCCCAGAACTTTTTGTTACATGATTTTAGAGGTCCATGGTAGGATTTCTGAGTCATCAGTCCCAACCCAAGCCCCTTGTTTCTTCTTCTTGGGAGGTTCCTTGTAGGTATAGTTTTTGTCAAAACAGAGACTTCTCAGCCAATGGAATGAGAGTTCCTTGACAGAATGTCAACCTGGGGAGAATGATGAAAACCCACATCAGAAAGCAAAGCAAGGATGGATGGATGGAAAGACAGACAAACCGACAGATAGACAGTCTGCATACTGAGAAAGACTCTGCACTTCACACAAAATATACAAAGAACACTTCAGGAAGAAAGAGGAATTTATTTGGCAGAGATCCTAGTGAGTGAGAACTCAGATTGGGCAGCAAGCCTCCAGATTGCCTGGTGACGTCATGGAGCTGAGCCTACACAGCGGGGTGGAAGTGAAGGTGCCCAGGGTGTTTTAAGGATGGCAGTGCAGGCAAATTTGTCTTAGCTCTGACGGGGGGGGGGGGGGGGGGGGTAGAGGCTGGCTTTACTATTTTAAGTCACTATGGGTGACTTTCAGTTTCCATGCAAGCCCTAGCCAGCTCCCTCACAAATTCTCCACAGTCAAAAAGTTGACTCTTTCTGCTCAGGCGTCTGTTTCATCCTCCCCTGGCCCCTCCAAGATGACTAGTGCCTTAGTCAGGGTTTCTACTCCTGCAGAGAAACACCATGACCAAACAGCTAGTTGAGTAAGAAAGGGTTTATTCTGCTTACACTCCCCTATCACTATTCATCATGAAAGGCAGTCAGGACAGGAACTCAAACAGGTCAGGATCCTAGAGGCAGGAGCTGATGGAGAGGCCATGGAGGGGTGCTGCTTACTGGCTTGCTCCCCATGACTTGCTCAACCCATTTTCCCATGGAACCCCGGACCACCAGCCCAGGGATGGTACCACCCACAATGGACTGGGTCCTCCACCATCAATGACTAAGTAAGAAAATGGCTTACAGCGGGGCCGTATGGAGGCATGTTCTCAACTGAGGCTCCCTCCTCTCATATGACTCTAGTGTGCATGTCCAGATGACATGAGACCAGCTAGCACAGTCTTCTTGTTGGGCACTAACACAGAAGCCCCCGCATAAAGAGTTCATCTTCTCTCATTTCCACCTCCCTGTTTCCCTCCATCTTTACCCTTCCTTCTCAAGGTAAGTCCGCCTCTCTCCTCTGCAACTTGCTTCCTCCCTCCCCCTGCCCCATCTATTACTAACCAAGAATTACTCATGTCTCCCTCTCCTGAACATTTCAGGCTGGGTCCTGTTTCTCTTTTAAGCCAACTTCCAGCTCTCTGGGTTTTTACCACAGAACTCCACTGTGGGGAGGGGGGCGGTTAGGAGCCTGCTTTTACTTCCCATGATCCCTTGCTGCTCCTGAAGCCTCAACCTCTACCTGGCTTCCAGATCTGCCTATAGATATACGGCTCCCTACACACACTTCTTTCCATTCCAGAACAGCTCTCTCACACCTCTGCTTGCTGTGGGGTGGTATACCTTCCGTGTTTCTATGCCCAGCATCCCTCCTTTTGACTCTCTGCAGAAGCCCAACCCTGCATACATCTATGGAACCAATGCTGAGTCTCAGACAGCTGAGACTTCAAGGTAGTGAGCTCTACCCTCTGCGATGCAGCATTTGGATTGGCTTGCCCTGCCTCACGTCCCAGGGCATCTCTGTGTGAAACTATGTTCCCTCTCTTGTATGAGCCTAGCTGGGGCTCCAGATTGGACTCTACTTCCCATTTTCATACATCCTACTTAGTGAGTGTAGATCATGTGCCAGGCTCAGCAACCCCCATCTCACCTTCTGCCATGGCCTCATTTCCTCCTCTCTGCTGATAAATGCTATAGACACCTTGTGCTACAGACAGTTCAAGAAACTTGCTCAAAAGCACATAAATGTTCAGTAATATAAGAGGACTGAAACAGGGCTTCTAACTCTAGACTCTTTGCTTGGTAAGCAACTGTAACTTTTAGCAGAGGGGTTGTGTGTCTGTCGGGGGGGGGGTGTTTGGGGTGAGGGTGTGTGTGTGTGTGTGTGTGTGTGTGTGTGTGTTTGGGGTGAGGGTGTGTGTGTGTCTGTGTGTGTATGTTTGGAGTGAGGATAGGTGTATGGGTGTGTGTGTGTTTGGGGTGAGAGTGTGTGTGTCTGTGTGTGTGTATGTTTGGAGTGAGGATGGCTGTATGGGTGTGTGTGTGTGTTTGGGGTGAGGTTGGGTGTGTGTGTGTGCTTGGGGTGAGGGTGTGTGTGTGTGTGTGTGTGTGTGTGTGTGTGTGTGTAGTGAGGATGGGTGTGTGTATAAGGTAAAGAGTTATGGTAGGAAAGCCTTCTAAGACCTGACGTCTCATGCTGGATTTTCTGGCCTTGGTTAGCTGCTGCCTGGCTGCCAGGCAGTGTTACTGTCACTCTCTCCTGGGCCTGTCAACAGGCCTGTGGGGACCTGCCCTTCCTTCCTGCTCCCTGTTGACAGCTACACTGGAAAATGACAGGCTGGCTGCCACCATGCTCTCCAGATGCATGTCGTACACACTGGTGCTGTACGTGCTGGTGTGCACTTCCTGAGGGATCCCCTCTGTCTGGTGCCTGCTTCTTCACAGGGACTGGTCTACTTCTGGGACAAGTTCTCAGTCTGTTTTATCTCTGTGCAGGCCACTGAGCCACCTCTTCTCATGAAGACTTCCCTCTGCTTTTTCTGACAGAACTTGTCCTCACATACCGCTGCACTCCCTAACTCTGGGATGATTCTCTGACACATTGATGCTCACTCTTCATCCTAGGCTGTAGGGCTGCAGGAAGTTTCCTGGAATACCTGTCACAGAACCTTCTAATAAGACACTCATTCTTCAAAACCTTTGGATATGTGCTATACTGAATTCAGTCATTAGAATACGCTCTTCCAAAAAAAAAAAAAAAAAAAAAGAATACGCTCTTCCAAAATAAAGATGATACCAGAAACCCAAACAAATCTCTTAAGTAAATTTATCCTTGGAAAGAGAAACTGGCCAACAGAATAAAAGCAATGATAACCAAAACAATGGACAGCAACCAGTATTTTCAAAGTGCTTTACAGTTAGCAAATTCCCTGGCTCCCCATTTCCTGTGGACAGACTTGTGGAAAGCCACACAGCAAGAATCTTGGGGACAGGACTCAACTTCCAGGCTCTGACTTCAAAGCCTCTATTCCTCTCAAAATACTCTCTCTGGGGATTCTGTCTCGATATCTGCTGGGTCATTCGAAAACCACAAGCAGAAATTCCCCTGGTCGGCATTATGCATTCTCTAAGAGCAAGCATCTTCAAGCAGAAACTAAAATAGTGAAAATCGAGAACCAAGGACTTCTGTCTTCCTTTAACAGCAGCAACTCTTGGTTCATTTTCCTTCCTTCATATGAAAAATCGTCATCCCCAGGAGGAGTTATGGGACTTCCAAGGAAGGAGGAAAATCAGGCAAAGGAACTCCTCCTCCACCTGCAACAATGCCAGGTGCACATCCATTTTCTCATCCTTTCTCTCTCAGGGCATCAAGGCTCTATTTAATACATGGCCTCCTTCTCCTCCAACAAAACTAAATTCATGACACATAAATTCCTTATCAACCTTATCTCTGGTAAGAGAACTGGGCACATGCTTTTTAAGACACTGGTTTATTGAGGACAATGAAAACACTTGGGAAAATAATTTTCTGTTGACATTGAAGTCTATAGGACAAAAGGCATATAAATGTCACGTTTGTGGCATGTTTATAAAAAGGTATAAATGATATAAACAGCAACATTGAGAAGTGGGAAATCATCCTTTTGCTGAACAGGCCATACCTCTGGACAGCAGGCTCGCTGCCCTCTGACTTGAAGAAACATTTCGTTCCCAGGTCTTGGGAACAACGAGTCACATCCACTGCAAGTTTTGAATAGCATTGTTCTGGGGGAAGATGAAAACAGCCCATTTAAAGGCCAGAGCTGTCCATTTTAATGCATGATAGGTTGATGACTTTTTTCCCCTAAGAACTGTTTGTCTGATGCTTCTGCGCATCAGGAACCACTCCAAGTTAAAATACATCCTTGTTTCCATTTTCCACAGGACAGTCAGTGCCCCTGCTGAAAGGCTAATTGCACCACATCATGTCTCTCCAAACTCAAAGCTTTCCCTGCCTTCCCTCTGCATGTAGAACATATTTCAACTCCTTTCTGTGGTGTAGGAGGCCATGTCTGCTGCACTGGCTTCATCACTTGCCCCTTTGTGCCATAACCCAGCCACACCCCACAACTGGTGAAGGCTCCATGTGACCCCAGGAGCATCCCACTTGCTCCTCCTCTGTGTAATTCTCCTTCACAGAGCTGGACCCTTTCTTTCTCCACCTCAGTACCATCTTCCCTCAGAAAATTAAAAATAGAATGACTGTATGATCCAGCTGCTCCACTCCTGGGTATGTGCCTAAGGGGATCAGTCAGCTCACACAGAGACACACCAGTGTTTATCACCACACTATTCACAACAGCCAGGGCCAGGGCATCAGCTTAGATGTCTATCAGCAGATTATTGAGTAAAGAAAACATGGTGTATATGTACACAATGGGACAGTATTCAGTCATAAAGAATAATGAAGTCATGTTATTTGCATGAAAAGTAGATGGACTCTATCATGTTAACAGAAACATCCCAGTTTCACAAAGACAGGAGTCACATGTTTTCTCTCATGTATGAAGTTTAGGGGAAGAAAATGGCTCATGAAAGTGAAAGGGAAAACATGTGTGGATGTGGAACAGGATGTGATCAAAGCACATTACATGCTCAGATGGAAATGCCATACAAAGACTCTTGACCTGCAACCCTTAATGCACATTAATAAAAGTAATAAATAGGGTTGGGGATTTAGTTCAGTGGTAGAGCGCTTGCCTAGCAAGTGCAAGGCCCTGGGTTTGAACCTCAGCTCCACAAAATAATAATAATAATAATAATAATAATAATAATAATAATAATAATATAATAAATAAATGGGGGGAAAAGCCCAAACAAACGGAAAATAAACATCTGCTCCTAGAAGATGCTTCTTTCTCAAAAGTAGCATCTCTTTCATTACTTTCCAACTCTGTACCCCCTCTTTATGAACATATATATATATATGAGAGATAGAGAAAGAGAGAGAGAGTTTTCTCCTACTAGATCTTTATGGGAATGTACTTCCAGAACCCAGGATCCTGAACCCTATGTCCCAATAAATACTCAGGATGCCACTTACAAGGCAAGTGCATTGAATGTCCTCCTTGAACGTTGGAAAGGTCGGAGGGTTTGGCGGTGTAAGGAGGGGACCTTACATTCCCATTGTTAAATCTGTCTCATTTCAGATGCCACACAGAAGGGTCTCTGCTCAGAGTTTTCTATTTCCCTGGCGTTCAACACCCAAACACAACACTTAAGTCAGGAAGAGGAGTTTAACAAGCATCCTCTCTCAAATACTCAAATACTGAAGAAAGTAAAGCAAACATGTGTCCCGGCTCTACTGGGGAGATTCCAATGAAGCCAAGGCCTCACATTCACCCTACAGATCTCTTCAAATGGTTGGGTTTGGTCAAGCCCTTTTCTAGAACTGAGGGAGAAAGAAAGCTTCATGTATCCACTCAACAGACTGCCTGAATGCCTCACCCAGAGACATTTTCCCTCACAATGTTGTCTCAGGAGCCCTGAGCCTCTTAACACTTTCCAGTCCATTCAAGTCCTTCTCTGTAGCGTTTATCTCTCTCTAAATATATACTTTGGTTAATGTTTGCCATAGTCATTGTCTAATTTAGGGAAGGGGGTGAAATATAAGTCTGTGGGCACAAGACACCTCCTGCCTGTCCATACACTGTGGCTTCTGGTACGTGTTCCTGACACATGGGAAATGCCCACGTGTTGAATCTAGGAAGTCGCTGCTTTACAGGAGTTAGCATGCAGCCACTCTTCTCTGCAAATCTGCTTGGTTGTTGGAATACTCTCCAACTATCAGCCCTGCCAGAAACAACGACTTTATCTTCCTGAGGTCCTTCTCCTGCGGCCGTGCAGCACGCCCAACCCCCTTGCTGCTCTGTTATACAAGGCTCACAGAAATGGTACGGACTTGTTCATGATGCCCACTCCCACTCCACCTCACCCCCCCCCCCACCCCTCTAGCATTCAGACTTTGATTCCCCAGAGAAAGCATGTGTCCTAGGCCAGGGAGTCAAGAGAGAGGAGACATTTTTGAATAATGAAGTGAGCCTTCAGTACACTGAGTTTCAGATGCCTATGGTATGTGTGGGCGGAAACATCCAAAAAACTATATATATATGGATTTGAGTATCAGGAAAGACTCAAGATGAATTCATTGGTTGGAACTCATTAACATGCATTTAGTATTACTAAACAGCAGGCACTCACACCAGAATCGGGAAGAGACAGAGATAGCCCAGGCAGGTAAACAAGTGAAAAGGGCTGACCAGCAGAATGCAGATACTGAGAAGGGACCATGTCAGTGTAAGAGAGCACCAGAAGGTGGTTGCTGTGGATACCAAGAAAGTTTAAATTCCCCTCCCCGTCCCAGCAAAATAAATAAAGATTGGCCAATGGGGGCAAATGTCAGAAAGAATCTACATTTGAAAAGGCTAGACAAATACTCACTGGGTTTGGCAGCTCAGCCCTAAAGAGCAGTTTCAACTGAGTAATGAGACTAGATACCTGATTAAGAGGGACTGAAAATCGACTTTTAGAAGGTGCATAATTAAAGAGAGTTAAGGCAATGCCCCTGAGAGGCTCAGGTTGAAGAGAGGAGGCAGACAGGCTTGTCCCTCCCAAGGGGCTTCTTCAAGTTGAAGCCTCAAGATTGGGTTCCCCACTGTACACTAATAGATTCAGTTCATGGCATGCCAATTACATCACAATAAAGCAGTGTTTTTCAAGAGCACATTTTAGAGCTTCTCCAGATATTAGAGTACATTCTCAGTTGAGAATCATGTTTCAGTTTTATTATGACACATTAAGATACTCCCAATACATGAATGAGAAAAACCCAATATGAGGAAGAGTCAAAAATCACACAAATCCACACTCTGGGTTGACAAAGAACTTTAATAAGAGCCATAGTAACCAGAGAGCTTGTGCTTAATGTAGGAAGCAAGAAGACACCATGACTGGAGTGTGGACCACAGAAAAGGCACAGGGGTCACAGTTGGGGTGTATCCACTGCTGTATACTTCTTGCAGAGTGCACAGCAAGGCCAGTAAAAATCAAATGAAGACTTCCAGAAACAGCTCCAAGAATTCCCGGGACAGATGACGAGCTACAACGCCATGAGAACTTCACTTAGGGTCATAATGAAAAGCCATGTGGGGAGACACTGGGTGGGAGAGGAGAGGAGCATCAACTTAAGCATTCATTCTACCAGTGGCCCATGAATCAAAGAGAATAAAAAGCCTGAACTCCTCCATGACTCAATGGTTGAGAAACCCAGAGACACAAGGAAAGTACTAATGTGGTAGAAGCTGCTTATTCAAAATACAACCGCGTGGCATGTTCTCCACGGTGCCTCAGCACTAATGTGTTCAACGCTTTATGCTTTCTCACTGTGTATTAAAATAATGAGAAAAGTAAGCTGTGTGTCGGGACGTCCTTCCCATGTCTACCCCAGAGTGGAATTCGTCTTTGTGTCTTCATACAAGCATCACCAAAGAGGTAGAGTCTTTCCTTGAATTTGTCTGGTTTTCCACAACATTCTCCAGAGAAGTGGGTTTGTCCGGGGCTGAGATTGGAACAGGGTGAAAAAGGGAAAGAGAGAAGGGCCATTTGATATCTGTTGAAATGCGTATCGTCATCAGGTTAGTTACAAGAGGAAATGTGAGCACGAAGGATCATGGAACTGAACAGAGAGGTTAAGGGATGTGGTATCTATCAGGTATTCACTGCCATCTTAAGTATCTATCCCTTCCCCCACCACCACCACCCCATCCAATCCTGTTTCCCTAGAATAGTAGGTAATATTTATAGAGGGCTCACTATGAATAATCAAGCAGCTCCACATCCTAAGTCCTGTAATGATCATGACCATGTGATTAGGTAGGTGCTATTCTATTTATGGATGGGATAGCTATGACACAAACAGGCTTGGCCATGTATCCAGGTGACAGACACACAGCTGGTAAGTGTGAGGGCAGAAATTCAAACCCAAACCTTCAAGAACGAGAGCCTTTGTTCTCAGCCCCTGGGATATGCTGTCTCCCATCTTATTGCAGGTCAGCAATCTTCTCTCTCCTGGAATATGATAAGAGTGTTTATCTGGTCTTCATTAAATTTACTTACTGTGTTTTTTTAATTGTAAGAATAGCATGGAAATACATTTTCTAAGGAAAATATTATAATAACATGAATAAAATTCCATTTGCTGTGAGCTATGATTCCTTGGGTCTCTGTCTGTGGTGCTGTTTCTTTCTAGATATTTTTCTGCATTCTTATAGACATTCAAAAAACAGCATGATTTGGTAGATAGCTTCATGATATAGTATGTCAATCACCTTAAAACATCACTCTAAACTCACCTGTACATCTTTCAAGGCACTGTAAATGAAAGCCATGTGACATTTGAAAGAAGAAAAACTCTTTCTCCTTTCTTGAAAACATTGTCCCTTCAAAGAGAGATGACGCCACCCTACTGAAGTGCCCTACTCTGCCCCTCTTGGTACCAGTGACATCTAGCAATAAATAAATAAATAAATAAATAAATAAATCCTCAAAAGGAAGACTAGGGAGCAAATAAGGAGCCACAGTTTAGATGGAACAGAAAGGGACAGCAACCTCCTCACCCAGGGCTTTGTTACGCTGTAAGGCCAGGCCCAGTTCCTAATAATATTACATACATAGAGAACCACAATATTCAGTTTACCTGTACATCTCATTCCTAGCTACCTGGAGCTGGGTTCCATTGGGTCCCACTCACTGGATGTGACAGCTTGTCTCTTTCTTTGTGGAAAGAGTGAAGAGAGGAAGGTAAGAACAGTCACCTCCAGGGCAGTAAGTTCACACAGACTGGAATCACATCTCTCTCAGCAGCTGAGGCAGGACCAGTCCTTAGCGAAATACCCCATGGGTAACAAATGTGTGGTGGCGAATGAATGAACAAATCCCACATGAGTGATGTTGGCTACCCCCCAACATCCTACAAAACAGGATGGTTCAATCAGCCATGACCACGAAGAGTTAAGGTGACCTTTAACAATTATAGAACAATAGCACTTACTAAGGGTAAGACACAGAAATAGTTCCTACCTGTGATACATTAGGAACAACATTAGGTTTTAGTTAGACAACTGAGTTAATAAAATGTCTTCTCCATAGGCTTTCCGTGCAACCTGGGGTGATTTTCTTAATCTCTCTCTTCAGTTTCTTTACTTATAATAATGAAAAGAATAAAAACTTTGAGGCTTTAGTGAGGATTAAACTAAATAGTGAACAAAAGCATCTAACGAAGTGTGAGATACGGAGTAGGAGGTGAGTAAATGCCAACTCCAAGGCTATTTTCCCTCCACCCACTCACCGCCCCCCATTAATAAGACTTCGAATTCATTTATGGTGATGTGCCTGTCTCTTTACTCATATCCACTTTCTGCAATCCAGGGAACAACTTCTTTCTCTTGTTTGCAAGTCTTAGAGTCTCAGAAATACTCACGAATCTTTGGTCCCATACACACCCTATCAAGTCACACTAGAGCAGTAGTTCTCAACCTTCTTAATGCTTCAGACCTTTAATACATACAGTTCCTCATGCTGTGGTGACCCCCCCCCCACCATGAAATTATTTCATTGCTACTTCCTAGCTGTAATTGTGCTACTGTTATGAGTCACAATGTAAATATCTGCAGTGCAGGATATCTGATATGTGACCCCCAAAAGGTTGTGACCCACAGGTTGAGAACCACTGCCTTGGAGGGTTAAAAATAATTTAAGGCAACATGACTAAACCACCTAACCCTCATCTTTCCTTTGCGATAAGTCTGGCTTTTCCAAAAGTTAAAAATGGCTACCCACAGTAACAAATACAATCAAAGATAAAGAGGCTATCAAACATGAGAGTGGGAGGCAAGGGAGGGGTCTGAAGGAGGGCAGTGGGGAGGGGGCCTGGAGTGAGAATAGGGAGGAGGGAAAGTGGTGTAAATATATTTCAAATAGAAAAATTTTACTCTTACAAGAATGGCTACCTACAAATCACTGGGCAAGACCTATTGCCTGAGTCATTTTGCAGGTGGGCACATCTTTAAAGGTCGCCTCCATTTCTTCCTGTTCATCCTGAATTATAAACTTGAGCAAGGCCCAGCCTGGTGAAGGCAGCGTTTCTGTGCTCTTTCTTGGGTGTCTTTAAATCCTGTTTAAAAATAAATAAATAAATCCCTTCTTTGCTTTGAGGCCCCAGGAGCGTGAAGAATAATTGGTGTATTTCTTCAGGTGCCCATGGCCTGAAGATCACATCTTTCCATTCCAGACTTAGCAGGAGACACCCACTTAGAACTACAGTCAACAGGATTAGCTAAACACACTACACCCAAAAGACAAACCACAGCTGCATTACTGGGGCCCAGCTCACCTACTGGTCAGTGCTGATCTCAGACTTCCTTATTTGCACAAAGTTCATAACCCTGAGGAATCCACCAACTCAGGCATCACCTGGACTCTGAAGTGGAAAATGATCAGCCTTCAGGACCTTATGAGCAACTGTATTTTATAGACTCTCTATTCAAGATTCTTTTGCAGGGGCTCAGCAGGAAAGGCTGGGCGAAGAGAGGTAGCTGAACCACATGGATTTCTGTGAGTTTTTACTGTGGTCCATAAACAACGTAAGAGTTTCATGCTGTCAATGGAGAGAAAGAAAACCATGAGGCTTCCTTTAAGAGACTCAGTCAAACTACCCTGCTAATCGCAGACATGTCACTGACTGACCTCAGTCACCTAGAAATAAGACATGTCTCCAAAGCTGACTTCCATATCTTCCTCTTCATCCCAAATTGTACACATTAGCAATGCCCAGCTTGATGCTATGTATGCACATGTAAGGCAAAGATGAAAACATCTGGAACTAGAAACATTTCAGACAAAATCCCAGCTGAGTTAAAGTTGTCAATTAAAATTTAGACTAATCTGATTCCTCCCTTCCCTGTTTCACGAAAGCAATTTTTCCCTAAGCCCAGCACTGGTTAGACCACTAAATCATTCAAATTACAGTGTCAAGACTTGGCTCTGCACATTAGGCATGTGGACCTAGCTTGCTGGAGGTCATGTGAACTCACACACCATGCAGGACATTCACCTGCACTACTCAAGAGCATTTTCTTCATGTATTGTGAAAGCAAGTGTGAGCAGTCTGCTGTTCTTTTGCATCTGCTGTCTTGGTGGTAAGGAATAGACCATGTGGGATGGGGCAGAGATTTGGAAATAGCTAGTATAATAGCTTAATTTAAAAGATTAATTGGGCACAGCAGAGATACCAGGAATGCTTAAAAAAAAAAAAATTGTATCAAATCCTCATATCACATGCTTAGGTTCAGGGGAGTGTGTGTGTGTGTGTGTGTGTGTGTGTGTGTGTGTGTGTGTGTGGTATGTGTGTCTGTGTATGTGGTGTGTGTGTGTGTGTGTGTGTATGTAGTGTGTGGTGTGTATGTGTGTAGTTTGTGTGTGTCTATGTTATGTGGTATATGTGTGTGTGTGGTATATGTGGTATGAGTGTATATGTATGTGTGTGTCTGTGTATGGTATATGTGTGTGTGGTGTGTGTGTATGTGTGTGTATGTAGTGTGTGGTGTGTATGTGTGTAGTTTGTGTGTGTCTATGTTATGTGGTATATGTGTGTGTGTGGTATATGTGGTATGAGTGTATATGTATGTGTGTGTCTGTGTATGGTATATGTGTGTGTGGTGTGTGTGTATGTGTGGTGTATGTGTCTGTATGTATATGTGTGGTGTATATGTGTGTGGTGTGTATCTGTGTATGTGGTATATGTGTGTGTGTATAGTGTGTGTGCTGTGTGTGTATGTAGCGTGTGTGTGTATGTGGCATGTGTGTGTGAGTGTGTGTGTGTGTTATCATCAATGCACCATTGACTTCCTTGATGGTCTGGAGCTCACCAATGAGGTGATCTGGCCAGTGAGTCCCAGGAGTCGACCTCCCCATTCTGGCTGGAATTACAAGCATGGCAAGCATTGTGTTGACTGGGATATCCCCTCAGACCTCACTCTGAGTATTTAGATTTATTACTTGATAAAAGGAAACTAAAAGAACTCAGGGGTGGGGGAATCCAGACACTGCAAATCTGAACATCAACAATTTTTCAAGGTTAAAAACAAATAAAACAACCACACAGAAGATGAAAATCTTCCCAGAAAGAAAAATCAGCAGGAAACAGTGCTGAGGGGTTGGGAGAGGGGTGCTCATGATAATTAACCCTAGAAATGTGCCACAGCCATCGTGTTCGGCAAAACTTTATTCATCAGCTCCATAGAACCAACAAGATCCAGTTCTTCAGCTACCACAACTGACCAGATGCCCTACAGGACACCGAGGGCGCCTCTCTTCCTAAGGGCACCCACTAACCTAAGCAAACGCCATGTCTACCCAGAAGAACTGGGTCACACAGAGACTCCACAATGTCATTATCACTGAGTTGTAAGGAAACACGGTTCCCATAGGCCCAAAAGAGTTTCTTAAAGGTGACCTACATTCAAGCATAATTATCTTTCTTTCCCAACCGGCAAACAGACACTGCATGGCCTGTCATAAAATCCCATAATTAATACAGTTTTGAATGCTGTAAGCCAAATTATCTGACCTAAAATGTGGCAAGATCTAGGACCACAAAGCAATCAGAAGAGCATGGCTGCACCTTAGCTGCGGCCCCAGCGCTTTGGAAATCATAACTACCCTTTATGCAACAGGAAGGGTTTCATCTCACCGTCCAGCGGCAGAAGATACAGAGCTGCAACCATGCCAGATATTCAGGGGCAGTCTTAAACATTACTAAAACACACCCAAGATTTAAACTAAAACATTCCCATGAAGCCTCCAGGGGCAGTGGGAATTTATGTAGATAGATAAAATCATGCGTTTACGCTGTTGTATTTATTAGATTTTATCAGTGCGGTAGTTCAGAGACGGTGCAGGATCAGATTGAAACACATTGAAAGGTCGTCTCCAAGCAGCTCAGCACACCAACTCTTCTTTTCCCTCCTCAAAAATCTCCATTCCCCGCCTCAAATGAGACAGTGATAAGCCCTCTTTCACAGTATTGTTATGAAGAACCAAAACTGATAATAATTGAAGTTTTTTCAACCTAACATGGATTAAACAGATGTTTGAGTTAGTATTATATATTGTGATATTAAAACATAATCAGGAAAAAAACCCAATTATGCCAAAAGGTATCTTTGTTTTTTAATTGTTTGAGAAGTTCATACATTCCTATAATGCATTTGCTCAAAACCACCCCATTTCTCTCCCATCCAGTTCCTCCTTCACTACTCTCCTATCACCATCCCCTCCAAGTTCAAGTGCTTTTAATTTTTTGAAAAAAAAAATATAATACATATCTACATGTGTGTGTGTGCACACATGTGCCCACAACTTGAGTCCATTTAGTGTTTGGGGCAGATCACCTGGGGTGGAATAACCCATCAGGAGTCCACTTAGTGGAGTCTGTATAGACACGGCTGTCGGACCATCTACTGGAGCTGGGGTCCTCTCTAAAGCCTCACCCCTGAAGAGAACCCACTCCCCTGCCCGCCCCGCTGCCCCCTCCCCTCTCCCAGCGCAGTCCCTCCCCCATGCTGGGAACTGGGACCGGCTTGCTCTTGTGCACATAGTCAGAGCTGCTGTGTGTGTGTGTGTGTGTGTGTGTGTGTGTGTGTGTGTGTGTGTGTTTGTGTTTTTGTGTGTGTGTCAGCCCTGTCATGTCTGGTACATACTGCTCCACTGCAGACATGTAACGCCTCTGAATCATATGATCTTCCTGTCCTCATCTGAGATGATCCCTAAGCCTTAGACGTGTGTGTGTGTGTGTGTGTGTGTGTGTGTGTGTGTGTGTGTGTGTGCATTTTTCAAACCGATGTGAGCTATGAATAAATACTGGCTACCTATATAGAAATTTCAGATGGAGACAAGGATGGTAGACTGTACGAGTGTTTATGTTCTCTTCCAACCTGAAGCCCATTGAAGTGTTATTAAAGAACCCAGTGGCTGGGGAGCCAGCTCAGTGAGTGAGTGTGCTCACTGGCCTGGGTTTCAATCCCCAGCGCTCACAAGAAGACAAGTGTGGCAGAGCATGTGTGTCGCCCCAGCACTGCACAGGCACATTTTAGGGGTTCAATGGGTTGTCAGCTTAGCTGAACACTGAGCCTCAAGTGAGATTGAATCTGCCTCATGGATGCAGGCAGAGAGCCCATAGGGGGCCCCCAACATATTCCTGTGACCTCTGGGGGCATGTACACAGGCACATGCATACACTCAAACAAACGCCCTGTGCACACACATATGTGCATTCACACATACACAGACAGATGAGAATATAAATGTAAGTATACAGCAGCAAGAGCCTCCTGTGGTCTGTGTGAGCCTGTCCCACAGCAGCAGGAAGTGTCCTGTGGTCTGTGTGAGCATGTCCCACAGCTCACGAAGTCTTCTGTGGACTGTGTGAGCATGGCATGTCCCACAGCTCATGAAGGACACTGGGAATGAGGATTGCAGAAGACAGAGATGATCAATGATGTCCAGAATGAGTCACTGTGGAGCATGATGACAGAGTGGGAAAGCGTTCATGCTCTTCTTGAAGCAGTCTCATCAGGAGAGAGATGGTTCAGTGGTTAAGAGCACTGACTGATGGAACCGGGTTCAATTCCCAGGTCATCTGGTGTCTGATCACACCAGAATAAAGAAGAAAGAAAGAAAAAGGAAGGAAGGAAGGAAGGGAGGGAGGGAGGGAGGGAGGAAGAGAGGGAGGGAGAGAAGGAGGGAGGGAGGAAGGAAGGAAGGAAGAAAGGAAGGAAGGAAGGAAGGAAGGAAGGAAGGAAGGAAGGAAGGAAGGAAGGAAGGAAGGAAGGAAGGAAGGAAAGAAAGAAGGAAGGAAGGAAGAAGAAAGGAAGGAAGGAAGGAAGGAAGGAAGGAAGGAAGGAAAGAAGGAAGGAAGGAAGAAGAAAGGAAGGAAGGAAGGAAGGAAGGAAGGAGGAAGGAAGGAAGGAAGGAAGAAGGAAGGAAGGAAAGAAGGAAGGAAGGAAGAAGAAAGGAAGGAAGGAAGGAAGGAAGAAGGAAGGAAGGAAGGAAGGAAGGATGGAAGGAAAGAAGGAAGGAAGGAAGAAGGAAGGAAGGAAGGAAGGAAGGAAAGAAGGAAGGAAGGAAGAAGAAAGGAAGGAAGGAAGGAAGGAGGAAGGAAGGAAGGAAGGAAGGAGGAAGGAAGGAAGGAAGGAAGGAAGGAAGGAAGGAAGGGAGTCTCAGATGACATTTCCAGAAAATAAAATCTTATAAATTAGATCTCTAACTGAATAAGGGGAAAAAAGGAAAGGAAAGAAAAAATGTGGACATGAGAAAGACAGACAACACTGAAAAACAAACAAACAAACAAAAACAACAGGTGGGGGCTGGCTCACTGGGCAGAAAGCTTGCTGTGCAGGTGTGAGGACGGAGTGTGGATCCACAGCAACACATCAGGGGAGCCAGTGCAAAAGAAGAAAAGGCACGCGCGGCAGGGCCAGGGAGCAGGTCACGGGGAGCCAGTATCACGCTCTGTAACAACCCTCTCCCAGAAGAAGCAAGCCTTCCCTACCTACAGCCTCGATCCCTTTCATGTGAAATCATCACCTGGCTCTCACGACCCCTCTTTCTCTTAAAGGTGCCCATCGTCCAGCATCACCACACCGAGGACCAAGCTTAACACATGAACCACGAGCAACATGCTCATGCTGTCGCCACACCATAGCAAATACCTAAAGGTAGGAGCACAGAGAAGAGCGAGACAAGCCGACTAGTTCAGAGATGGAGAGAAGTGACTAAACACACGCTGCAAAATTAAAAGTTACACCTGAGCAGCCACTGAGGTTGGAGACGCGTGGCATGGAACTGTGGCATGTCTGCTTAAGTGTGGTTTTCATTGGGAAACTATGTGGTTCCTATTTATACTTTGACATAAAAAAATTAAAAAATAATTGCTATAAAAGTACCAAGTACTTAAATCACACTATAAAACATACAATCCAATATTATAAACAAGTTGGCCAGATGTGCATAGAAGTCGTGGGAAAGTATTCCACAACATATTGGACACGGAGCTGCCACACTTTATTGTGACTAATTCTAAAGTGTTCAGGCCTGGTGAGTGGGAAAGACAACGAGGCTCATCGATTAGTGTGCAGGGAATGCCTGCTGGCTTTATGATGTCATTCGCTACTCCAGAAATTATTCATGATGCTTCCACAGCAGGCTGAGCTGGGGGGGGGGGGGGGTAATACCTTGGTTCAGAATCCGAAACCTAAAGCGGTGTGAGCACTTGGGAAATGTAGATGCAGATCCACCCCAACACCAGCGCCTTCACCCTGGTCCAGAGCATGCATTTCCGACCAGGAACGACAGGCGCACCTGTAGTGAGCACCCCTCCAAACAGTCGGGAACAAAGGGAGATCTCTGCAGAAATGACGATGGAGCACTCACTCATGCTGTCTGTCTGCCAGTATCTGTCTGGAGTAGCCTTGCCTGTGGCTCAGACCCTGTTCACCTTGGAAAGGCTGTGTAGACGCTCTGACGTCGCCCTCTGCTGGGGAAATGGGATTTTATTTGCAAAAGTGCTTCACCTCAAGGACAACAGAGGGGAAGGTTTAAAAAAATGAGAGGAGGAGGAGAAGGGGAGAGGAGGAGAGGCAGGAGAGGGAGGAGGGGAAGGAGGTGAGGGAGGAGGAGGAGGAAGAGAAGGAGGGGGAGCAGAAGCAGAGGGAAGAGGAGGAGGGAGAGGAGGGAGGGGGAGGAGGGAGGGGGAGGAGGGAGAGGGGGAGGAGGAGGCACAGTTGTAAAATGTGGGTTTTCATCCTTTATAAAGAAACAGACACTAGAAGCGTCTCACACAGAAGATGCCAATGAACTTCCTTAAATCCTAATGCGACCCTTGGCCCTGTCAAAAGCATAAACAGCTTTGCAGCTCCTGTTCTTTCCTAAGTGACTCATCACAGGCTCCCCTGGGAGGGTCCCTGGTGCTCTGAATGTGTGACATCATACACACTCAGCCTTTCGGGAACATTAATTGTATCAAACTGAAGTGTTTCTTTAGGTCACAGACCTGGGCTCTTACAGGGTCCTAGAAAAGCCACAGGGCTGCTTGAGATATTTGTAAACGTTTAGGAAAAGTTTCGTGTTGATTTTTTTTTCTTCTGTCCTGATTCAATATAAGAAGTGGTTGCTTGAAGACAGCAAAATCAGCTAACTGAATGGAGGAAAAAGTGAGTGTCAGGGATCTGGAGACGTCCTCACACAATACATTGTAAGTGCTTAATCAATGGAGTAGCAAATCAAATTAGTTACAATATTTAGGAGAAAGCTAGTATTTTTCATAGCCTTCATTAAAAATCAGTTGGCTACCCACCACAGTAGCGAGATTCACAATGTAAAATCTGTTCCATTTTCATTATGCATCTGCAGTAAACAATACAGAATGCTTATTTAAGAGATGTTATGGAGCCTCGTAAACTGTAAGTCACGACCCCTACACACAGATGTTTTACTAAATGTAAGGGTTCCAAAAATATTGACTGAAGCAAAAGATTCCTGGATGACCAAAAATAAATTCAAAATAAAATGTGTAATGAATCCAAAACGTTTCAGGCTGTGCTCACGTGATTTACATCATACAACTTCAGGGTAGCCTCAGCTCTAAACACACGTGTGTCTTGCACACTGTACATGCCGTAACTCATCCAAACAAGTACCCCAAAACACAGTGCTCAGATACACTGTATGCTGGGGACTTCGGTGTTTTTACTGTAAACCCAGTTTTCTGCTCTTATAATGGCTGAACTATAGAACACAAAGACACTTTCTGTTTGTCTACCATCATGCCTCAGCAAGGGAGTGTCATATTAGTATATACACTTGGGCTACATTGTGTTTGAACATTTGATTGTAAGAACTGCTATCTGAGCTGCTGAGAAGCTCATTTAAAAAATACCATTAAATTAATTTTAGCTTGGGATTGGGGCAGAATTTCCAACAATTTTTACAATGTCCTTACACAGATTTCCGCCATTTTGAACTGCATATGTACACAACACGGCCTTCTCGGCATGGATGATTATAGATTCAAATTACCAATCAATTCTTAAAAACATCAAAGAGCTTCTACGTCCTGGCATATTCAATATTCGAACAAGGCTTAATTCTTGCCGTATTTACTGTTGATATACAAATCCTTACAAGAGTCTGGGAGCCCAAATAAGTCCTTGAAAAATTAACATTCCAGTGAGGCAGCGATGTACAACCACACAGGCCTGAGTCCTTTTCTCAAGGCCGACATGCACGCCCTGTTTCTCCTCCCTGGTCCCCCCTGCCTTCTTCCTTAGGACTCAAAAGTGTCCTCTAATGGTGACATCATTGCTGTGGTCATGCCTCCCCAACCTGTTCCACGAGGCTAATGCTAATATGTTTCTATTCTTTTTCCAACCAAGCATATGGCAAAACCAAAATATATTTATTGCTTCGTCCAAAGTCTTTATCTCTTTTACCATGAAGGCTGAGTCCATGTCGCTTATGTGCAGAATACACATAAATAAGTAGGTCTTGGTGATTGACTCCTGAATGAGGGTAACAGCTTACCTCTTCTTGGGTGTAGCTGGACATGCTTGTTTGGTACTGTAAACGTCCTGAGATTTGAGCTTTAGAGGGGGGAAGTCACAGGTTGAGTCCTTAATGGATCACCCGGATCTATGATGCTGGGAAAGGCATGGGCCCTCTCAGAGTTTGCCTCTTTATTTAAAAAGTCAGGCTTCAAAGAGAGGACTGTAGATGATACAACTTAGTCCTTACACAATACCTATTGTGTCGTGGGTGATCAGTAAGTATTTGTCTTCAGATGGACCTACAGCACTAATCAGTGTACTCACTCCTGACTTGCCCACACGCCCTCCAAGTCCACCAGTGTGGCTTGGCAGACCTGACCCATGGAGTCCACTCTCGTACTTGGATCTCAGACAGCATTCTCCCACCCGCCCCAACGGTCCCTGGACACAATGTGCTCTCATCTGTGGGAGAGATCAGGCCTGGAAAGGTTATACAACCCAATGTTTGCATCATGGAATTTGTTTGTAGGTCAGAAAGCTTTATTCCTGGCTGATATCTTTCCTGATCATGTCACTGACCTTAATCAAGCCCCGGAGAAAGCTTGGGAATTATCTCTAGCCCCACATCACTTCAGCGGGGAGCTATGAGGACAGAATGATGGACAGATTCTCTCTGGGGCAGGACATGTGATTCCTTGACACAGGGTACCCCTGAAGGAGTCAGGAAAATGTGTTTCATGGAAAGCAAGGACTAGAGCCAGATCACCCGGGACCAAGCTTTTCAACTTGTAACTTAGCTGAGTCCTCAGCTTTGGCCTATAATACTGAGCTCATCGTCTCTGCTTGGAGGACTGTTTGGAAAGTAGAAGATATCGCTGTGTGGGAAGAAACTAGGTCTGGAAGACAAGCTCACCAATGGTGGCTATAACAAAAGAGAATCAGGACATGGAACTCCTTCTCCATCTCCACTTCCCCAAACACCTTCTATTTAGTTCATACAAAATCGAACAAACCACACCCATTGGGATGGTGTTCTGGAAAACGTAGGCTTTCAAACTTATAGGAGAAGAAAGAGGGAATTCTTTGATAAGCCAGGCTCAGGATTCAGTGGCTGAAAGAAGCTCTATGTCCCCTGTGGAATGCCTGCTCCCAGTGTCTGCGACTCTAGGGACACAGTTCTCATTCCTGCCCCATACTGTAACAACGACAGCAGGAGATCCCCTTTATTTATTTGTAACAAGCTGCTTGATCTCAATGAGCCACTGAGCCACCTCACTGGTCTTTCTATTCCCCTACAAACTGAATCATGCCCACCATCATTCACTCACTGTTCCCTATCCACAGCATCCACGGGCCACATTCATACCCACACTGCAAGGCCCCTGAGGCTGACTTGGGTACATGTCTGCCTTCCCGACTTTAGTCTGCTTTAGCCATCTTACAGCCGTTGGCACATAGTAGTTGCTTACATCTGCCCACAAAAGGGACTCTTTGGAGCTGATGCAAGCACGAGAGGAATTTATTCCAAGGATGTTGAATAATTGCCAGAAAGCTGAGGGGATTCAGGCCTTTACATCGACGTGTCTGGAAACCAGTCCCATGAAGAGCATTATAAATGATACCCAAGTAGCATCCCACCGTCAGCTCGGTCAACACTAGAGACTAGATGGTACCCTTGACAACAAACACCTCATCCTTGGGCCCCTAGAAGCTGCCACTGCTCAGCTACTCCACTGCCTCCTCAGAAGCCAGCCTCTCTTCTCTGGCGGAGTTTCTCCCTTTGTCAATATACCCTTGAGCAATTATTCTGTCACCAGAAAACAGCATATATCCAGGCCTGCCTGCAAAGGAGCCTGGGAAGTGTGGTCACGAGACGTCTAAGATCACAAACCCCTCCATCGGACGAATTCTGAATTCCAGATTGTCCAAAAGATAACAACAACAGTTCCTGTACCTATTGATAGCGAGGACCTGGGTCCAGATCATCTCATTCCTTTTGCTCCGATGTACACCTAAAATCCGCAGCTGTAGAAATCACTAAATGAAAACGAAACCCTCTATTTCGTAGCCCCGTTCCCTCTGGGTCCCTGGGACCTCCTTTTTGAGTCTTCCTTTTGTTCTGAAATTTTCACAGCTGCCAGACACAGGCACCCTCTGCCCTACAGAGCGGCCATCTCTGTCATTCGAGGCCCTTCAGCCTGGCTGGCACCAGCCCTAGAGCTGTCTGGCTGCCCTCCCCCTCCCCCGTCCTTGGCTCTGACTTCTTTTCATCCTCCTCTTGCCCTTTGGACCGCTGACTGCATTTGGCTCACTTACTTTTTGCCCCTGGGCACTTTGTAGTGTTTCTCAACAGGGGCGCTATTAGCGTTTGTTCAGAACAGTCCTTTGTCAGGCGTGTTGCAAGGCCTTTTAACATCCCTGGCTAGGCTCGGCTCATTCAGTGTCCCACTAGTTTGCCGGTCACTGTGACAGCCCAAAATTGGATGCGTATTTCCAGATCATTTTAGTTTCAAGTCAAGAGCAGGAGGAAGAGCAATCCCAGTGAGGAAGGAGCTCTTTCTGAAGAGGGCCCCCATTTTACCTCCTGGCTCCTTGATTATCAGCTCGCCCCTTCCTGCTCTCTTGCTGGACTCGAACCCAGCTTCTGTCTATCCGGACATCCATCCTACACAGCCTGGGAGGAGGAAGCCGGTTGACCAAAATTAGCATTGGGAGAAAACTTGGTGCCATAATCCAACAGAGTGGAGCACAGCTCTTGTCTGCTGTGGGATGCAAAGCACCCAATCACTCTGAGCTCTCCTTTCTTGGTTGTCAAATGAGGTATGTTTTACAGAACATGCCCCAGAAGGTAGAACCTGAGCTCATGAACTTGGGGTGGGTGACAGACTGTGAGAGTGAGCTCAAGATATGTGGGATTGAGAGGCGGGATGGAACACGAAAGAAAAACAAACAGAAGCATGGAGCAGAGCAGAGACCATCCCATCCCACCTCAAGACCAGAAGCTGGCATCTGGGACCCTAGAGTCAGACAGGCCTTGGCTGAGGTCTAACGGGAGGGAGTTCTCTTCCCGCACAAAGAATGTGGGTGAGTTACCATCTGCCAATTGACACAGCTGCCAGGACACGGGCAGAGCAAGGAAGGAGGCCTGGGCAGGGTGCTCAAACATCCTCCATGGCAGGGACCTGAGTTAGGGCAGAGCGTTTGTGGCACAGTAAACAGCCATTGAGTGTCAAGGACTGAGTGTTTGCTATCCCTGCACCTTGACTGGAGGAGAAGATGGCACCGCCTGTGTGCTCAGGAGCCAGAAGGAACTTCTCCAGACACTAGTCACTCACAGGTGCTGTGGGATGTCCTTCCATATGTTGTGAATATGTGTTGCTCTGATTGGTTGATAAATAACATGCTGATTGGCCAGTAGCCAGGCAGGCAGTATAGGTGGGGTGAGCAGACAAGGAGAATGCTGGGAAGAGGAAGGGCTGAGTCAGGAGTCGCCAGCCAGACACAGATGAAGCTAGATGTGAAGGCAGAACCGAGAAAAGGTACCAAGCCACGTGGCTAAACATAAATAAGAATTACAGGTTAAGTGTAAGAGCTAGTCAGTAATAAGCCTGAGCTAATAGCCAAGCAGTTCTAATTAATATAAGCTTCTGAGTGGTTATTTTATAAGTGGGCCATGGGACTGTGGGGGCCTGGTGGAACTGGAGAAAACTTCCAGCTACACACAGGAGCCTGCAGTTCCCCTGGCCATAATCCCCATTCTGAGGGGTGACCTAGCCTCTGTCATTGTCTCTATTCAGAGTGAATAGAAGGACCAAGCCAGAACAGCAACATCAAAGTGAGGAGACATTGAAGGGAGGCAATCGTCCAGGCCCTGGTTAGAGAATTTTGGAGATCCAAGGTTACTGGGGTTGTACTCCACAAACAGAGGAAGAAACTTGTAGTTTTCTACAAGGAAGGGGAGGGAGAAGAAAAAGATGAGAAAGAGGGAAGAAGAAATGGAGGAGAAGAGAGAGGAGGAAGGAGAAGGGAGGAAGAACGGGGAGGAGGGAGAGAGAGGGAAGGAGAGGAGGAGGGAGGGACAAAGGGAGGGAAGAGGGGAGGAGGAGGTGGAGAAGGGTGAGTAGAGAGAGAACAATAACCATCACTGAAAAAAGTCACAGTTTTAATGTCTAATTTCTTTTTGTTACGAAAAGAAAAAGTAGAGCCAATGACACAGACTTGCCGAAGAACCACTTCCTCCAGGCTGGGCATTGTTTTCCTCCCTAAGGTTAGCAGCAAAGTGAGCCCTTCTGTCAGGGCGCATGCTCTGACCAACAAGGAAAGAGAAATGCAGAATTAATTGAAGTCCAGCCTGTTTTCCAAGAACTAACAGAATTCACAGAAGTTGGTGTCATGTGGCAATCTTTTCCTGGGGGGGTGGGGGAAACACATGTCTACTCCCTCCAAATGGGGAAGCCAGGACAGACCAAAGTGTGGATACCACCCAAGTCCAATTTGGTGAACCAATGGGTTTTACTGGGGTTTCTTACAGGAGTGTGGGTGAGGGGTCACTTATAGGAACAGAAATGTATCCAAGACAGCTGCGTCACCAAAGCCTACCCCTCCATGGGTGACAGCGCACAAACCTGGGAATCTGGAGCACACTGCACAGCCTGCAGGTAGCTCAACAGGTTGGAGAGTGTCCTTTCCCTGTGCCTAGGTTGGTCTAGAACCCCTCCAGGCAGCTCAGTTGGTTTCTGCTCCTCCCAGGCAGCTGGCTTGGTCTCACACACTTCTTTGCAGCTCACCTAGTCCAAGAGTCTTCTTTATATCTTAGCTCTGCTTATCTTGGCAAAGAGGGGTGTGGGACGTTTACCCACCAACCCCACAGTTGCCCAGAGTTTTCTTGAGTGTGAGCAGCAGGAAATATTAGATAGAGGGATTTAGATTGTGGAGATAAACAGATAGAAAATAAAGAATAGCCTCGAGAGAGCCTGGAACCTATTCCAACAGGCCCGACTGTCTCTGCCCCAGGGTATTCATAGAGATGCCAAGGGGTGGAGCAAAAGACCTCCTCCCCCAGCACAGCCAAGTACAGACCATCTCAGACACCTGCACTCAGGCCCGAGGCCCTAATCATCCTCTATGCGGACCTGCTGGGTAAAGCCACAAGGAACCCGAAAACGGGCTCCCACAGAGGGGCCTAGTGAATCTGGTCAGTTTCAGGGACTTCCTGAAGCTATTTTGAGTTGTTTACCTTTGAGGGCTTCCTGCAGGTACTACCACCAGCAGGAAAGCAGACCGCAGAAAGATAAGCTTGTAAACGGAGGAACGTGCCATTTTTGCAGGCACTGGGTCAAGACCTCTAGGGACTGACCCTGTGGCCTATTTTCCTTACACATTTAAACATAATAAAATGTGTGACCTGTGACCTTTACAGTACGAATGAATTTTGTTGGTTGATAAACTGAGCTCGGGGCTGGGGCCTAGAGGAGGGCCTATGATAAGCATAAGGATGGATTCTATTGGTGGAGGATACACGGAGCCTGTTTTATAGGAATGAGTTCTATTCACTTGAGAGACAAAGCTCAGGATGAGGCCCTAAACAGTGCTCAGGATATTGGGGGATCCAGGAAGGCTGCTCATGAATAGTAAAAAGATCACGGGGGGAGTAGGTATCAGTGACTTCCTCCCACCGAGGAAAAGAGACGTACTCAATGGGCACCATCCTGCTTAAAGAGCGTCCCTGGAGGATGGAGTGTTTCAGTCCCTGAGGAAACCATTACACAACAGTTGATCTGCACGGTACAACAACATTGTAAGACATGAAGACTGTCTTGGAATTGAACCATCTTATGTTTGGATGCAAGGGCAGAGGGAAGAACCGGGGTACAGGCATGGGCTCCTTTGCTTTACCAAACTGCCTGGGAGCCTCTTACGTGTGGCCATCATCTGCCCTTATTCCCTGTTTCTGACCAGCAGGCGCCTTGCTTAGGACTGAAAGGATGCTGAGCTGCAGGTGAAGAAGCCTACCTGCCTTCAGCAAACAGCTCCTGTTCACAATGCCCTAAATTTCTTTTTAAAAATTCAAGTTACATTTCAAAAAAATATATAAAAACAACAGCATAGATAGGAAAAAAAAAAGAAAGGATAAACTTTTTACTATTCCAAATAATGACTATTAGCATCATGTGTTGTGTGCTGATGCACATTTCCAGCACACATGTGGTACATACACGTAAATATGTATGTATAGACACAACACATCCTAGTGGTCAATATGGACATATTTTTGGTAAACTCTCTGTTCACCAAAAACAGAAATGACATCTTTTTTTTTTTAATTGATTCTTCATGGATTTCACATCCTGCATCCAGATTCCATTTATCTCCCCATGCTTCATATCTACCTTTTGCCTTTGCATCCCCTCCCCTGAAATAAAATAAAATTAAAAAAAAAAACAAAAACAAAACAATGTACAAAAAGGAAAAAAAAAGAGTTTTGGCATGGAAGATGCAGTGTGGCCCAGTGAGTCATACAGTACACCCTTCAGTCCACACATCTTTACTTACAAGTGTTCATTGCAGAGAGTCATTGGTCTGGTTGGAGGCCTCTGGCTTCTGCTGCACACTCAATCCTGGGCCTTCACTAGGACTCCTCTCAACAACTTGTTGCTGTCCTGTGTCATGGCGATCTTGTGGCTTTGGGTCTGCAGGTCCAGCCCCTTCATCTGCTCCAGCCGATCATAGATGGGGTGGATGTTGGTGTGAGCCACCTTGCATGCCTGGTTCTGGGCCTGTCAGCTTTCTCTCTCGGACACCACCGGGGCAGGCTCGCCAGCACTGCCTCGGCCAACTCACCCACTGCAGCAGGCAGCAAGGAGTGGGGCCAGGTCTCCTGCTCTCACACCCTCAGGGCCAGCTCACCCACACCCACTCCACCAGGGCCAGCTCTACTGTAGAAATAGCATCTTTTACATTGATCCATATGGAATGGTATACTCCCAATTTAATAGCAAGGTAGGATTCTATTATATGATTAGATCATAACCTCCTGAATATATTATATTTGGCCCATGAATATTTTCAGCTTTTCTGTCGTAAACAATGCTGTGATGAACATCCTGAGCTTGAAAACATGAAGCACATTCATAATTAGTTTCCTGGGATTGATTCCTGGAAGCAACCTTACTGAATCAGAGAATTTTCACATTTGTAGTTTTATCCACATTGCCGAATGACCTTTCTGTGACATTTTTAAGACCACGAACTCCACACGAAGGTACGGTTGGCTCTTCTGACACGCTGCTCGACTGTAACCTTAGCAAACTTGGTAGCTGTGGTGGACATTCTATGCTGCTATAACAGAATCCCGTAGGCTGGGTAACTTATAAAGAAGAAAGGTTTTTTAGATGATGGGACCATATCCTCTGTTAAGGGCGTATTTTACACAGTATCCCAAGCTTCTAGAGCATCAGCTTGACATTTGGAACCAGGGCTGTCTGCATCTGGGCCTTCTCTGCCGTCAGGTGTGTAGGGACTCGTCTTGGAGTGCACTTCCGGCATGCAAAGTGCCTTTCCCTAACTGGTCAGCTGCAGAGTGCAGTCTCCAGCATGGCATGGAGCCCTGGCAGCTTCAGGGAAATATCACCGTGTCACATCTGGAACCTGGCTTTGTCAAAGAGCTCTTTATGTGCCTCCTTCCTGGGACGCCCATTATAACTAAAATCTGAAAATGGTCCTGCTTGCACCAGCAAACAATTCAAGGCATTTTTGCAATTTATGTAACCACATAATTGGAACCCCTTACAACCCACAGGGGCAAGCTATTATGGAACAACGCCATCAAATACTTAAACGACAAATTTTAAAAATAAAAAGGGGGCACATACACCTACATAAGTCCCCACGTATTATGCTACACTTAGCATAGCTTTTTTATTAGCATTTTTTAAAAGCTAATGCTTTTGCTGCCCCAAAGTATTTTGCCCTAAAGGAGACACAGCCTAAAGCATGTGTTAAACAGAAAGATCTAAAAAATTAATCAACGGGAAGGTCCCAGCGTTCTTCTGATGTCAGGACAAAGTTATGCTTCTGTCTTCCCAGAAAATGAAAAAGTCCCAAATGGCTCCCGCTCTGATGCATCTGACCAGGACAACATCCCAGAGACCATCCAGCCAACGAAGCATCAATAAGGAACAATAAATCCAAAGAGGAGAGGTCCCAAGAGGAAGAGGAAGCCAATGGCTTAGGGAGACAGCAAGGACACAGTACTACTGACCCATAAATGATGCTGCTACATTGACTAACTATATTACACGTTAATTCTCAGCTTGTCAGTGCAGAACCCAAACGCTTTTTGTCAGGGGCACACAAGGCACCTGTAGGAGGAAGGAGACAATATCATGTTGTTTTGCCATCCTAACGATTTTTTCCATTACCGGTCCCAGGACTGATTACTGGTATACAAAGAGAGGCCTCAAAAATGGCCTCCATTATTAGTAAAAGTACTAATATTACAGTAAAAATATTAGAAGAAATTAATCGAGAGATGGGCAAATTTTACAGTTTTACAAAATAAAGCGACTGTAGCTTGGTTGTCAACAATGTCGTGGTCTGTGTTGCATTAATGTGTCTGTCAGATTTCTCTCAGTGGCCAAATTAATAATCTGCATAAAGATATAAACAAAATCTCTCAGTGACCTTTGAACGGTCAGCACAGTTAAGATGGCTTTCCCTGTTCCTTTGGTTCTTTGTTAACTAATCTTAGAATTCTGTTATGCTTGCCTATATTATTAGTTAGACTAGATTTGCATGCAATGTTTTCAAACTTGGCCTTATTACATCCACAGTTTTCTCTTAAAAAAATAAAAAAGGGGAGATGTGGGAGTCCTGGAGGTCATTGGACTCATAGATAAGCACTCGGGGAGCCAGGAATGTTAAACACAGAGGGTTGTTCCTTCAAAGAAATGGATACATAACCTGTTATTCAGCCAGAAGGCTGGGAGCAGATGTGGTTAATAGCCCAGTGACCTTTGCACCATCTGTGTGGCCAAGACCACACCAGATCCTCCTCCAGACCTTTATCATGAGCTTGTTTTGTTTTGTTTTGTTTTTCCAGGCAATCTGTAGAACCCATCTTTATTTAAGGTGCCACATGTACTTTACAAAGAGTTTTGATGTAGTCACATCTTATGCTCTATTGAACACATGGAATTGAGTCACCAGGAAATTTTTCAGCAAATTGTGCTGTGCCTAAAATAAACTCTGCGGGGTTAGATTTCCCAAAATTTGAACCAACTACTTCGTTGTATTGAACTGAAGTAGTTCTATACCTTCTTGACTCCCACAGATATCACTCTGCTAACCATAGTGATGGCAGAGACCCCAGCCACAGTTACTTTTAGAGACTGTAAGACCTAGTCAGGATAGCTACATATGATGGAAAGGTAAGCAGGTATGTGTGGAAGAACTGAAGCATGGAATAGGTAAACTCCTTTTCTAGTAGCCTGCTCAGGCTATAACTAGCCTACTCCCATGATAACAGCATTAACGTGTTCCTGAGGGCCTTATCAAGTCACCCAGCACTTCCTATTAGGTCCTAGTGCCCAATAGGGCTCACTTAGGAATTCACCTTCCAATATATGGCTTCTGGGGGAAAAACACTCAAACAGTAGTAAAACTGATGCATGGTGTTACTATTAAATTATTTCACTGCTTAAAGTGTCCCAACACATATGCAACTCACCATAATTTCTCCATGACTAGATTTTCTCCTATACTTACAACATTGATAAGCATAGATATTCCAACAATATTGACCTAAAGATAAATTCTAAAAACCAATATGCAATGTATCCTGTGTATAAATTTTGGGTCTGTAAAATAAGTTTGCCAGAGTAAAAACAAACATCTATAGTATTTCCTGATGTTTAAGTTTGAACATGGCTTATTCAATACGTAGATTGCCAATCCCATTTACTCATGAAGCTAGTTGACAAATAAGGAAAAATTTAGTAAACGTTGGAAATTTGTTCAAGTAAATAGAACAGAGAGGAAGAAAATATCCTTGGTGAGGCAGTGATGTACTGAACAAGTAAACAAGCAGCTTTGGTTTGGGGAAACACCAAGTTTGTCCCCAGCCACAGCAGCGATGTGCTGGCCTGTGAGGGGAACCGGAAACACAGCACCAGTTCCTGCCCTCCGAGTCTGCTCCACCTCCAACCAGTTGTTTATGGATTTTTCAAGTTTATTAGAAGCCAAATGCTAAGCCCTTTGGACTCCTTCTCCAGGGGTACTTTATAAATAGAATTTGAGCCTGTAGGGTCCTATCAGTGAAGCCAACTTCTCATGTTTCTTCAAAAAAAAATTAATGCACAAGTCAACAAGTGACCTAATTAATATGAGACAAACAGCAGCTAGGACTCACCATCTACCAGTTTGGGGGAAGATTTCCTGGGAGTCTCCTTTTATGCACGACTTAAAACATTTATGTTTTCTTTTTTTTCCCAGTTAAGTGGGCTAACTGCTCTACCAGAGGACCCAAATTCAGTTCCCAGAACCCATGATGGGCAGTCTATAACTCCACCTCTAAGGAACCTGGTGCCCTTATCCGGTCTCTTCAGACACTTGCACATGCATGGTGTGTGTGCAAATACATACACACACATAAAAATAATAAAAAAACAGTCTTTAAAAGGCAAAATAAAATATGTGACCCTGTAAGAAACAGTTCCTGAAGAAACTGTTTTCTTAAAAGCACTGTTCATTTATGCTAATTCAGAGACGCTCCAGACTCTAGAATTTGTCCTTAATTTAATGGTAGTTCAGGGAGACACTACAACAGCTGTACGCAGAGAAGATATTTGTCAACCATTTGGTGAGCAAAGAGACACTATTCAAAGTATATAATGAGTTACTGAACCAGGCGACATCGTGAGACTCAGCTCAGTGGAAGTCTCTGGACACCAAGCCAGGGTCTTAGGCCCTGAACTCAGCTCCCCAGTACCTAGTGAAGGTTCCATTCTGGAAACACCACTCTGCCTTCAACCAGGCCACCCACTGGGAAGGCAGGACTTGAGGGACTTGACTGTTCCGGGATGGCCCCCTGCAGCCATGTTCCCTCTGCTCAGTCTGTAAGCCAATGTTCCCTCTGCTCAGTGAGGTTTAGTCTCTGAGATCTAAAGAACACATGCTGTCAAAAAAGAACCCGCTTGTAGTACATCACTGGGGTAAACTTCAGAGTATGTAAGCCACACCCACAGCTCTATTCACTGGTTCATTCTGTGTGTTTGTCCTTCTTTGGGAATAACATGCTAGGCATCCACGCCAATTGCCATCAATCTGCTAAAGACAGACAGATGGATGCAGTGTATTAATTAAATACACAACGGGTGCCTTAGCCTTGACAGACAGACTAGGCAAAGCCTTGATGGAGAAAATGGCATCTAAAATGTGATGAGGAGGGATGGATGGATGTGTGCACTAAAGGCAGGGAGGTGCCTCAGATGAGGGAGCAGGACCTGGGAATGGTGAAATAGAGGTCAGCATGAGTGCCACCTGGTCTCAGAGCACTGTGCAGAGGCAGGCTCTCCCTGGAAGAGGTTTCCTGTCAACAGTCACCCTGTCTTTTATCAGCAACAGCGGTAACAACCACCACCTGCAGCGAAGGCTTGCCACGCTCTGGCTGTTCTAAGCAAGCTGCATGTGTTTACTCTCATTTCTGTGAGGTAGGAATTGTTGATGGGTACATTTTACCGACTTGTGAACTAAAGAGGTGATCACAGACCCCGTCAGTAAGTAGAGAGATGGATTGGAACTTTTCTTTTTTCTTTCTTTCTTTTTTTTTTTTTCTTTTTTTGGTTTTTCGAGACAGGGTTCCTCTGTGTAGCTTTGCGCCTTTCCTGGAACTCGCTTTGTAGCCCAGGCTGGCCTCGAACTCACAGAGATCCACCTGCCTCTGCCTCCTGAGTGCTGGGATTACAGGCGTGTGCCACCACCGCCCAGCAGAACATTTTGTTTATTACTGTTCTTGAGAATGGATCTAGGGTCCCTCTCTACTTCGTTCTACTACTTGGTGAGCTGTGCCCAGAGCCGTGACCATTTTTAACCAGTGCCCCATCCTGCCTCCATACAAGGCCTTCCTGTGATGACTGTCATGTGTGTTACACCTGCTAGCAGATGACAAGCCCTGAGAGAAGCAATGAGGGGAAATAGCTCGTCCATTCAGACACTGTCATTCACTTCATGACTACTGTCTGCCAATTATTGTACCCCTTCACACATACACACACACACACACACACACACACCAGTGCACTGCAGGATGAACAAATGAATGGTCATTGGAGGACCTTCTCAGATGTGGGTGGAGCTCATGGAGTCATTAATGGGGGTCAGAAACACCAAAGGAAGACCGCACATACATCTCCAGACAGCCACTCCAGCGTGAAGTTCCATCTCACGGCCACCTGACAGTAAGTGTGTGGGTGGTGGTTACCCCACACCCCATAAGGAGCACTGTGGGCAGAGGCTTTGGATGGGGACGGTCTCTAGAGAAAAAGACCCTTTAGGGACATCTGGGGTGTTTTCCATCTTGTATTCTTTGCCCCAAGTGGTAATAGCATTGAGCATCCCATTTATTTGGTACACCTCCCTGAACCTGTGTGGTGTTTTGTCAGCATATAAAGGTTTTTATATCACACCATTTCTTCTAGCAAAACATAGTCCACCATACTTTACAGTGGTCCTGGTGAGAGAGGCATTCCCGTGGATTAGTTTTCTTCAAGACCCTCGGAGACAAATTCTTGAGAAGGTGACTTGAAGGAGATAAGGTCGTCTTTGAGCTCAGAGTGCAGGAAAGGGGGAACCCAAGATCTAGGCAGTGGTCGTAGTCAGGGGTCAGGCAGTAAGGGAGGCTTCACCCAGGGAACTGACCCTTCTGGAAGGTCACTAAGGATCGCTAAGGCACACTGGCACATCACCATGGTCTGCTGCCAATTGCTCTTACAAGTCACACCTCTGCACCCAACCCCACCGGCTGTTTCCAGGAGCCACTGCCCTGAGGGGATGGTGTTAGTAGCCTCCATTATACCAGTCAAGTAAGACAGCCGGGTGAGGCAGCCAAGATTGAGAAAGGACTATACATACTACAGGAGAAGACCCAGGGGAGAACAGGCAGGCCAGCCCAGAGA
This sequence comes from Onychomys torridus, assembly GCF_903995425.1. Classification (NCBI taxonomy): domain Eukaryota; kingdom Metazoa; phylum Chordata; class Mammalia; order Rodentia; family Cricetidae; genus Onychomys; species Onychomys torridus. Next base: position 16,513,363 of record NC_050462.1, on the reverse strand, counting down.
AAAGCCACTGAAATAAAACATTCTCTTGTTCATAAATGTCCTTATATTTCAGCATCATTATATTTGATTCTCAGGCCTATTCTGGTTTCCCCCAAGCAACACTTGGGATGGAGAACATCTGTCCCCTTAGTCCAGGCACATCTGTTCACTGTTTTTTGACAGATTCTAATTTATGGACACTGACCCTGTAGTGCAGACCTGAAGTGTGCAGAGTGCATGGATTTGAACATCATCACCCGAGTACCATATACACACTCACATATTCACATACACAGACGTAACCACACACTTAAACTCACATTCAGTCTTATATACTCACTCACATACACACTCACACATGCTCACATGTACTAAGACACAATCACACACACACACACACACACACACACACACACATACACACACACACACACAAATCTTATTCTTCCTGCAAAATGTGATGTGTGCTATGACATACATCCCAGAAGGACACGTGAACTGTTTTATTTCCTTTTATAGTTAATTTTCCTCTTTGCCACCTAAATTGCTTCTGTAATTACTGCCAATGTTCTTACCGAACAAGCAGCATTTCCAAAATTACTATTGAACTTTCCCACTTTCTTTACTGTCTTAAAAAAAGGAATCAAACTCTTAGCATAGCTAAGTGTTTCAGAAGGCCGGGGCCGTTCTAGACATGAGAGACCTAGACAAACAAATTAGTCTCTCTCAGCCTTAGTTTCCCTGTTTGAACACAGAAACAGTGATTGATGTGTGGTTCACAAGACATTAGAAGAAATAAGTAAGTGAAAATACAGGAAGCCGTGTGTGGAAAAGAAAGGTGACTAATCCACACAAACCCCTTCACCTTATCCTCAGCTGGCTGACATCACCGGAGGCACACAAATGACACCTCTGGATTTAAAGCATGGTTTCTGAAAGCACAGAGTGTTTCAGTTAATAAAATATCTACCACGCATCCCAGGACAGCCATGTTTTCTCCATCTGGGCCCACCCAACCTCCAATATATCAGAAAGTCTCTCACATTCTGTTTAAATTTCACATCCCCAAGGAACACTTCCCGGGTCCTTCGGCTCACTGTGATCCTGGCTTCATAACAGCCATCCTAAACACAACCTTCATTGTGTCTATGTTTGGATGTGTATATTTTTCTTCGTCAAGTTGTACACTTCTAAGGATGTAACCAGTACCCGTTTGTCTTCCAAGAGCCCAGCACAGTTTCCTGTGTCCACTCAGATAGGAAACTTATTGGTGGATTGATAGACTGGCGGATAGTAGCTAGGTAGACAAGGACTTAAGTCCTTTCTTGTGATGGTGTCATGACTCTGGGTGACCTATAGCCTCTGGGGGTGGGGGGGGGGCACACAATTTCCCTCAGGAATCTAGAAAGGCATTCTCCAGCTGCCCCAAAGGCTCCCACTTGGAGTAACTAAGGGGAGATCACTCAGACCCGGTGAGTCGATCTGGTGTGAGAGCTACTATAACCCCAACAATTTCAACTGTCCCCCCAACCTCCCAGCTAAGCAATGAGCCGTGTTCCTTCTCCACTGAAAACAAAAACATTTGCCAGGTTTAGCAAATGTCAGCCCAAGCAGCATGAAGAACAAAATATTGAGTGTCATTTCCATAAAGCAAAGTTACTGGGCCAACAGCAGATGCATTCGCTGGCATTGAGTGATGCCCATTATGTTAGCAGCCAGAGCACCAGAGATCAAGAGCACACAAAGCCGGAGCTTTCAGGGCTGTGAAAAAAACCCATCTATTGTCTCCGGCAGACAGTGCTAGAGAGAAAGAATCCCAGAGACTCCCAGAAAGCAGCCTGAAAATGCCTGTGCCCAGCCAAGACGAAAAGAGCGGCCACACAATGGTCGCTACTGAAGGAGCAGCTGGTCCTGGTGGCACCAGACTGTGTCTTTCAACCCATGTCATCAACAGTTGTCCACATAGTAAACACTTTCTGAAGGGGTGTCTGTCAGTTTTCATTTATTTATAAATAAGTAGATGAATAGCATCCAACTTACATTTTTCATGGTCATTTTTCCCCCTTTTTAAATTCCAAAAGCAGAGGAGAAAGGACACCACACAGCAACATGGTAACACAAGGAGACTGCAGCTCTCTATCCAGGAAGCAGCTCTGAGGGCTGACAGACAACACTGCTGGGCCAGGGCTCTGGGGCAGTTGCAGACTATTGTCAGAACAAAAGAAGGTCCAGTTTTATTCTTTTCTCCCACTGGGACACAAAGAGTTGGTCACAACTTGTCTTTTAAAAGAAGGAGAAGAATGCATTCCTAAATCAAGGCAAGCCAGGACTGCAAGGGCACCCCAACACTCCTTAGCTACAGGAACTGGTTTGTGGACAAACACTTCTGTCTTTTTAAGATGGGCTCAGGCTAGCTGCAGGGCTGACAAGGCTCTTTTGAATGCAGATGAGTTGTAATCATCTCATTGGAGCCTCCAACTCTTAGAAACAACAGAAGGACCATCTTTATATTATCCTCTGTAGTTTCATAGAGTTCAATAGTGACCAAGCAAGTTCCTATCATTAAAAAATAATAATTATTATTGTCTTGGACTTCTTCCCTCCTTCATCTCCATCAAGCTTATTTGTCTAAAGAAAAGTAAAATTTTAAATTATAAATACGTATATAAATTGAGTCCAGCTTAGGCCAGAGGGTAAGTTGAGAACAAATTCAAAGACTTGGAATAGTAAATAAACATATCTTGTTTGAAACCAGTGGGGGCATGTGTTTTAGGCCCAAGTCTGATAGTCTGCAAGGCAGCCTGGTTCACAGCAAAGGCCTGTCAGGGTGTCAGGCTCCAATCTCAGTTGACATCTGCTAGCCAAGGGTAGATACAATATGCTGTCCCTCAGTTCTTCACATACCTGCACACCAAATTCAAGTTCAGAGTCCAGTCTCAGACATAGGCTTTTCTCTAGCCTAATGGATATTGCGAGACAGACTGCGTACAAACAGTAGAAGTGTTTGAATTGCAAACAAGCAAAGGCTAGCCCACCAGAAGATGAGAAGTAAGAGGAAACACAGTCAAGGTCGTCCACTTCCCTCAGCCAAAGCTATTCTAACCTGCAGACACCGCAGTCAAGTGTATAAGGAGCCCAGCCTAGTTGGAAGAGCTACCCAGTAGACTATATCACCAGCCCCCTGACTTAGGAGCTACATAAACACTATTCTAAGGAACTACATTTTGTGGCTATTTGTTATAAGGCATTATTGTGGCAAAAGATACTTGACATGGTAAATGTTTGATGATATTGTGCAAATCCCTTTCCTTGACAAGATGTCATTGTCTGCAGTATTTTTACAAGCAAAACATACATACAATAGTTTCTTCATGAGGTGATTGTCATGATTAATTTCAGGATATTAGACAAGGTATGGGAAATCATTTGGCGATGTCCCTAGCACATGGTAGACACATGGTCATTACTAGTTCCTCCCATGCCTTGTAAGCAGCTCTTACATCTGATCTTTTAGAAGAGGGACTTTCTAGATATTCTCCCTGTTGGACTCTATCCATGGGAGGAGCTGTGGGCTGTGAGGAGCTCTGTGGTTAGAAGACTGACTGCTTCTCCAGTCATTCAAGCACACCACGTCACAGCAAGAAGGTCCCATCCATGGGCCTAAATTCCCCAGCTTCTTTCATGGGTTGAAGCCCCGAAGAAGATCATTGGATTCTCCCTATCTGGGTCTTTTCCTACAGGTACAAGTCCTCACTACCTGAACTGTGCAGATCTCCAGTAATAGCAAAACTGTCGCTCAGCAGGAACCTTTCCCCCTAACACAAGCTAATTCTCACTTCTGGTCTCTACTCTTTTCCAGAGATCCAGGGATGGACTCTTCCTGGTCCACAGCAGTGAGCCTGCCTCCAATGCTGTGAGACTTGGGAGGCTGAGAGATAAAGGTTATAAGTTCATGGTCTTCATCACAGAGTGAATTCAAGATGGGTGTGGTGGTTTAAAAAGACAATGCCCCCCCCAAAGAAAGTGGCACTATTAGAAGGTGTGGCCTCATTGGAGGAAGTGTGTCACTGTGGGGGCGGGCTTTGAGGTCTCTTTTCTCAAGCTTCACTCAGTGTGACAGTCAATTGACTTCCTGTTATCTACAAGATACAGCGCTCTCAGCTCCAGCACCATGCCTGCCTGCATGCTGCCATGCTCATGATGATAATGGACTGAATCTCTGAAACTGTAAGTGAGCCACCACCTCAATTAAATATTTTCTTTGTCAGAGTCGCCGTGTTCATGGCGTCTCTTCACAGCAATAAAGACCCTAACTAAGAGAACCAGCTTCCTTTCATAAGTGTGTCCCTTCTCTGTTCACTCTCCACTTCCTTAGGGACACTTCCTAGTCACAAAGAGGCTGTGGGAAACTTAAACTTAAATAACCCCAAAGAGCCATATTTGTACGAATCCATCTACAAACCCCGATTCCAAGAGACAGGCCTACAAAGATGTAAGACCAGAATCACCCCCTCATAATTAGCGTCTCCTTTCTGGGACTTCCGTAGCCTAGGTTCAAGTGATCTCACTCATTTCAGAGTTTTCCCACCTCCCCGCCCCCGTCCATCCATCCAAACTCCATCTTCTGCACACCGGCCACATAGCTCTTCTGATGAAAGGCCTTCAATCATCCTCAATTGTCTTTGTCTACTAGACCTAGAATGGCATTTAAAGACCTTTCATGAGCATCCCTGCCTACATCTTCTACTTCATTCCCTACCATCCCTATATCATCTACTTTGGCCACAATAAACATCTGGCAAACCCTGATTCATATGGGATGTTAACAAGAAGTGATATACACTGTCTCTCCTCTCTGGATTCCATTCCTCAGATTTGCTTCTTCTCCTTCTCCTTCCCCTCCTTCCCTGCTGTCTTCTCTCCTCCCCTCCCTCCTTCCTTTCCCCTCCCTCCCTCTCTCTTTCTAGTTCTGGAGATCAGGTTTAGGGCTTTGCACATGCCAGGCAAGCATCTTTCTGTCATTAACCATGTCCTCAATCTTCCTTTGACTTTTGTTTTTTTGAGCCAGACTTTCACTATGTAGCCTGGGCTGGCTTGGAAGTCCCGAGGTAGACCAAGCTGGCCTTGAATTTATGGACATCTGCCTGTCTCTGCCAGGCTGAGTTCTAGGATTAAAGGAGCGTGCCAACATGCCCAGCTTGCCCTTTTTAAGGCAGGGTCTCACTAAGTCGCCCAGGCTGGCTGTGTGCTCACTCTATAGTCCTGAGTTTACAACCCTGATGCCTCAGCCTCCCACATAGCTCAAATTAAGGGTCTATACCATCAGGCCCAACTCAGATCTCTTCAGGACAATTCTTCCAAAACATTTTGCAAATCCATCCATTTCTCCACCACTCTTGTCTGATCCCCTCTCACGGTACCTTGTACCTGCCTTCATGACGCTTGGAGAGCTTTAATTATGTTGCATGTCAGTTTTATTGAAGTTCATGTGCAATCTTCATTTTTCCTTATATGTGGAAATCTACCTAAGACTGTTTTAGACACTATGAATGAAGTTCCTGATAGGGATTTCATCTTCCTCTAGGATGACATTCAACAAGTATTGGTCAAAGCATTTAGTAAAACCCTCCCCTCTATTTACAAAATTTTATCTTAAAATCATTCACATTATTTTTCAGCTAACACTATAATAACACATTTGCTCACATGTCAGTTTCCCCCAACATAACTGTGATATGTAGGGTCCCAAGGCCCTTATAGTATACCCCATAAGAATGTACTGAGATGCTTACTCAGTTGAAGATGGAGAGTTGCCTGATGTGGGTGCGGGAACCAAACCTGGATCCGTGGCCACAAATGCTCTAGACTATTGAGTCCCCTCTCTAGCTCCTAATGCAAGGATTCTCAAACTTTCTCCACTCATGACTGCTTTTCACCCAGAGAAATTTTGACCTAACACCAAGTATACAGGCATATAAAATACATATACAAACAATTTTTAAACATTTTAAAACAATTTTTGCATATTCATAATTTACCACTTATTAAATATAAAAGTCAATTTACATACTAATGAGATAGGTGTGCATGGGTTTTATTTTTTTTACATAGAGAATCAAATTGTGTTTGGATATTTGATACTCAGACATAGAGCACTTTCAGGTTTTCAGAGTTGATCAATAATTCTATTTATATTATATAAGCATGCATATATATGTATGTATACATACATACACACACACACACACACACACACACACACACATATATATATATATATAATCCTTAATGTTAAGAGTGTCATTTTGCATAAATAGATAGCACATGTCAGAAATACGTTTAGGACCATTTCAAAAATTGTTGGAAATTCTATTCTAGTCCCAAACTAAAATTCACTGAACAATTTTTTATGAGGCTCGAAGAAAGAGGAAAAGATCAAAAGGCTGAGAAAATTGTATATTTTTCATAACAATTATTATTATAACTATATGTTATAACATAAAGGAAAATAAGCATACAGTATAAGCAGCAATGATGTATGCCATGATCACGTCTAGTCAGAGTAAACCTGACAATGATTCTGTGATAATAGCAAAACCCTCTGGATTCAGAAGCAGCTGTCGGTCTAAGAGGCCACAACACTCGGGTGTAGTCTAAGCAGCCTAGTCCATCTGAATGCCTGAGCAAAAAGAGCTTCCTACCACATCCCTGACCAAGGCTGGAGGGAACAAAACACGTCCGAGTGTTGCACTGAACTTTGCTTCATGGCAGCTTTGACTTAGCCTCTAATTCTCCACTTTTGGCTCAAAGACAACTGTTCTTTTCCCATGGGGCCCCTTCCTGGATTTTGACTCCAATTGCTGGCAAAACTACACCTTATCTTTTCCAAAGTAAACATGTCTCTGTCCTCCGACCGTCCATGTGTGATGCTAAAAGAAAGACAGGAAATCGATGAGTCACTGTGGGGACTGGACGAGGCTGGGACGTGCGCTCTGAACAATGCTAACAGTAAAGGTTACCGGACACCGTTGAGATGGTATCTGGAGAAATAAAGCCAAAATTTCAAGAATAAGCAAATATTTTAAATGAAGAGAACTGAGCATTGTCTAAACAGAAGAGTGTCGTTGGGGGTGGAGAGGAATATGATGATGTACCCAGGCAGAGAGAGGCTAAGTAAAACAGATAAATAACTCAATGATGACAATCCTTCCCAGGTAAACTGACCACCTACCATGGCATCTTGTATTGCCGAGTTGGAAAGGCACGTCACAAATACCACAGTGCGGCTGGGAAAGGGGGATCAGTGGATAAGGCATTTGTTGGACAGGTGTGAGGACCTGAGTTTAAACCCCCAGAACTCAAGTACATCTGAGCATGGTCTATAATCCCAGTATTCCTACAGCAAGATGGGGGTCAGGGACAGGAGTCACCCAAAACCCTGCAGGCCAGATACCCAGCATGTGCAATAGCAAACAGACAGACCCTCCCTCAAACACTAACAAATGATGACCTATTGCTTATTGTTTGACTTCTTTCCACATGCTGTGGCACCTGTACACACACACACACACACACACACACACACACACACACACTCACACACACACCCTTATGTCACATGGGAAACAGAAGAGAGAGGCAGCAGGGGGTAAGGGCTCTAGTGAGAGCTGAATGCAGGAGAGAGAGCTGAAATTCCCTGACAACACTGAACATCTCAGTGTTTTCTTCCCTCACCTCTCCCTCCCCCTGCCACCAAACATGTAACCAGAGTAATTCCAGGCTTGGTTGTTGGTGAGTGACCTAGCAGGCCGCTCACAGAGCACAGCAGTGACTCTTCCGTCCCCATTTCCTAGGGTGTGTGCACTTGATGAGTGCAGGTCTACAAGGCCCTGCCCCAGTAGAAACATCCCACTCTGGGCACTGATTAGATTCACCATGCCTTCCCAGGTCGTCTGGGTATAAAAGTCCAGCCCTTAGCGGTGCAAACTGCCTGACTGATCAGTCAGTCACAATAGGCAATATATTTAAAGAGTTGCATTTTCTTGTTTTTAACGTATTATACTCCCCATGGCATTTTAGTGAAAACATAGTTCCGTGGGTTTTTCCTCCCGCCATAGACTATTGAGAATGTTTGTTTGTTTGTTTGTTTGTATCAAAAGTGGAATGGTTGGAATCTCTGGAGGTGCATTCTCTACACTGAGTTTTCGAAGAGCTGAGTTTTCGAAGAGCTGGGACAGAGATGCTAATGGTCACATAGAACTTGGCCATTTCCCTGTGTCTTTCTGGACTGGCTCCTGGTTTATCTACCCACCCCCATGTCTACTCTTCTAATATTGGTCCAAGTTCCTGCCTCTCGCTCCAAACCACATGCTCTCTAGCTATTCGTTTTCAGTCTCCTGTGCTAGCACATCCCAACCCATCCCTGGGCTTTTCAGCACTTCTGACCATTTGGAGAACTGATCTCTGTTGAAGAAGACAAGAACTGGTCAGAATCGAGACACCCAGAGGTACTATTGGACATGGTGGTACCCTGAGCATTGTGGGAATTACAAATAGCCTCACCTATCCAAGCATCAGCATAGACATTCTCACCGAGATTCATATGCACAGGGAAACACGTTTTCTCATCCTGCATTCATGAGCTTCTCTTTCAAGTGTGTTTTGAGTCATCTCCTGGTATTTCCTTCCTAAAACTCTTTCCAGTATTTGACATCAACCTCAAACATCTTGCAACACAGGTCCAAGAACAACCAAGTGATGAGTAAACAGTAAAATGATACCATGATAGTGATCTTGCCAAAGTGTTCTGAAACTTATTTAAATCATGAATTCAAAGACCCTAGTCCTTCACTGACTCACCTTAGAACGTTCCCTAGAATTTCTAGTTCTTGGTATGAGTTTAATAACATGGCCAAATCACACGCTTAATATGTGGTCATATTAAGCTATTTCTTTGGGGAGGTTTTGTTTTGTTTTGTTTTGTTGTTGTTTGTTTTTTTGTTTTGCTAGAGATATGAAAAAGGATAAGAAAATTGTTATGTAGCAGGAATCTTAAAAGTTCTTATTAATAAAATAAAACCTGAGGCCAGTTATTGGGGTGAATGCTGGAAGATCAGAGAAGCAGAACAAGCCACAGTTTCTCACCTTGCCAGTTCCTCAGCTGGTCTTGTTTCCTCAGACTGGAAACCTCTGAGTCCTCATCCCAATGAATCTCAGCTGAACTGTTGCTCCAAAGCCTAAAAGCTTAACTAGCCAAAATGCTTAACTAGCTCTGGTGCCTGGTTTTCATGCCTTATATATCTTTCTGTTCTCTGCCATCACTCCCTGGATTAAAGGCTCTCTTTCTGGAATTAAAGGTGTGAGTCACCTTGCCTGGCTGTTTCCAATGTGGCCTCAAACTCACAGAGATCCTCCTGGCTCTGCCTCCCGAGTGCTGGGATTAAAGGCGTGTGCTACCACTGCCTATCCTCATGTTTAATATTATGGCCGTCCTGTTCTCTGACCCCAGATAAGTTTATTTTGGGGAACACACAATATTTTAGGGAACACAATACCACCACATTGTCATGCAAAGAAATTATGAAGATAAGGCTGAATGGAAACTAGTATAACTCCTACAACTAAAAGGATTCCAGCCTCCTTACTGCTCCTGTTTATAAATTATGCCCACCATCTACATCAACAGTGTATGCATTCCAAGGTCACTATAGGGACAATAGAAAGCATCCAAACTTAGGTAGACGTGTGTGTGTGTGTGTGTGTGTGTGTGTGTGTGTGTGTGTGTGTGTGTGCCAGCACGCGCGTGTGTGCTGGAGCTTGTCCAATAGTTACCGTGGCACATATTCTCAGTCTATAATGGTAGTGGTCATGCTAGCCCTCATGGATCAGAGGAAAGACAGCAAAGCAAGCTATGTGGATGCCTCCCTCCTCTTTGTAGAAGTGCTTTATAAATTTCAAAGACAATTACAATAGAATTAGATCTGACAGGAGGTCAGCCCTCCCCCACTCAAAAATAGGATTTGGAATGTGGATACACATGCATCTTTTGTAACAGTGAATTTCACCCTAATTATGTACTGAAATGTTAACTACATGGTTTAGAAAGATTCAAAGCAGAATGCTAACATTTTTAATGGGAGAAAAATTGAAATCAAAACATATTTTAAATATAGCTTATTTCACTTCATTTCGTCCTTTTCAGTATCCACTTTAATTTTTATTCTGTAAGAAGTTATTAATATAGACATCCACGTATATAATCCAGAGACAGACGTGCATAAGTCTGCAGACCTTGCTCAAACATCGTGGGCTATGCATCAAAAGCTGGGAGAACACAGGTCACAGTGACCCCAGCTGTTAGCCTCCCTTTGGGATTCTGCTGAAGGTTTTTGCTCTATCTGGCTGCTATGACGCTGTTCCACTGACTGGGTGCTTCCAGCAGCAAACACTGACCCTCCCAGTTTGGACAGTGAGCAGTTCACAATCAAGATGCTCAAAGAGTTTGGGGAGAGGCTGCTTCCCAGTCCGCAGATGGCCATGCTCTCACTGTGGGCTAACGAGCTTTCTGTGAATCTCTCTTGTCAGGGCACGCATTCTGTTCGTGAGGGCCCCAATTTTGTTCAATTTTAATTCTTCAACTAACAGACAAAGTAGTAGGGTATTTGGATGTCTATCTTGGTTGATTTCCAACCACGGGTCTGCCCCACGCCCCACCCCCACTCTCTCTTGCACAGTTCCACCTTCAGTAACTTCGTTATTAATGTCACATGTGTTCTATTATACCCCGTGCCCTTTCCAGTTCTGTGACCTGTATCTCCACATACACACACATATACACATACACATAAATAGTCAAAGCGAGGACCTGCATATGAGAACGGGTGGCATTTGTCTTTCTGAGTCCGGTTTACCCCACCAGCTTAAAATAGACTAACTTTTATATCTATCATTTTCCTGCAAATTTCATGATTTCATTTTTTTCTTTCAGGTGGAATAAAAATCTAGCATGCATATGTTAAGTTTTCATTGCCCATTGATCTGTTATCTGTCGAGGGCCATTGAGGCTGGCTTTATTTTCTTGCTGTCGTGAATAGAACATCAGTAAACATGGACATACAAGCATCTCTGTGGAGGTCTGTAGAATCCTTTGCCTATTCCCCCAAAAGCTGAGGCATGTGGTAGTTCTATTTTTGAGAGACGTCTATGCTAATTTCCATAGTGGCTGCATTAGTTTACACCCTGACCAGCCAAGGACAAGGGCTCTCCTCTACCCCCATCCAGCATTTTTCTTTGTTTTCTTGATGACAACTCTTCTGACTGGTCAGATGGAATCTCAGAATGGTTTTAATTTGTAGTTTTCTGATGGATAATGATGTTTCTGCTGGCTAGTGTGTTTTGTCAACTTGACACAAGCTGAGGTCATCTGGGAAGAGGGGGCCTTAATTGAGAAAATGCCTCTGTGGGCAAGTCTGCAAGGCATTTTCTTGATGTGAGGGGCCCCTGCCCACTGCGGGTGGTGGCACCCCCGGGCAGGGATCCTGGGTGGTATGAGAAGGCAGGCAAGCTGAACAAAACCATGAGGAGCAAGCCAGCAAGCCTCGCTCCTCCACTGCCTCTGCGCCAGTCAGTTTCTGCCTCCAGGTTCTTTCTTTGAATTCCTATCCTGGCTTCCCTCAGTGGTGGAATATGACCTGAGAGTTGGAAGATGAAATAAACATTTTTCTCTACAAATTGCTTTCAATCACGATGTCTTATCATGGCAATAGAAATCTTAACTAAGATCATATTGACCACTTTTTAAAGAAGCTCATGATTGCAGGATGAGAAAATGTGTTTCCCTGGGCACATGAATCTCAGTGAGAATGTCTATGCTGATGCTTGGAGAGATGAGGCTAATTATAATTCCCAAGATGCTCAGGATATCATCATGTCCAATAGTACCTCTGGGTGTCTCAATTCTGACCAGCTCTTGTCTTCAACAGAGATCAGTTCTCCAAAGGGCAAAACTGCTGAAAAGTCTAGGGATGGGTGGGATGTCCATTGTTGATCATTTATGTTTCCTCTTTTGAGAACAACCTGTTCCTTTAATTACCACAATTATTAATTAGAAGCTTTGCTCTTTGGTTATTACATTTTTTGCAGCCATTTCTGTATTCTGCATGGGAACCCCTTGTCTGACATTCAACAGGCAGACGTTTTCTCCCATCCTGCAGTCTGTCTGTTCACTCTGCTGGTAGTTCCCTTTACTCTGCAGAAACCCCTTCTTCCCAGCATCCCCACTTGTCAATCTTTGGGATTCCTTCCTATGCTGCTTCAGTTCTGGCCAGAAAGTTCTTGCCTACCCCTGCATCTTGACAGGCTTTACACAGCTCCGTTTTTAAGAGGCTACACTTTTATGACCTAACGGCCCCTCAGAGGCACTTCCTAGAAACATCATATTGATGATGTTTAAGACCTGAGTTTGGGACATCAGTCCACAGTGCCTACAGAGAGGTCTGGCTTCAGCGCATCTTCTTTGAAGAATGCCTATGGTCAGTCTAAGATCCTGTACATGGAAAGCTCCTGGTAAACTGCTCCCAGGCCCTCCCTTCTATTTTTCTGGCCCCAGCAGTTAATAGATTGGCCTCACCTAATAGAGGGTCACCAGGCTACACAAAGGAAGAATCTAGAGCGACCACAAGGTATAGAAATATGGAAGAGAGAATGTCAGACCTGGCACCCGAAAGTGTTGAAAAAGAAGATTGCCGAGGATATACAGACCCGGTCCTTGTGGAGAACTTCAGAGAAGGATGCAGCTGTCTGGAGGCCACTGCGGACTATGCCCCTCCCCCTTACTGCTGCTATCTGCCAACAGCAACGGAATGGAAATATGGATGCGGTTCACATAGGTAAGCCTCCCACCACACAGAATTACATGGGGAAGGATGGAAACTTGTTCAGGGAAAAACAATAGAAGATGTTAAAGCCAATTTCTTTCCAAACTTTTAATTCACTCACTGATACTTTTTATTCACTGCACCATCAGGGACTGATGTGGATGCTAGGAAGACAAAAGGAACGAGACAGTTTTGCTCACATCATAAACTACCTGCCAGAGAGCCAGGAAAATGATAAACCAAGGAGCAGTTAGAATGGATACAGGCCACAGGGCATTCCTTGTGATGTGCTAGGAATAGCAGAGTACCTGCTTCAGGGGACATGACCATGAACGGCTTTGATGAGAAGGTAAAACCTACAAAGAGGGAACCCGTAGAGACAGCTAACTTGGGCTTCTAGGAGCTCACAGAGTCTGGACCAACAGCCAGCAAGCCAGCATGGGGCCAACCTAGACCCTCTACATACGTGTGACAGTTATGTAGTTTGGTCTATTTGTGGGACTCCTGGCAGTGGGCACAGGGCCTGTCCCTAATGTTTTGACTGGCTTTGGGAACCTAGTCTTCATACTGGGTTGCCTCACCAGCCTTAATACAAAGGGAGGAGCTTAGTCCTACAGCAACTTATATGCCATGCTTTGTTGACACCCATGGGAGGCCCACCCCTTTTTGAACAGAAACAGAGGAGGAGTGAATTGTTGCAGGAAGGATGGGAGATCAGGGAAGGGAATGAGAGGAGAGGAAGAAGGGGAAACTGTGGTCAGGATGTAAAATAAATGAATAAATTTAATTAATAATAATAATGTTTATTAACAACAATAATAAACATTTTTTTAAAATCCACAAATAGGAAGGAAGAGCCAGACAAAAGTTGAAGAATGTTCAGAATGTTCCAGAAGCAGGCAGTAAGTACAACAGCTCCTTGGTAGAATCATTTTGTCTGATCTAGGAACAAAATGGAGTCAGTGAGGCTGGGCTGTGAGCAAGAGACAAGCTTGGAACAGTGGGTAGGACCGCTTGGTGTGAAGTTCTAGCAGAGGGGATGAGGAGGCGGGGCCATGGCGTATACACCTTCAGACAGTCCTGGTGCTGGCTCTGTGGGGCTGTGCCTCCAAGCCTTGGTACATACAGTTCCACTAGGAACTCACCCCTTCTTCAACCTGGTAAACAGTTACTCATCTCTCTTGACCCAGTTTCTGTGTCATTTCCTGAGTGAGGCTTTCTGGGATCTCTAGCCCCCGTAGTCACTTCCTCTTCTGTGGTCACCTAGCACTTTGTGTATCTCTTCGGACTTTGTCACTGTTTACGGATCCTCCCTCTCGAGGAGGTGAAGGCTTTGAAGGCAAGGAACCGTTTACGTTTCTTTGTGTCTCTGCTCTACCACACCTGCCACCCCTAAAGCCCTCTAAGAGCTGAGAACACACTGAGCTCATCTTTGCATTCTTGCCCTATTCCTCCAGCCCCAGTACATCTAGGACAGGACACACCATGTTAGTCACACAGCCCCAAACGCACACGGAATGGATGAAACTGCAAACAACAGAGTTTCCATTAACTCTGGCCTTCACTGATAAGCAAAGCTGACCCAGAAGAGATGTCAGTGATTGGAAACATCCTGGAGTTTCCACGCATGGAAAAAAAGAAAGAGACAATTGCTGGGATAACTTATATAGCTTAACATCTGGTGTTTTGCTGGAGTTTAAAGGATGTTTTCATCCATGTCAGGATGGTAGCAGCTGCCATTTATTAAATCCTTGTGGTATGCCAGGCTATAGCAGGAGCTGCACATATATATCCATTTGGTCTTCAGAACAACAACAAACTGCTTTCATATTAACCCACGAGATGCATGGGGAATGGGGCTCTGTGAGTAGCCTTGACTCAGTGTGGTTCACACAGCCGGTGAGTAGTGGGGCTGGAAGTCAGACTCAGGAAGGTCGACTGCAGAGTCAGCCCCTGAATTTCTATTAGACTGCCTTTGAAGATTAAAGAAATGGTAATTCAATCTTTAAGGATGAAACTAATAACAACAAAGGCTTGTCTTCTTCATATATGGTCACATCATCTGACCAAGAGAGATGGACTTGGGCAGATCTATTGTATTTCTTATATCTCACGTGTGCCCAGTGGCCATCCATAACTGAATAAATCAGTGGTCATTCATCTGTAGTGAGTGATTGGAGCAAAGGTCATCTAATCCTCACCTGGATAGCGTTTGAGCTACTGAGCAATACCGGTTTCTTTCTTCACTTCAACCAAATACCAGTCAGGAACAATTTAAGGGAAGAAAGATTCACATGGACTCAGCATTGGAGGATTCAGGCCATCACCGATGGAATGGCAAAGGTCAGAGAAGTTTGAGACTATAATAGGAGGAATGTGGGTACTTTCCCATATCTTTGTGGACCGGGAAACAGACACAGGACTGGAAGCAAGACAGAGCTGTCAACTCAAATCCTTCCTCTTAGAGGTCTGCTTCTTCCAGATAGACCCCATCCCAAAGGCTTCACCACCTCCTAAACAATGTCAAACAAGCTGGAAATCAAGTGAATGTTTGAACACATGATTCTGGTGGGGTGGGTATTTTATAGCCTAACCATAATATGAGCCAAGCTATATCTTCTTCTAAGGACAAAGCAAATGATGAAGCCGTGGATATGAACATAGCCAACACCTCTGGTCGCAAAGCTTAGTCACCTCTACTCTCCTAGATGCAAAGAAGAGCAATTTGGTCATGGTGTTTCATCACAGCAATAGTAACCTTAGCTAAGACAGCAGCTGACAAACAGTGCTTTTAGATTGTCAGATCTCTCCTATAACCTGGGTGTATGGCGAGGTGTGCCTACAATCTCTGCACTTGGAAGTTGGGGACAAGAAGGTCAGGGGTTCAGTGCCATCCTCAGCTGTAGAGCAAGTCTGAGGCCTATATCAAAAGTAACAAAATCTATCCTGCAAAAGAGGTCAAGATCTCAACTCTTAAAGGAGGCTTTATGGTCCTCTGCTGTCTGCTCTTCCACATTAATAGAATCTCTCTCTCTCTCTCTCTCTCTCTCTCTCTCTCTCTCTCTCTCTCACACACACACACACACACGCACACACGCACACACGCACACACGCACACACGCACACACGCACACATGCACACACACATGCACATGGGCGTTTTGCACTATAGGACACTCAGTACACATCCCTTCAAGTCAATCAACCACAAAATGAGTGGGACAAGCAATAGACCTTGAGTGAGAAGGACAAAGATCATTCCTCAAGAGCTGATTCACTGTAGACCCAGCTCGTCACCAATCTGGGCATCAGCTTCCTCATCTCTAAGAAAAACAAATGAGTAAGAAATTCTCTGAAACTCTATGCAGCTCTGAAATTGCAAGAAACTTAAGAAACAAGCATCCATCTACAACTAGCCCTTCTTTTACTCAGGCTGTGGATAAGCTTGTGCTTAGGAGTATCTACCTAGCCACACAGGCCTTCAAATACTACAAACAGGGTAGGAGGATTAATCATTTATCAAAGGCCAGGCATGAAAATAGTTCTGAAAAAAAAGAGAAGCAGAGTTCAAAACAACCTGAGGTCTGTCAAGAACACCACATGACTCTTGTCCCTTGGCCAGGGAATACAATAAAAGATGGTATGACCTATTTTCCGCATGTCCGTAGTAGACTTGAGCCCTGGCTCATGGGTCACTTTGGAAACAGCAACCCCACTGTGGGCCTTGCCAAGAAGAAACAGCTGGTGTTCCCTTTGTGCTGTCTTTGGTATGTGAAGTCAGATGTGGCGTCTTGAAACTACTCCAGAGAATTGCCATGGTGGAGGCAGTCTACTAATGGAGCCCTGAAGGCATGAGACAGGGAAGGGTCAGAGGCCAGCGAGGAAAGTGACAGGATCACCACTCTTTTGCTAGGAGTGGCTTAGAAGATCACCCCACAGCAAGCTGGTCCAGGCCAGATCTCTTCATCTCCTGCTAAGGAAATGAGAAGTTGCCCACGGGTGGTGGCACCTATAAGCCCAGCACCAAGAGGCAGTAGCCTGAGCCACATAACGAGATTAAGGCTAGCTTGAGCTACATAGCAAGGTCCTGACCCCCCAATCCAAATGAATTAATAAAGGTATAAATAAGAGAAGGCTTGATCCGATCAGCAGCTATCAAACTGAGAGTCTTAAAACATGGGTGTATTATTAAAAAAACACAATTAGGAGATGAGATGCAAAAGGAAGGTTGACCTGGCTCCTGGCTCTCTGGATCCTACACAACCATGTCTGTTTTAAAATGGGTTGTTGCCAGGCGGTGATGGCACACGCCTTTAATCCCAGCACTCTGGAGGCAGAGCCAGGTGGATGTCTGTGAGTTTGAGGCCAGCCTGGTCTACAGAGTGAGATGCAGGACAGGCACCAAAACTACACAGAGAAACCCTGTCTTGAAAAATAAAAAAAGAAAAAAAGAAAAATACATAAAATGGGTTGTAGTGAAGTTCAACAACACATCAATCTCAAAGGAGGGATGCTAGTCTAACGAATAATGAGTGGGAAATACAAGTTAGATGACCTCCAACATCTCCTATCTCATACTGGGGACACGGCTCAGGGTAAAGTGTTTTCTCCATACAAGCAGGAGGACCTGAGTTCAAATCCCCACAACTCACATAAAGCTGGGTGCAATATCACACATCGACAACCCAAGTGCACCTATGGTGAGATGGGAAGTAGAGATAGTAACATTACTAGAAATTCCCTGGCCAGCCAGCCTGGTCCACCCAGCAGCCAAGAACAGTGAGGCCCTGTCTCACAGCGTGGAGGGCCAGGACTGACCCCTAAGGTTTGTCCTCTACATCCACACATGCCCTGTGGCAAACCCCACCCACATAGACCTCTCTCTCTCTCTTCCTCCCTCCCTCTACCTCTCTGTCTCCCTCTCCCTCTCTTTCTGTCACACACACACACACACACACACACACACACACACACACACACACACACCTCGCAGTCTCTGTTAGGTGAATAGAAAGCAGCAGAGGGAGGAATCTGGAAGTCCCTCTGGACATAGGGCCCCACTGACAGGTCTCACTGGACAGCCCATATCTCCCTCCATGTCTGGCCAGGACACCGCAGTGTCTGATTTCTCAGAGTCCTAAGTTGGACCGCTGAGCAACCTCCCCAGTGCTGAGGAGTTGAGAACCCAAGCACGTCCCAAGCAGCAGCGAACAGAGCCACTGGGAAATTGAGGGTTTTCAAGCTTAAGTTCCAATTGCAGGGGAGATGTGGAGACTGCTCTTTGATCTGACTGAAGCATTCGCCCGTGGGAAGCAGCTGATCACAGATGCCGGACTGTTAGCGTGAACGGCTTTGGGTGCCTCAGGTCCCATTACCACGCGCCCACTCCTGGGCAGCGTGCGGTGTGCAGTACTTGACAGTGACCTTCCTTCTGAACTGCCTCTTACTACTCAGCAAGACAGAGTGCTGAGAAAGGCTGTAGTGGAAGCAATCCACTAAGGAGGGGACGTTGTTTTCAAGCATCTTCAAGGGCTTTCGAAGACTCCTTTTTTAAACTTCAAGACATTAATTAAAAATCGTTATTATTTATTACAGCCATTCCTCTCTTTCTCTACCAGATAAAAATTTTATAGGACTCTGTCAGTCACATAGATACATTTTAAAGCCAAGAAGAAGAGGAAGAAGACGAGAAAGAAGAAGAAGAAGAAGAAGAAGAAGAAGAAGAAGAAGAAGAAGAAGAAGAAGAAGAAGAAGAAGAAGAAGAAGAAGAAAAGACTGGTCAGCTGTTTTATAAATGAGAATTTTTCCTTCATGGCAACAAGTTTTACATTTTTAAACGTCAAAGTGTTACATATCCTAATACAACGGTGTTCCATCTAAAGTCAGTGAGGAAATTGACCTTTTTTCCTTCCTGTGTTAGATATTTGATTTTGTGTGTGCATGTGCTGTTTTGTTTGTTTACTAAAAACTGGATGTTTCACAGCTATTTTCTCATCACAGTTCAGAAGAATAGCTTCCCTGTAAGCTAACGTTCATGCTAAATGCTATTAAACACAAACAGCATAACAACTAAAAATAGTTCAAAATCTCTTGCTACATTTTGTCAGCAATCCTTGCTGCAGCCAAGTTCCCCATTAATTGCACAATTTATATTTGAGGAAAGGCAGAACTTAATTGTTTCCAAACAAAATTTCAGGCCTGGTACATTTCCTTCCCTCTGTCAATTTCAGTTAAATGAATTGTTCTTCCAAAAGGCAGAACGAGGAAAGGAAGGCTTCTCCAAGAAACCTCATTTAATGTGTGTGTCTCATCGAGGCTCTAATTACACAGTTAAGACGGATGACGGCTTTATAGCCATCACCGGAGAGCTTTCTGGTTTCGGAGGCTTTCTTTCATCCTCTTCTCCACCACACTTTGTACCAACACCAGCAAGACAGCTCACGCTAGAGAGATGAAAAATGCTTAATCCCATGAAAGCATAAAAGCAAAGATAAGATTTTTTTTTTCTGATCTACTTCAGGCTATAATACATTAAAAAATTATCAATTGCCTCTTCTAAGTAAAAGAGAGTGATGAATTCATCTAGGACACCAAGTCAGCTTTCCCAGGGTTGTGGGCGTTACTACATAGACTCCTCCAGAGTCGGCTCACTTCATCTAAGTTTCAAAGCTCAAAGCATAGGATGTGGATGGAAAGGGAGAATAAACAAGATACAGTTCTTGTTGCCAGTGTGATCAAATTCTTCCCAGGAAAGTGGTCTTCTACTAGGTGTTGTCTTAGCACAACTGGACTATTAGTAAACCATATGCACTTCAGAGATGTCAACGCTGACCAGAAGAATTAAAAGCACAAGCCAGAGTAGCAGAGAAAGATTAGAAATGGGAATAGACCCACACTCCATCCCAATATCTCCCCATTTGCCGAGGTCCTTAAAGGCCTAGGGAGATAGCTCAGTAGGTAAAAATCCTATCTGAGCTGGCAAGAAAGGCTGAGTTCAGGTCCCCAGGACAAAATCCAGATATGGCAGCATGTTCCTATAATCCCAACATTTCAGGATGGAGACAAATGGATCCCAGGGGGCCTGCTGGCCACCCCACTCAAGCTATAATGGTGAGCCCCAAGTTTAATGAGAGACTGTGTCTCACAAAACAAGGAAGAGTGGTAGAGATAGACACCCAAAATCAACACCCGGCCTCCACACACGCTCCCAGGCATCTATACCTGAATCCACACACCATACACACACATACACCCAAGAGTCCTTAACGTGAAATCCTTCGAAGATGATTCCTACATAGTGATGTCTATTGTAGGGAGTGGAGGAAGCCTTGAGTGAGTGAAGTCCCAAGTGGATTTTTATCTTGACATGGGCATGGCCTCTGAGACCAGTTGGCCCATGGGAAATTGGCAAAGTCATTACCCATATGGGCCAGGCTCAAGGAGGAATGATAAATATCTTCTTTGGAGCCTGAGCACATGTTTATAAAGGACTGACCAGTGTGTGTGAAGGCTGGATATAGCAGCTTCTTCTCTCCAATGTTTACAGCCCAAGACTCTCACCTCCAGAGACCAGCTGACCCCACCCACTGTGCTATATCTATAAACATGCTGAGGTCCCAGATTGTAGTAGCAGTGACGTTAGAGAAGCCACCTGGTTCCAGCTCCATCATATGTGTGTCAGTGTCTGACCCTTCCTCAGTCTTTCTCTGCCACTGACCAGGGTTCCAGGAGCCTGAGCTGTCCGGGATGTGGTAATGTATCATAAAGTATGTTTGTACTTTATAAGAATTCAAAGTCCGTCCTCACAGCACTTGGTAGAAATCACCGAGTTGCTCCCTACTTGGCAGACACAGAAACTGACAGTCATTTGTATGAAGACATAGATTCTGAATGGCCAAGTCAAAACTTAAACCAAGGAATACGAAAAACAGATAAAGTTATTAATCTTACGGTGGTTTAGGTGAGATTATGCATCATAGATGCATATTTACAGGGAAAACGCTTCCTTTTATATGTGGAGGGGTTGATATAATAAAGACAGATGATACTTGGGGGTAAGATTGAGCCTTTTCTATGTCTTACTGTGTGTACTGATAACTTGACACTATAGGGATTATGTCTTGTTCCTATAATAAAGAAGAGAATAAAAAAGAAGTTATTTTAAAAATAAAGTTAAATGTTAATAATTAAATTGATTTAATGACAAAATGAAGACAGTAAGTCCTATTCTTCTGCTATTAATAGCTAAGTGTTTTTTCAAAAAAATAGCTAAGTGTTTTAGAGCATTTATTTGATAGAACATCATGTCAGGTCTTATACCTCACTTAATCCACCCCAATTTTCTTATCATAGTGATGGGATTTATTATCCTTTCCACAGACCATGAAAGCAGAGCACAGAAAGTTCACATGATTTCTCTGAGTCACATGACTGCAGTCATCCCAAACCAACCCCCAGAGCTGGAGCCTCTCCCACTGCTGGGCCTGACTCTCTGGAAACACTGTGATTTCCAGGGAGGAAGTGGTCTAGATCTGATGACGGATTGGGTCCATCCTCCATCCCTGGGAGAGTCTCTCCTCAGGGCTGGACACTCATGGCCCTCTTCTCACTTGAAGTGGAAAACTGATTGTAAAGACATTTATGAAGTCCCTTTGTATAGAAAGAAGGTGTTCAATAGCCTTTGGTATTTCATACACTCAACACTTTGGGAGTAAAATATGTACCACTGATATAAATTTCATATTAAAAAATCCCAAAGACTTCAAATATATACTTCTATGACATCAGTGATTCTATATCTGAATTATGGATTTTTATTCTACATGCCGAGACAGAATTTAAAATATGATATTTTTGTATTTGAGACAGCCATTTAAGCTACCTGAGTGTTCAATAAGAAAATGTGATTTTCTAATCAGCCAAAGGCAGGACTTTAAATTGAGCAACTTTTTTTATTACTTCAAGAGATAATTATGGAAGTTTAGATGTGTGATTTCATGTGAATTTCTAAGTAAATTATTAGAAGACATTAATTATTCTCATATCTAAGAAATGGCTCATGAGACATGTTCATCTTGTTGTGACAATGTGTATATAAAGTGCTGATGCTTTGCCATTAACCTTATGCTAACAGATTCTCAGGTTCTGCCAATAACATTCAAGTGTTGCTGGGGGATGTCTTTCTATACACTATGAATATATATTGTTCTCATTGGTTAATAAACAAGCTGCTTTGGCCTACAACAAGGCAACTTAGAGGCAAGTGGGAAATCTAAGAAGAGAGACAGAAAAGAGAAAGGCAGAGTGGAGAGATGCCAGCCTGCAGCCCAAGGAAAAGCAAGATACCAGGAGACTGGTAACACCTTGGCCACATGGCAAAAGCACAGATTAATAGGAATGGGTTAATTTAAGATGATACAGCTAGCTAGTCAGAAGTTTGAGCCATTAGGTCATACAGTTTGTACATAATATAAGCCTCTGTGTGTTTATTTGGATCTGAGCAGCTACAGGACGCTAGTGGGAGAGTTCATTCTACAGGTGTCCTGTGGAGCTGTGTTGGACAATGTCACCATTCCATCTGATTTTAAAGAAGCTGGGACAAAGGGTTAGTAGAATTTAGCAGCAGCTGTGGAAGATTAGCAGTATTTGACACATTCTCACATGTTTGTGTCCCTTACTCCTTTTTATGACATAATAACCAATGCCGGAGGAAAGAAACTGAAGTGAAGAAAGCTTTGGAGTTGAGTCTGTGGTCACCTGGCTCCTTTGCTTTTGTGCCTGTGACAAAATACAAGCATGAGAGCAGAAGAGAGCTGCTCACCTCAAGTCGGCCAGGAAGCAAAGACACAAAAAGAACATGATCGGGGATAAGATGTATTTGTCTTGTCAGCAGAGACATGCCCGTCTCCTACTTCCTGCAACCAGGACTCACTCACTACTTTGCACCACCTTCCAGTAGCACATCAAACTATGAATCCCCCAGTGGGTGACTCCATTGCTTAGGTCAGAGCCCTCTGTGTTCACTCACCTCTCTATGATTGGCTCCACCAACTGGGCACCATGCCTCCTACTCATGAGCCTTAGGAAGAACACTCTATATCTACAGCAACCGCCTCTAGCCTGCCTCCAACAGTCACAGGACAGCTGACTATGAAGGGGCTTGTTGTGACCGCCACCCCAAATGATGTCCTTTAGACAGCTGAGGACAGACTTCAGTGGAAGAATTGTGTCTCCTAAGATACCCTCGTGTTCTTAGAGCATTGGTATCATTTCTGATTTGGAAATGAAAATTTAAAAAATGCAGTGACATCCACTATCTGAGGTAAAACCCAGCCCCTATTGGGGGTGTTTTATCTTACGTGGCCAGATTCCAAATGTTGAAATGAATACCAACTTTTAATTGAAGGATTCTGCACATTGCCAGAGGTACAAATTCTCACTGAGAAGCCCTGAGGGAGAACAGTACAACCCACCTTCAAGTGGGATATGAGCTTTGGAAGTTCCTACACTCCTAGAAAATTACCATCATCTCTAACATCAAACCCACTTCACTCTCTTAATTCACTCAAAAAAAAAAAAAAAAACTTGAGAACATGTGAGATTGGGACACTATCTACTGAAAGTCCAGGAATCATCCTCATTTGTGAAAAAAAAAAAATCCTTTGCTACTAATGACATATAACCAGTATATATGGCATTCTTTAGACTAGAGAATAACTTGTTTCTACAAAAATCAAGCTACTGTGATAATCAAACACAATTTAAAGCCAGTTAGCATAGTTCAGATGTTTTTAGGAAAAAATTATCTTAAATGTTTTCATAATTATTATTTTATGTATGAGCGTTTTGCCTGTTCACAGTGTGTGCAGTTGCCTGAGGAGGTCAGAAGAAGGCATGGGATGCCCTGGAACTGGCATTGCAGACTGTTGTGAATCCCCACATGGGTGCTGGGAATCAAACCCGGGTCCTCTGGGAGAGCAGCAGGGTCTTTAATCACCGAGCCATCTCTCCAGCCCTGAGACTTCTTGACTGATCGTCCTCCCTTGTCTTTTTCATCCCATATTCTGTTCTAAGAGTTCACTTTTTTCTCTTCCCCTCTGTGAAAGCAGAAGGAAATCTGAGTCAAGAGGAGGAAAAAGACATGCTGAGGAATCCATACTTCCATCAACGCATGAGATATTCTAGAAACTCCATGAGCCAGCAGAAAATGCAGTGAAAGAAAAAGCCAGAGGAAAGGCTGTATGTGTTTTCCCAACCCCACTTCTCCAAGCCCAGAATGTTATGACCAACTCTGTAAGTCTAGGGTGATCACTTAGGTTTCTCCAAACCTCATTCACTCTTCCTGAGCATCACAAAGTAAAGGAGGGTGAAGAGAAAACAAACACAGGAAGTGGCTTTTAGCCACTTGAACAGTGATTTCAATTGCTAACAATAAATAGAAGTTTCGA
Source organism: Onychomys torridus (assembly GCF_903995425.1). Classification (NCBI taxonomy): domain Eukaryota; kingdom Metazoa; phylum Chordata; class Mammalia; order Rodentia; family Cricetidae; genus Onychomys; species Onychomys torridus. The sequence continues at coordinate 16,489,062 of NC_050462.1, read as the reverse complement.
CATTACGGACCTATTTACTCCTTTAAATTACAATGATTTGTCTTAGATTATCTTTTCACTAATACTTAGAGGTAGAAAAAAATACCTCTTTGACATCCAGGGGAAAAAACAAAGTAATAATTGACTTCTTGAACATAAAACAAACAAAACAAACCCTGTATTGATACTTTTATTTATTCTTTCTTTTGTTGTTTTGTTTCCAGGAGGGAAAATAATCTAATTTACACCTTCTATGTGATCACCAAAAGGTGGCCACTGAAAAAAGTTAAAGGTCAGTCAGCTCCCAGGATGCAGCTGGCCCAGGACTGCAGAATAAAAAGATCCAGGTTCTTTATTCTCTACACAAAACACATCTTTAAAAAGTGAAGGCACTAGGGGGACAGACAGGGAAAGCCACAGTGAGGACTGTGTTGACGAGATGGCCCCAGCCCTCTCTCTACCCTCACAGCCCTGGAGCCCCTAAGGCTGGGAGGGTCATTTTGTGTGTCAATTTTCTCTAGAAGTTTCATAAATAGGGTCTGGGAATATTGTTGGAAGGTGACCCACTAGAAGAAGTTGCATCTGAGTTGGGTTTTAACCAATAAGAAAAGTTCCAGGAAGCCAGAACTAGGAAAAAGAATATTCCAGAGAGAGGGGCCAGCTCTTCCAAAGGACTGGAGGTTTCTAAGCATAGTATAACTGGGTAACAATGTGTATTCAATATGACAAAATAAACTCTGATGGACGTTCACTGCTTACCTTTATGATGGAAAATCAACTTTTGAGATAGAGTATCGCTGTGTAGCCCAGGCTGGCCTCCAACTCAAAATGCTCCTACCTCAGCCTCCTGAGTGCTGGGATTGTAAATATGCACTATTATGCTTGGCAAGAAAAGAACTTTTGCACCAACTATATTGCACTTTAGATATTTCAATGACATTCACAGGTTAATCGAAGCTCTTTTCCAGAGATTTAGGTTCCAGATAGATAAACTACAAAGTAAAAGATACAAAGTCATCATTATTATGGAAAACAGATTGAATCTAAAAATCATAGGAATTGAGAAAAAAAAAAAGGAAAGAGAAAAATGGGGAAGAAAGAATGCCAAGGTCTCTGTCACAGTCCTGGATAGTGCCATCTTATGTCGTGTATGTATTTCTAAGACAATTTTCCCTCCTTCCAAGCTACTATCATGATACCATTGGCTATGATGACCCACTTGGATTCTGAGCCTTGTCAGTAACTCTTCAGAGTAGTGGTTTCAACCTTCCTAATGCTGTGACCCTTTAATACAGTTCCTCATGTTGTGGTGACCTCTAACCATAACATTATTTCATTGCTACTTCATAACTGTAATTTTGCTGCTGTTCTGAGTCATAATGCAAATATCTGATATGCAGAATTTCTGATATGGGACACTCCCAAGGGATCACAACCCACAGGTTGAGAACCATTGCTTTAGAGACCCAGGATGGGAGATGTCAGGAAGGCATTTTAGTTTCTGCTGACTTCTTTGAGGAAGAGAGGGGGCGTTGATATGTTTGTCCTGTATAGAAATCTCTTCAAAATCAAGAAAAAGGCCAATAGAATCTGTAACAGAAGTCTTCAGTGGATTTAAGTTAAGCCCAAACATTTTCTTTTCTTTCTTCATTTCCAAATGTCTCCTCTAAAACCTGACCTCATAATGATAACTTTGAAATACTGTTTACAGATGATTTTTCAACTTTATTGGGGGGGGTTATATGTAAACTATTACTCTGGCTGGTGATTATCTTGCAGGGAATGTTGGTCTGACACACAGTTCCTGACTGCCCTGAAAGGCCATGACTTCCTGCCTCTCCTTGAGCCAAATCTACAACAACTTTCTTCACTACCCTGGGGAAACATAGGAAGCTTTGGTCCAATTTCAGCCATGTTTTTCTCAGTGCATTTTCCAGTGTGAAACTTAAACTTCACTAAATTGAAAGTGCCTTTGGGGAGAAAATTTTATCATCTTTGTGGGGCAGGGGTTGAAGAGGACACAAAATTGTCTCACAGATTTTTACAAGCTGTCTTGAGGATCAGTTTATTCAAGCTCACCAGGTTTCAATCATTGAGAGAGTCTAGCAAGGAATTTGAAATTCACAGTCAACTAGAAACACCTATAAGACTTCTAAAATTTGAAGAAAATAAAAGCCCTTGGGTGATGGCGTGTTAGTCCTTAGTAGCCTTAGGAAACAGTTTAATATGACAGTTCCAAGAATTTGTAAATTGAGCCTCCCAACCAGACATCCCTGGAGGATCCAGCCCACAACAGCTTGCAACTGGGTGATGTAGGTTAGGCCAGCTCTGGGAATATGTCCAATGTTAAAAAAAAAAAAAAAAAAAAAAAAAAGGAGCCCCAGGGGACCAAACAGAAAATGTGGTAAAAGGCCTCATGGCCTATATTGTTTCTCTAGTTATCATCTTCTTGAAATGAAATGGACGTTTTCCCCCCAATGCAAGCTGGGGAAGAGCCACGGCCCTTCCTCCCATCCCAGTCAAGCCCAAGATAAAAGCCACTCTGAGTCAGGATGAGACTACCACACAAACCACACAGGGAGAAGGAACACTCTTGGTGTCCTCAAAACAAAGACTTGATCAAAACTCACACCTCCAGCAAAACACTTTAGAAACAAAAGGCCCCGATGAAGGACTCAAAACAGAGATGGCCAGAAGAGAGAGACAAGGAAATAGACTTCTTTCCACAACCAGAAGTGAAATTCATCCTAGTAAAACAAGCAAGGGGCAGAAAAGAAAGTCAACTACAAGAGAGAAATATAAAACGATTATGATATGTGTGCCAGGAAGGCAGGATGGCAGTATTTTCTCCTAAGACGATATTCTATTTCATCACCATATGCTATGGGAAAATCCAATATGTTCCTGACAGACTTCTAACATTTTTCCCCAAGATGCTTAAAGCGTCAGAGAATATGTCAGAAATACTTAGTACCCACTGCATTTTTTAATATTACACACCAGAAATTCTCTGGTTCATGAATTTTAATAAGACCACTGTAATTCAGTCTGCCAATCATTCTCCCAAGTACTTGCTCATGGAAACATGCAACAGACTCTGTTTTGGTTTTATTCTTGTGTATTCCTGCATCTGCAAAGGGAATACATGCACACACACACACACACACACACACACACACACACATACGCAGAGCATGTGCACACATGAAACAGTATGTTAAGATAAAATACTATTGGGAGAATTACTTCAAATCATCAGCTGACAACATTTCAAAGTACAGCTCTCTGGTTGAAGAGAAAGCCATATGCATTAAAGATCTACTGAATTCAATTATAATGTACAACTTCAAGCTAAGGAACGTGAGAACTGATGGGTAGCCTGGTTTACTTTCTGTTGCTTGTGACAAAGTGCTGACCAGCTGTGGGATAATGCTTTTGTACACTGGTTTAATAAAATACTGATTGGCCAGTAGCCAGGCAGGGAGTATAGGTGGGATAAGCAGACAAGGAGAATTCTGGGAAGAGGAAGGCTGAGTCAGACGATGTCAGCCCTCCATCCAGAGATCAACATGTAATGGCACAGAGGTAAAGCCACAGAAAATGTGGTGACATATAGATTAACAGAAATGGGCTGAGTTTAAGTGTAAGAGCTAATCAGTAGTAAGCCTGAGTTAACGGCCAAGCAGTTTTAATTAATATAAGCCTCTGTGTATTTACTTGGGTCTGAGCAGCTGCAGACTGGGCACAACACAGGAAAGATTTCAGCTACAACCAAATAAAGGGAAGATAGGGTTTGCTACATTTATACTTCCAGGTCATAGGTCATAGTCCCCCACAAAGGGAAGTCAGTGCAGGAACACAACAGGAACTTGGAGGCAGGAGCTAAAGCTGAGACCATGGAGGAACAATGCTTCCTGGTGTGGTCTTCATGACTTACTCAGCTTCCTTTTTATATACCTAGGACTCCCAGTCCAGGGGTGATACTCGCCAGTGGGCAGGGCCCTCCCATATCAATCATTAATCGATAAAATGCCCTACAAACTTACCTACAGGCCAGTCTGGTGGTGGCAATTCTTCAGTTGAGGTTCCCTTTTTCCCAGGAGACTCTAGTTTGTGTCAAGCTGATAAAAAATAACTCACACTACAGGTAAACAGAATGTATTGGTGTATGATGCTTGTTCTGGATGCTTCCACCTGAAGGCCTTCCAAGGTCTTCCTCTAGCCTTACTCTTATTCTAGCTATGATTACAGGTTTCTAAGCATGTAAGACTTTCCAGATGGACTATTGTAGCCTCAGTCTTAGTGATATACACTTTGAGAATGTGTCTGGGGAGCTACTTGTATAAGATGGGCCTTGGTCTATGGTGCTCAGCAGGCCAACTCTATCCTCATTTGGTGATGCTGTTAATGCATGTGAACTGCTACACATCATGGCTTAGCCTAGATTCCTTTAAACACATCTAGAACACCTACATTTTTGGCAGGTTCTTTCTGTGTCCAGGGCACTGCTAGCAGTACCCAAAGAGGGAAGGGTCTACATTTTTTGGTATCCTGTGACAAGGACAGAACAGTGAATGTCAGAGCTCTCTGGTGTACACTTTGAGTGAGTTGATTTCCATGATTTTATACTATAAAATGATTACAATTTACCTGTCAGAAGTAAATCCCCAAACTTCCTTTTTAGAGTAGGGCAGCTATAGGGAAACAGGCTGCTACACATGGGGTTAACAAAGTCAGTAGCTCAGTGCCCACTTTTGTCTTCCATTCTGCTACTGTAGCTGTTGAGCCCTTCCCTAGAGAAGTCATTACAAGTACAATCTTCCTCTCTGCTTTCTCTGTGTGGCCGTCAATGTGGTCACTGTTCTACACAGACATTCTGCAGGTCACATGCTCACCATTGGAGCTTGTTTCCTACCACTAAGATGCAGGTAATACAAGGGCAGAGGTCTCCATCCACCAGCATCCCTAGAGTCAAGACAACACCTGACAGGGAGGGAACACAATCAATAATCACCGGTTAATAAACAGCAGGTGCTTGGCGGTCATCTAAAGTGAATAAGGGAATGAAGAGAGTCATTTACAGAAGTTAGTTTTCCAGAAACATCATGTGCTTGTCCCTCTAATCCAACTCTTAGGTAGAAACTGGTCCTGAGGCTTGACTCTCCTGACTCTGCAGCCCTGATCTAACCTACCTGGATGCACAGTGGTGCCTCCAGAGCAGTGGTTCTCAGCCTTCCTGATGCTGTGACCCTTTAATACAGTTCCTCACATTGCAGTGCCCCCAACCATAAAATTATTAGAGTTGCTACTTCATAACTGTGATTTTGCTACTGTTATGAATCTTAATGTAACTTTTTGTGTTTTCTTTTTCTTTAATTTTTTGGTTTTTCGAGACAGGGTTTCTCTGTGTAGTTTTGGTGCCTGTCCTGGATCTCACTTTGTAGACCAAATCACAGAGATCTGCCTGGCTCTGCCTCCTGAGTGCTGGGATTAAAGGTGTGCACCACCACCGCCTAGCCCTATCTGTGTTTTCTAATGGTCTTTGGTGACCTCTGTAAAGGGGTCATTCACCCCTCAAAGGGGTCATGACCCACAGGTTGAAAACTGTAGTAGAAGTTTTCTCTGGTCCCTCCCAGCCCCGAGGTCCCACAGCCACTTACAAAATAATCACTCAGAGACTTAATATTAATTATAACTGCTCGGCCATTAGCTCAGGCTCATTACTGACTAGCTCTTACACTTAAATTAACCCATAATTCCTATCTATGTTTAGCCATGTGGCTTGGTACCTTTTCTCAGTTTTGCCTTGTCATTTTGCTTCATCTGTGTCTGGCTGGTGACTCCTGACTCAGTCTTCCTCTTCCTAGAATTCTTCTCATCTGCTTATCCCACCTATACTTCCTGCCTGGCTACTGGCCAATCAGTGTTTTATTAAACCATTGTACAAGAGCATTATTCCACAGCAGAAAACCACTGTTTCAGTATCGCTGACCAGGAGAGACCAGTTCACATGACCCACTCAGGATAATGAGAGAAATTTCTCAGAGTCTTGAGGGATAGAAAACATTTTTTGTCTGAGGGTAATTAGGAACAAGTATCAGTCTATTTATCACATTTTATTCATTCATTTTTTTTACCCATTCATTTCCTCTTATTTATCTCATGCTTCTTCTTCATCTCTCACCCAGCACACACACACACACACACACACACACACACACACACACACACACACACATACACACACATACACACACACACACACACACACACATACACACACATACACACACACACACACACACATACACACACACACATACACACACACACACACACACACACACACACACACACACACACACACACACACACACACACACACACACACACACACACACACACACACACACACACACACACATACACACACACACATACACACACACACACACACATACACACACATACACACACACACACATACACACATACACACACCACACACACACATACACACACACACACACACACACACACACATACACACACACACATACACACACACACATACACACACACACACACACATACACACACACACACACACACACACATACACACACACACACACACACACACACACACACACTTCACTCATGTTCTGCAGCAGCTCTTGCCTCAATGTGTCAAAGCACAGGTGTGTGGGTTGACATGGATCCGTGGAAAGAAGCCTCAGAGACGCCTTGGGAATTCAGCCTCTCTGGACTCAAGGCTCTGGGGACTAAACCCTTTTTCTTTGCTCCAGGCATTTTTATTTTTCTCAATATTTGCAGGTTAGCCAGTTGATTTCCATATGCTCAAAGCAACCTGAAAGGAACTCCCAAAAATACAGTGCCACATGCAAATTCCTCCATTTCTCAGGTACCACAGTTTGCCAGGTTTCCTGAGCCAGGTTTTGCACAGGCCTTGTATCCCTAGGAGACTCTCAGACAAGATTCACAGAGGATCACAAAAGAAACAAAAGGCATTGGTTAAACAAAAGATGGATTAGGGCTAGGTGCTACTCTCTGGAGCCAGGCCAGGAGTAGCTCAGCAGGAATGTAGCTCCCACATAGCTCCACACAGCCAGTCAACAATTAGCTGAACCTTGAGCGGTCAGGGTACCCATAGAAAGGGATCTACTCCAAGGACTATGTCTTGAAGTAAACAGCCTGGCCTTGATTTAGCAATAAACAACACCTGGGAATTAGTCTTTGTGTATATTCTGTAGGGGCAGCTAGTCTGTATTGGACTGGTTCTAAGGTCTTTGCAAAATGTCTAAAAGGCTGTCTTTGAGACTAAGAATACTGCTGCTTTCCTGTGTCAATAGAGGAGAATATTCTGGTAAAAATTCTGTTCATTGGAATTATACAACTTAAACAGAAATCGACAGCTAAATGTGTGCCCAAAAACGTAAAACACACTACCAAAGGGCTGTGGAAAACACCCCACAGCTGCACTTAAAGGGAGGTATAATGGTGGTGTTATGGCCAGGTCATGGGGAACACCCAAAAGACAACCCCGGAGACCGAATCCCACATGTAAAAGCAAAGAGCCTTTATTATCTTCAAGCTCTGAGTTTGGTCTCTCTGTCCATCTGATGCAGAGGTGAGAGTAGAGATCCCTGAGCCCAGGCAGGGTGGGGTTTTTAATCATAGCAGAGGTTGGGGTGAGGGGATTTCCAGGGTTCAGGACCCTGATTGGCTGACATTTGTCTAGGTGTATAGGGAATGTTTGGAACGTCAGGTATTTCCTCTTAGATGCAGGCTCCACTGGGTGGGGTCAGCTTATGGTGTTCCTGGTGTTGCCTGCCAGAAGCCATGTCTGGGCCTCTAAGCCTGTCATGGCAGCTGTGTGGTCAAGCTGTTTGGGGGCCCTTCTACAGTGGCACATGAGAAAGTTACAGACAAAAACAACCAGATTCCAGAGCCAGTGACCCCAGTCTTGCCAGTTGGGGCTCCCCATCAGGGAATTACACATCTAGTGGGTTGACTTGTCCAACATCACCTGCTGCATACTCCCATGGCCCTCAGCATTCTAGGGCCTGTCAAGGCTGATAGAAATTGAGTGTTTTCTTAATATACTTCCTGACCCCTTCACTTCTCTCCGCCTTCCTTGTCTGCTTCCTGTGTACCTATTTTTGCCAAGCTCTTTTCTAATCTGTATGTCCAATGCCAGGCTTTTTAAGATCATAAGAAATCAATCTTTGGCGCTGATGGACAACTCCAGGATTCTGCTGGGATTCAGAGTCTAAGAGGCAAGTACCCAGCCAACCCAGCCAACATTTCTGCTGCTCAGAGATCATTCTGCTTATTGTCGTGTTTTGCCGTGTAGACAACTCAAGAGCCAGGACAAATGATCACATGAACACTCGGGAGAAATGCGATTAATGAAATCTGGGCTAAGATGCATGAATAAATACGCTTTGTGGTATACTTCATACATGAAACCCCAATCTTTGTCAAAATAAAAGGAAATGCAAAAATCTGGACTTCTATGGCTGTTAAATTACCCTTGAAGGAAAATAATATATTAAAATCTCCCAAAGGTTCTTTAATGACATAACTCATTCATACTTATTAAATTCACTATTTGCCTTCCCTCTGATTCAAATGTAACAGAAAAAAAAAAAAAATTGGTGATTTACTTTTCAAAAGGTCAGAATCATTTTAATTGCTTTTTAGAATACGATGATCTTAGCTCAGCCAAGTGGCATTAATTCTGTCTCTCCATAAAACTGATTTCATAACCCTTTCAGCCTGCAGATGCAGAAAGTAGCTCAGCGCCTTTGAAGATGTGTAACCAGACCCCTTTGGTCCCGGGGATGACCTGATTAGGGTGATTAAAGCTCTCCAGAGGCCTTCACCACTTTGCCTCAGAGCAGTCACTACACAATTTCCCAGAGTGCTAATATGTGCCTGGCCTAGTTTCCCAACCTCAGGCTAGAGTCACCTTGCTTAGTGACACAGGATTTCTGTTCTGTTGTTTTGTTATATCACACTCCATTTGTGGTGGAAAAAGCAAACCATCGCTTCAAAGAAAGAAGCATCTCCTCTCCCTGGACTGATTTTCTTTCTGGTGCTTTGAAACACCCGTTCCTACCCCCATCTCCTAACTATGATGTTCTTCTTTGCCACCTGCATTCTGTCATGTCACTTCTTTAAAACAGTTTATATCACTAAGTTTAGATCATATCATAATGCTGTCATTTGAATATTATGCCCCTAAATTTTGTAATTTGAAGTCCTAATCCTTGGAGCCCCAGACTATGACTGCATTGGGAAGTAGGACCTTTAAAGGTAACTCCACTACTACAGGAGCCAGAGAGATGGCTCAGGGGATAAGGATTCTTCTTGACAAGCTTGATGAGGTGAGTTCAATCCCCGGGATGCACATAGGGAAGGAAAGCCAACCACAATGTCCTCTGACCTGCATGTGCTTGCTATGACCTGTGTGCCCCCTTCCCACACAAAACAAACATGGAAAAAAAAGAAAAAAGAAAATTAAAAGTAACTAAGACAAAATGAAGTCATCCGGTTTGCCCTAAGCCAATATAACCAGTGTTTTCAGAGGAAGATATCATGACACAGATATGGGTCCACAGGGCTCAGAAAGTTTGCCAACAACTTGGTCTTGGACTTGCAGCCTCCAGACTTGTGGGAAAACCAATTTGTGTTGCTTAAGCTGAGAACCTGTGGCTCTTGGTTCTAACAGTGCCAGCCAACTAGTACATATAGCTTTGCCACTTTGTAAGCAGCTGGGTTCTCTATGATGGTAAAGAGTCTGCCTCCTTGGAAGAATCATTTGGAGACTAAGAAAACATGAAGTTCTAGATTGCTCTACATAAAGCATTATACAAAAAAAAAAAAAAAATCAAAATTTAAAGATGGTATGTCATTATGTCATATCCCCTAAGCAGGTCTCCATAGAGTACTAAGTGTACTATAAAAATGACGAAATTTATATTCTGTTTAGAAAATAACCTTCCTCATAGATTTCTAAAATTTTACACATGTTCTGAAATTGTGGTCTTTGCTTTGGCGATGAAATCACAGTCAACTGGCTTAGAGTCAATATGTCCAATTAAGACTAAAATGTCTTCATTTTGGGCATCTTGATTATTTCCATCTTTTTCTAAATTGAATTAAGTTTATGAACCCAAATCACTTACCATTAAAATCAGCACTCTTGGGCTTTCATTTTCCATTCCATGAATTTTATCAAGTAAATTCAGAAATGCAATAAAACTCAAATGATTGCAAAAACCCAACTCTATAAAGATTAACAGAGAGGGTACTGCCAGAACTGGACTCATAGCTGAGAAGCACAACCAGATTGAAAACATCAATTTGTTATTGCATGTCTAAAGGTCTAAATTCAGCCCGGCAAAGACAATTAGGAAGGTCAAATCTACAAGTCCGACTTGTTTGCAGCAAATAATGACTCTTCATTAGCTGAGTTCCTCATTCTGGGTGAGTAGTAACTACCATTCCTTCTGTTGTTTTTGTGTCTTCAGTGCTGCCACTGCTAAGGATACTCTGATTGTGACATGGGCATAAATGGATCACAGAGGCTCTCAGTCTATCCAATAAGACTCAACAAATACTGACTTTTTTCAGGCACAGGGCTAGTCACAGCAATATGAAAACGAGCATCCCCACGCCACTCGCTCAGCTCATACTACAAAGAATAACATGAACAGGTCAGCCCCAGGGTGTGGAAACAATCTATGTAGATATCTAGATAAACAAGTCCAGAGTCCCCAGCCATCATCAGCTATATACCTTCTAGCATAAGAACAGAGCCAAGAAGACCGAACCCTGAACAGTCATAAAGGTTATAGTGTCCCTCTTCCCTCACAGTGTGATGGGAAGTTCTTCTGTGACCCTCACATTTGTGGTACATATGTCCAGAAGTGGCCATTGAGAAGAAATAACCCACTACAACCATTCTGGATTAGGACATATGTCCCCTCATACATACCAGGTATCATTTAAACTTGACAGGTGTCATGAGCCTTGGTGTCTTTCCTTAAAAATTTGAGTAAAAATATCGAAAAATTGAAGGGCTGAAGTAACAGAAGTGTTTTGTGTCTGGCCTAATATTCTAAGTATTTCTGCTGTACTTTGCACAGCTTCCAGGACTCACTTAACTAGGTTGAGTGGGGAATGAAGACAGGACAGACACACAGACACACATAAAAAAAAGCTGAGATCAGGAGGGTTGTGCTTTCTCTGATGAGGGACACCAACTGCAACAGCAAACTGGTACCTCAGCATATTTGTTTTATACATCTGAATGGGGGGGGTGTATCTTACTGGATAAGAAATGGGTCTTTGGTATATCAATGAACAAGAAGAGGTGTTTCACTAATCTTGGTAGGAAGTCTCTGTAGAGGTGCCATCTCAGGCTGCAGTCATTCCCAAGGAGGAAGCTGTGGTTGATGATTTCTGAACTGAGCAGTCAATCATTTGTAAACACTTGGACTTAGACCAGAAGATGGATGGTTTGACCATGTCTCTGAGCCTCGCCCTGTGAAGGTTTTGCCACTCCCGTGGGTCTGAGGCATTGGAGTCCTTGACACATCGTGCCCATGTCAACAACTCACATTCAATCATGATTTAATCCACCTCTTACATGTTGAACTTGGGACTTCTTCCACTTCCCCCATACTCCAGGAAAAGAAAATGGCAGGTTCACCTTCATATTATTGCTCAGTACAAATGCTATATAAATAATACAACACATGATACGTTGGTGCCATGCTGCTATAAAGGTCCCTTCGTTAGTCCCAGGGGAAGATTGTGCTCTAGTATTTCACAGAGCAAAAACTACAGCCTTGAGGGACTCCCCTTGGGGTTACTATTCTAAGTTTCAAACATTTAAAGGCAAAAATCCTTGGAGACAATATAAACCAATGTTCAAAACAGAATGTCCTACCAGCCAAGCTAGCATCACCTCTAGATAGGCATTGCTATTAAAACCTTCCTAATTTAATATCTGTAGACTGGTAAATCTGAACATTTGAAACAGAAGCAAACATCGTTCCTCTGTATAATTCCGCTCACCTTTTACAAGTTAAGATGGTCAAGGTTAGATATAATTTTCCTAGTATGCTACAACCACATAATTATAACCCCCTTCTTACTGCTCTGAGGAGCCATATTTCTGACAGTGCCAGAGCAAACCAAGCAATTTTATTTTTAAACTACCATTGTTTTAGTCCCCTTGTCCCACAAACCATAATGAGACACATACAGAATTTCTAATTTTAGATTCCTTGTACTACCAGGATATTTTCTTCCAGAAAGAAAAACTAAACAGAGCCCATTAATCGCACCCCTTTGATGACAATGTTGAAGAGCACAGACAATAAACACACTTCAGTCATCCTGTGACTCTGTCCCAGAAGCCACCACACACGCAGTGGCCTGTGAAGCTGCTATGCTTCTCAAACAGACGCATCTGGTTTGAATGACTTAGAGAGGCGAGGAGACATTTGTCAGGCATCACAGCGCTTACAATCTGAGTTACTATTTTTCTTAACTCAGAACTTTGACAGGAGTCAAACACTCTGAGAATCTATATGGAGAAATCTCTGACAGTGAGTAAAGTCAACTGAGGGGTGGCCCCGAAATCTCAGGGTAAAGAATATGAAGGTGAGAAACACAACACGGGTCAACTTTTAAGGTGTTCTTGACTCTTGACAATGAAGTCTATAATTTCATGTCCCATTTTTAACTTGCATGAGTGTGGCAAGGTCCTATTCATTGGGAAATTATATGCATATACACTTTTAAATTTTATATACCTGTCTATGTCAGATAGAAAGATTAGAGGCTAAGAAACCATCTTTAGTACATTGATAAGGCACAAATAAGTTTCTAGGCATGTAAAAATAAAATTCAAGCCAGGCGGTGGTGGTGCATGCCTGTAATCCCAGCACTTGGGAGGTAGAGGCAGGTGGATCTCTGTGAGTTCAAGGCCAGCCTGGTCTACAAAGCGAGTTCTACGACAGCCTCCAAAGCTACAGAGAAACCCTGTCTCGAAAAAAACCAATTAATTAATTAATTAATTAATTAATTAAAACTCAAGGGGAAAATTATTAGTAAAAGAACTCATCTTTTAATTGCAGGGAGACAGGTCTTTCAGAAAAGTGGAGAGAACCAGGAAACAGAACTTCTGACCTTCTAATGCTGTGGGTTTGGGAAGGTTGCCAAGCTTCCCAAGGAGCCATGAAGAAAATAAGGACAGTTCCTTCAGAGAAATCTCTTTCATGGGGGGACGGGGGGAGTTTATAACAAAGAGTGTTCTCCCATTCCCAACCTCCAGAGGACTAGAGTGATTTTCCCCCAGGGTGATGACCACCATGGAACTGATCAAAATGTAATTTTTCCCTGGGCTCCTGGCAATCATGGAAACACCTTTGCAGTTTGTTTACATTAACCTTAAAGCTACCTCTGGTCTAAATATTAATTCTAGCTCTTCACCTTACCTTCCCTTTATATATATTCATATATCCTCAAGCACTGTTTTCGACACTTCTTCATTAGCTTGTAAATTATGTATGTGTTCTAAAGGACCAAATTCCCATGTAATCCACAGGTAAAGCAAATAATTATTTTGTTTATTGGGGACTGTCATTAGCACCTGAAATAGTTGTTCGTATATCTTAATTTTTATAGCTTTCTTTGCTCTGTGGGTTTTGTTCACTGGATTCAAGTTATTTTTTCCTTTATTCAGTCAACAAATATTTACTGAGTATCTACCCGTGTGCCAGGGTACAGGTGGGACTCCCCGCAAAAGTGGCTTATACATTGCATCTGCTTTTAGGAAGGGCAGGCAATTGTCATGCCATATACAAAGATTCATGCGGGCTATCTGCCCAGAGGACAAGGACAAAGAACAGGGTGATAGAGATGCTCATAACAAGGACTGAGTCAACAGAGAACATATGCACAAGACCTCAATGGAAGCAGCTTCCTTCAAACTTGGGAAAGGCTGATGTGTCTGAAACTCTGAGAACAGAAGGGATTGACCTTGGAGCAGACAGGAAAGCCATGGCAAGGTCCATGTCTTAGGAACCTTGATGGGGATACTCAATGGCTTGCTCACGGTCATCTAGACAATAAAGATGAGTGTGGTAGAGACTAATGAAGTCAAAAGTGAAACAGCTTGTACCCCAAACTCCATGCTAAAGGAAAGTCTAAAATAGCCATTACTTGAACGCTTTCACATAGAGGTTGCCACCAAAATGTAAAAGTTCTGTTAAATAGTTACTTCTAAGCTTCTTATCGCATTCCCTAGTAGACAGATAAGAAAATGGATGCTAACAGGATGTAGAAAAATTACGTTAGTTGACAGAAACATGTTGAAACAGGGGAGAGAAATTTGTCTAGCCAGTGGAAGTCTTGGGTTGTCTCCATGAAGTGTGCCATGTGGCTGCTCAAGGGATCCCTCAAAGTCATTTCCGGGCTGGGCACAGGGGGACATCAGCAGATAGACACCTTTCTGTCAAATCGTCCTTGAGCTCCACTCTTGAGGCATGTAATTGACAGTGGAGGAGAATGCACCAGGCAGACTTTATAAATTATTCTAATAAGCAGAAGTCCATTGCCTAGATTATCCATGCACACACATAGTTAACTTTGGATGTTTACAAGGGGGAGAAAACAAATCAGCCTTCACCACAGAAAGGCAATTTGAAATCTGTAACACTCAAGGTCTAGGAGTAAGATGTAGGTGACCCTTCTGTTTACATGCTCTGACTTCAAAAAGATATTGTTTCCAGGTAGAATTGAATGGTCTCCTTTCTCCCTTTAATGGAGGAAGGGCAAAAGGGAAGACTGTTTTTTAAATGTTTCTGGGTCAGAAAGGTGGCTCAGTGTGTCAAGAAGCTTACAGCCAAGCCTGGTGAGCTGAGTTCAATCCCTAGGACCCACATGATGGAAAGAAAGAACCTTGATACCACACACACACACACACACACACACACACACACACACACACACACTGTGATACACAAGCATATGCACATGCAAACACACAAAAATGATTTTCTTCAAAAAGTAACCTTTTTCACATAGATGCTGAACTTTGCTTTGTTTCCCTCTGCCAAAAAAGAACTTTTATTGAAATAACAATATTTTCTTGATAGTACATGAGAAGGAAATCTGATGTGGGGGGTGTACAGAGAGGGACTTTCCCCTGAAATTCACTTGTCTCTAGATTCTAAGCGACCTCCTCAACTCCTTGAGAGAGTTCTAGAAATGCCCTCAGCTGGGCTGCCATGAACAGAACCCAGACACCTTGCTGTGGGCTGTTATTCTCCCATCCAAAACATCCCAGCCTTGGGAGAGTGACTCCTGGGCATCTGGGACTAGGACCATAAACCAAATGGGGTCTCTATATTCACCTGAGCTGTCTCCTCACACCCTCCGCCACGACAATCTACTTCGTCATATTCTGTCTTTTCTCTGTGCACCTCAGTGGATGCTCTTGCCTGATAATTCATTTCTCTCCATCACAACCCCTTCTAGAGCTCCATGCTGCTGTGGCCTCAGTTCAGCCAAATCCAGGCCATATGACTTCAGGTGTCCACTCTTTTCTCTGAATTCTACTGTGTTCTTTGTAACCTTCCTAACGACCTCTGTCCTGGACTGGCACAGCTGTTTCTTCACTCCATTGACTGCTGTCAGATATGTGGTTTTGCTACCCATAGTTCAAGCAGTCAGGACTTTAGTAAGATTTAGATGAGGAACGCCACATGGAAAGTCATGTGGCTCTGTGATATGGCCACGTGGGTTCAAAGCCAAGCTCTGACACTTGCCAGTGTAGGGACTTAGGACTAAATTAATTCCTTAACATTTTCTTTATAAAAAGAAGGTATTGGGGTTGGGGATTTAGCTCAGTGGTAGAGCACTTGCCTAGCAAGCACAAGGCCCTGGGTTCAATCCTCAGCTCAAAAAAAAAAAAAAAAGGAAGGTATTTATAACATCCTATTTCCTTGATTTGTTGTGGTATTGTGGTTAATATTGATTATCAATCAATTGGATTGGGAGAACTCCAGGAGGTGTGATAAGTACACTTCTGGGTATGTCTTGAGGGCATTTTCAGATATAATCAGGTCATGAGAGCCCTTACCTAGTCAATAGTCTACTTACTGATAGATTCAAAATTTGAACTGAGAAGTGATAGATGGCGGAAAGGCGGACATGATGTGTCCTTGAAGAGCATACCTTGGCCCCTGATCCTAGCCTTTTCTTGTTATTCTCTCTGCCTCCTGGCTACCATGAGGTGGGCAGCCTCTGCCAGCAACTCTCATCACTATGACCCGTCAGGCTCAAAGCCATGGATCCAGCAGACCGAGGACTGAACCCCCTCGAACGCTCTCAGGCATTTCATCAGGATGATGGAAATTCTAACTCACGTAGGAAATCAGTCACCAACGGCTGGGGGGCAGTGCTGTGATTCTTCCCAACAGGGTGCTCTAAACACTTTTGAAATGAGTCGTAAAGATGAATTTGGGGAAATTTGGGCAGGCTAGCTGGAAAATCCCTGGAACGCTGAAGCTTAACTCGCAGAACTCAGAAGATGAAAATGCTGATGGTGAAAATGGATGGTGCCTCCATTCTGGTGTGAGTGAAGACTGTTGAGAATCGTACTACAGGTCGTGCTGAATTCTGAACTGCGGCCAAGAACTTGTCTACGTTTCATTCATTCTCCCAAGGCTTTTATTAGGCTAAAGGGGACAAACTAGAGATACAGTGAAGGAAATCTGAAGGCAGACCAGGATTGGGTATTTGCACGGTCATTGCTAGCTGCTCCTAGTCAGCTTGAATTGATAATGGGAACAAAAGCAAGGCTGGAGTGGGTGGCCATTCCACCCTGGCCTGGAAGTTCCAACCCCCATTGAGACTTTGGTAATGGTCACGACTCCACGGCGGGGCTGAGAGAGGACGCTGAAGACCCAGGATCAAAAAGAGAGGTTTCTCTTGGTTCCAGGACCCTGGACGCTGGAGGTAGATGGAGCAGAGTTCTCCAGAGAACACCGCCGGACTATGCCATACCTTTCCCAGACCCAGCAACCCACCTATCCCTTCATTTGTAAGCTATCCCCACAAAATAAACCTCCCTTTTAACTACATGGAGTTGCCTTAATAATTTCACCAATACAGAGCAGAAAGGTTTCTAAATCTTACAGCTTGAACAGAAAAGCCAAAATCAAGTTGGATCTAAAGGACGATGTGGTTTCTGAAGAGATTAGCATCATTAACAAAAAGTCTCACTCTTTGGGATAACCAGATAGATAAGTTGGTGTGTCAGTAGTAAACAAGACCCTATCCACATGCAGCCTCAAACACATAAAAGTATAAACTCATTTAAAAGACTCCCTTGAGAAGAGAGCCCCATTGGCACCCTGCTGGCATAAGTTGTTTCTTTGTGATTTATTTCACCATGTTCAACTTCTTAGGAACTCAGAGACCATAACAGCCATAGTCCAAGTCGGGACAGGCTAGTGCTCTAGGCAGTAGCCGGTCCATGTGATGCTTGCTTTAGAGAATGCAGAATTCAGGAGTTATGGGTCATGGAGGTTTCTCTTCAGGTGTCAATGGAAAACTTCGGAGACCAGGCAAAGAACGTGGAGTAGGCTAGTGTCTGTGTTGGCTTCCCCTGAGTGGATAATGAATGAAACTGTGACGGTAAGGTTGAAGCTGTAATGGAGACCCTGGATATTAGAAACATCAGAAACATGGAACATCTATGGAGAAAGCCCCGGGCAATGAGAGGAGCCGGCATTGGAGAGAGGCTGTGTGTTAAATGGTAAGACTGTGAAACAGGGGCTCCCTAAGCAGATCACAGCCCACACCACACTATCATGTGCCCTGGATATCAATATAAAGTTAAAGGATTAAATGTTTTTGCCACTGTTGGGTCTTACTCCTGACTCCAATTCTCCTTTCTGTACCTGTATGTCTTCTGTTCAGAGTGGGGTGCTTACTTTGCACCATCTTATATGAACTTGGAAGAATATAATTTACTTTTATCCAGAGTATCCCAGTTAGGAGTTGATCTTAAGTCTCAGGGGAGATTCAAATGGTATAAAGGGACCTGGGAATGTGACTCCACTGGTAAAGGGATAGCCTGGCATGGCCTGGGCTCTATGCCAGCACTGCATTACCTGGGCATGGTAGTACAAGCCTATAATCCCAGCTCTTGGAGACAGGAGGATTAGATGTGCAAGGTCAGTCTTGGCTACATAATGAATCTGAGGCCAGTGTAGGCCATATGAGGTGCTGTTTATATATTTTTGGTCATATGTAACACATATATATGGCATATGTATATGCTCATATATAACATATATGTCATATTTACATA
Organism: Onychomys torridus; assembly: GCF_903995425.1. NCBI lineage: Eukaryota > Metazoa > Chordata > Mammalia > Rodentia > Cricetidae > Onychomys > Onychomys torridus. The sequence continues at coordinate 16,470,660 of NC_050462.1, read as the reverse complement.
ATATACTATATATATGACATAAAGTCTAAGTTATCCCAAGAAAGGGATATAAGCCCTAAATTTTAAGGGGTATTGCTGCTCTAAACACCAAGTTTTCCAATTCTGGCAAGACTGCCCAGCATCAAGTACTTGTGAGAATGGGGCTCCTCACGCTCCTTTCTTCTTATTCAAGGTGACCCAGTTACCTCCCAAAGTCTGCACCCCCTTACCAATAACAATATATTGATGGTTAGGACTGCAGTTTCCTGAATTTGACATTCAATCACAGCATATGGCACAGAAAACTTCCTATAATATGGCCCCAGATTACCTTTCAATCATACTGCTTGCAACTCTCTTAACAATTCTTTTAGAGTTTTTAGAGAATAATTAGTAATAGACACCACACAAAATTAAGCAACTGGACACAATAACAATAACCCAAATGAAGCAATTGTTGACTTCGGAGGAAAGTTGTCCAAGAAAAGAAGATCTATTCATATTTCTTGGAAGTAACCATAGGAATATTACTTGGCTCAAGTATCAAAAATTTTTTAACAAAACTATTGTGCAGAAAAACATTAGCATAACAAGCCAACTATTCTTCTTACAATGTCTGCCCTTTGGCTTCTAGCTGGCATGTTGGCTTGCAGGCTAAGTTCTGAGTGATTCACTATGCCTAAACTGTACCAACAATATGGTTTGTCCTGAACACCTGTTTTGGGTTTAGAAGCCTAGAATTGCATATGTGCTAAATAAATATATATGGCATGTGTGCCCCCTGGAGAGAACTCTGGGAACTTGTGTCTCCCTCCTCTGAACTTCACTGGGAATTCTTTTCCCTGCTGCTGATCTGGCCATGCATCTTTTTGCTACTAAAATGCAGTACTTAGCCACGCATGGTGGTACCCACTTACAATCCCAGTACTCAGGAAGATGAGGCAAAAAGGTCACCATGAGTACAGTACCAGTCTGGGCTACTTCAAAACAGGAAAGAAAAAGGCAATGCTTAGCCATGAAGCTCTGGTTTGGCTGTGTTCACCACTTTTCTGTTTTGAAACCTTTAGCTCCAATGCAGCGGTTAGGAGGTGACACTTTAAGACCTGATTACGTGACAGAGCTCTGCTTTCATGTGTAGCTCAATACTGTTGTTTTGGGAGTAGGCTTCCCATATAATGCAAGTCCATTCTGTACTCTCTCTGCTCATGTTACTCACTGCCTGTCAATCAATACTGCTTTTGCTGCCTACCCTACCTCCACCCTGCCCCTCTGCCTTCTCCCCTGGAATGACAGGGCTCAAAGGCCTTCATCTGGATTTGAGATTTCAAAGGCCTTGACCTGGATTTGGGATTGCACAGCTCCAGAATTATACGCCAGTAAATGTCTGTTCTGTTCATTGTAAACTACATAGACTCGGGCACCTTGTTACAGTAGTACAAGGCAGACGAAAACTCATGAGCAGAGTTATCATGCGGCTTTAAAAGCTTCCTAGTCAATCACCAAACATGGAGATAGAGTGGAGCTGAGGCGGAGTTACCAAGTATTTCTATTACTTAACAAAGATAAATCAGGAAATACAAGCATGTTGTCTAGCAATGAAATATTAAGCAGTAGAAGAAATAACAGAAAGTAAAGAGAGATGACCTGAGACACAGACAAAGGGTAGGAAGGGTGTATCTCAAGATGGCCATTTCTCCATAGAAGCTGTGTGGTCATTTTGGAATGGTATTGCATATTACTTTGATTTTAAAAAATCAAAATGAGTATACAAATTCTTGTCAGGAAATTTTCATTACATTTCTGCTATTAATAGTGACTCTTGGTGAGAGACACTATGCTTTTACCTTCGTGGAATTAACCTTTAATTTTTTTTTTTTTTTTGAGAATTTCACACAGGAGTACACTGTAATTATATCATTTCAACTCCTCCTTCTGACTCCCCGCCCCAACTTCTTCCATGTCCTCCCAACTCCATCTTGGATTCATAACCTCTTCTTCTATAATTACTGTTCACACACACACACACACACACACACACACACACATATAACTACTATATATACCATTCTTTAATTTCGTTTAGTGTTGCACCTATGTACATGTGTTCAGGTCTGACCACTTGGGGCTGGGTAACCTATCAGTGGACTGGTCAGAGTCTGTCAGAATCAGAGAACTGATTCTCTACCCCACAGCGCAAATACACTCAAAGTCAATTAACTACACGTAGCTCTTCATTTAGGAATGGGACCTTGTCCATCTGTGTTAGGATGCCGACTGGTCTGGTCTTGTTTAGGCAGCCATATTGTTGTGATTTCATGGGTGCTTCATGCCTTCTTAATTCTCTCTCTCTTTATGCATAGATTTTGGTACTTTATCTTCACGGCATAATGTTCTTATTTGGATGCCTTCCAGGGAGCTGAGGAATGAATTCACCCCTTGCTCTAAATCACATCACATTTCCTCAGAACAGCAAGAAACAAGAACAAATGAAGCTCATTGAAACCCACAGCCTTAGCAGAAACAGAGAGGAGAATATACCCAAACCTCAAATTCAGTTGAAAGTTGAAAAACAATGCAGCATCAAGTCTCAGGGGGCTCCCAGGCTCCTCCCACAAGCCTCAGCTAGATGTAAGACCTGATAACCTAGAACTGCAGAGGTGAGGAGAGAGGACACCTAGGGGTGAGGTGAAGCCTGAGCTAACCTCATCTCCAGAAAGAGACCACCCAGCCAGCAGCACATCAGAGAGTAACCAGGAGGGTTCAGGATGTAGAATTCTATGTGGAAATGCTCAAAAACCATAGCTTCTGGGGAAGGAAAAAGGAAGAGTAATAAAAATGCATAATTAAGTATATTAATTTGCCCATTTAAAAACATACAAATAGGAGAAGCCAGATTTTTAACTGTCCAAGCATGCAAAAGGGAACGACCTGTATGAGCCGAAGGGCATGTGTTGTAATTTGAGACCTCATGTTTTCTTCAATAGCCAGAGAGAAGGGAATAGAAAATGGCATGCAGATCGAATGTGTGAATACCTGATTCTCCTAGCTCTTCATTCTGGAAGAGCCTAGAAGCAACCAGCCCTAGGAACAACACACACCCCAGGTACTCACACACCAATGTCTACACTCTTTCTTCACTAAAAGGAATCCGAGTTCTTTGGAGAAATGGCTGGCCCCAGAGCTGGAGGGCTGTGAATGTGGAATGTTTCTCACCAGCTTTTGTGCACCTGGGAGTGAGGGAGTATTTAGCACCGGGAGGAGGGGCATGTCAAAATAAATAACACAGGAGCAGAGTAAAGACGATGCCTCTGGCCAGCTCTGGAATAATCTGAGCAAAAATGATGATATAACAGACTACAACAGACATTGCCATGATGGGAATCCTGCAGTACAGCGCATCAGTGAGCCTGGAAAGAGCAAAGAGAAGTTAGAATAGTACCACGTGGCAGCCTTCACAATGGTAACTGGGTGCGACACATCATCGGAGGGCCCTAGAACTAGTGAGTAACTTTTGTTGAAAAATAAGACGTTTAGGTAAAACATTCCCATAGTAGCTCACCACAAGACACTTAACCCTTGTAGCAATAAAAATGGTGGTTTTATATAGAAACCCCTGGCAGATGTGTAATGAAGTGTATCCTAGTAACGGAACAGATTGCCATGGGCAGAAAGACTCAGGAGAACACAGTGCAAAAACTCAATAATCCAGTCGCAAGGAAACAAACCTCAGAGCGTCCCAAACTGAGAGCCATTCCATCAAGTTACGCCAGGGTCAGAAAAGCAAAGAACTCCCGAGAAGTTATGGCAGAGAAAAGACTATTAAAGACAAAAGTGACCCCCATCATTCCTGGGGCAACTGGCAAATCTGAAAACAATCTGTAGATTAGGGTTTCCTCGGTATTCATGACCTGCTTCCAAACATTAGCCTGTGGTTATGGACAACAAACGTGTTTTGAGGAAACACACACTGGCACACATAGGGATAAAAAGACGCATCTGCAAATCATTTTCAAATGGTGTGAAGAAACAGCAGCGGGGATGGGGGAGATGGAGGGAGACAGAGGGGGAGGGAGGGAGATGGATGGATGGAGGGAGGGAGGGAGGGAGAGAGAGAAGGAATTCTCACAATTGGAACGCACATGTGGGAAGGACACAGGGGTCTTTGTCCTAGTCTATCAACTGAGCTATAAAACTCAAATGACCGCAGGATTTAAGAAGCTTTTAATGAAAGGAAGTGGAAAAATCCTCATGTGGCGAGCACAGAAATGAGAGGTGAGTTTGAGTTCTGCTGGGGTTGTATGCTAACAGGCAGGCAAGCAAGGAGTAGAGCCCGGCTCTGCCCTCATCCAGTCCCCACAGCATACTGCCTGCCCAGTGACTCAGTCACATGTGAAATGCTCCAAACATTCAAATCTTTTTTTTTTTGTCAGAGCTGAGGACTGAATCCAGGGCCTTGTGCTTGCTAGGCAAGTGCTCTACCACTGAGCTAAATCCCCAACCCCCAAACATTCGAATCTTACAGGGGCAGAAGTCACATGGGTGACTGCCTAGAGGTGGGAGCTGGGGGTGCAGGGTTTGTTTAAGGAATAATTAAAAAGTATTCTAAAATCGATTACCATGCTAGCTGCAACTAAAAACCCATGGAATTACACACTTTAAGTAGGTGAATTGTACAGTGTGTAAATTATATGTGGTGCAAATCATATTTCAATAGAGTTATTCTTAATGGGTCCCAAAATTTACCAGTGAAATCTAAGCTCAAAACTTTAGTTTCTAAATAGCACTCTGGCTATAACTCCATTTTGTGCACAAATAACTCCTCAAGAGTAAGGAACAATCTCTGTGACACCAGAAATAACAGCGAGGGCAGGATGGTTGCTCATTAAAGCCTTAGCCTGCACTTGGCTGAGGCTTAAGACCAGCAAACCCAATTAGAAGAAGATGATACACTGCTTGCCCAGAGGGTCAGCCCCACACGGAGAGCTCAGCCTTTTGAGGAGCTCAGGCTAGCACTGACTAAGGAGGGAAATGGACCATTTGCATTGGAAACAGAGGAACAAGGATCCAGAGAGCCTGAGAGAGAGTGAACTTTCTCCTCTCCTCCTGGTCAATGCTTAGTGTTGGAAAGCACCAAAATGTCAGTCTGACCTAAAAGAACTCTGACTTCCTCACTGTGTATATTTCTGCACCATTCAAACACTAGCAAAGCAATTTGCAAAGATCTGCCTGTTCTTCTCACTCCAAGTGCTTTCCCCCTACATAGGTGGGAGACATCTTAAGTAGGGATCGAACCTTGGTGCTTTGTAGGGTAACAACAACTTGAATTAAATTAATAACCACTTAGAGTCTGAATTCTTAGAACCTGTTTCAGGAAAGGTCCACCCTTTTTAGTGTTAGGTAAAACTACCATGGAATTATGTGAAGTCTTTCTTAGATTGATGTAGTATAGTTAGACTTTCTCTGTCCATCCAGCCAGCTCCCAAATCACAACACAGAGACTTATTATTAATTATAAATATTTGGCCAATAGCTTAGGCTTGTTTCTAGCTAGCTCCTATAACTTAAATTAACTCATTTCTGTTCATCTATGTGCTGCCCAGGAACTCATTTACCTCATCTACATACTATCCATCCTGCTTTCTTGCTTCCTCTGTCTCTGGCTGATGAGTATTCTCTCTGCCCCCCCCCCCAATCCTGCCTAGCTATTGGTCACCTAGCTTTTCATTAAACCAGTCACAGTGGCATATCTTCACACAGTGTAAGAGAATATTTCACAACAATATAGCAGTCTAATTTTTTTTTTCTGGAATGAGATAAGATACTGGTCAAATAAACCACCAATAGGATCCAGTGTGACAGAAAAGATGGGAACTCATCCTCCAACAGACTTGTGTCTTGAAGTCAAGTTTTGATTGAGTCCTGTTCGATTTTTCTTGTGTTTTCTCCAGGCAAGAACAGAGCATCCTGATTTTGACTCTCATCTCACACTCCATGAATGAAAAGCTTATCCCCAAGACGTGAACCTAAAAATATTAGAAGAATATAATGGGTTGAAGGCTCCATGATGCTGATCTGGGTAATGATTTGGGACTATTACTCAAAAGCATGGGTAACAAAAGAAAAAATAGACAAACATACATCAAACAATTAAATGGCTTCTGAACAGCCGAGAAAACAAGAAATAGACTAAAGACAACCTATAGAACAGAGAACCTATAGAATGGAAGAGTGTGTAAACATCATACATTTGAAGATGCTGCCAGTAGTAAGTGCCAGGAAGCCTGGGGGGGGGGGGAAGGGGGCAGAGGCCTTTATGTAGTGTTTCCACATTCTTATCACCATCTGGGAAATAATCTGGAGACATGCAAAGTGGGACATCTAGAGAGATTTTATGACAAAACACAAGTACATACTCAGAGTAAGTGCAGACATCCCCAGAGGAAGTCATGCCCACTGGAGGTTTGGAAGCCCATCTCTGGTCAGGCTAACAGGAGGAGTAAAGGCAGGGAACTTCTGGAATGGGTCAGGCATTTTCCCAGAACTGACACCTTGCCCTTTTCTCTCCTTATGTGGGGTTTTTAGATGTGTTGTGGCATCAGCTACACAGTGGGAATAGCCAACTCTGTAACACTAATGAGCTAGCATCAGCTAATGAAGGTAAGGACAGTTAGCAGCTAGCCCTTGGCCCAGGTGGTTCTGATAGGTTTGTTTTTCAATGGTTAAGTGGTCATATGACATCCTCTGTCATACAACACTGCCTCTGCATCCCTGCCCTTGCTTCCTTCTTCATGCTATCTAGCATGCTCCACACTATCTCTGGAGGTAATAAGCTAGGAAAATGTAGGATTTACATCTCAGGATGTAAAGAGTTAGCATCCAAATTAGATGAGGAAGTCAGACAATGCAAGAGTAAGAAAAGCAAGAACATGATTAAAAACTGGAATTAAATAGATATTTCTCCAAAAGGTAAACAAATGGCCACAGGAAAATGAACAGCTCTTGGAACTACTAATCAATGGAACAGTGCCCTGTGCTTGTTAGAAGGCTATTATCAAAATGGTGGAAGGAAATAGGCATTGGTAGGGATGAGGAAAAAAAAGAGCCTTACATACTTTTAGTGAGGGTGTATGTGAACTATTATTTGGGAAAACAGTATAGAGGTTCCTCAAGAACTTAAAGATAGAACTACCATATGATCCAGTAACCCCACTACAGGCTACAGATGTGGAGGAAATGAAACCAGCATGCCAAAGCACTTCTAAATTTCCATTGCAGCATTATTCATGATTGCCAAGAGATGGGACTAATCCAAGGGCCCATGAGTTGATGAACAAAGAAATATGACAGCAAACACAATGGGATCATATTCAACCTTGGTGAAAAATGGAATCTGTCCTTGTAAATGATTTGGAGGAACCTGGAGAACATTATGTTAAATGAAACAAGCAAGGAGCAGAGACAGACTACCACACATTCTTGACCATACGTGAAGATAAGAAAGTGAAATTCACAGAATCAGAGAGAAATGATACTTTCCAGATGCTAGGGATGATAGGATTGGGAAGCTGTTGATCAGAAGACTCCAAGTCTATTTTGACAAGAGGAGTCATTTCAAAAGAGCCATTGATCATCATGGTGGTTACAGCTAATAGCCAAATATTATGAGCTTGAAAGTTGACAAGAGTGTATTTTAAGTGTTCACATCAACAAAAATATAAGTATGTGAGACAACGTGTATGCTAAGTGCTGATTTGGGCGTTCCACAGTGTATCTGTGCACACATCAAAGCATCCTGCTATGTACCGTAACTTTAATTTTTATAATACACCAACGTACATCTGAATCCTGTCTTATTACATCCTGAGGTTGTGTTGACATTGGCGAGTTATCTGCTCTTTGTGAGACAGTCACCAAAGCTGTACAATCCAAATAGCAACATTTCATTTCTTACCTTTTAGAGTTATTTGGTAGATGGAGTGAGACACAGACCACACCTGGTACAGTGCCTGCCACATTGAAGACAGCCACTTGTACCGTCCGCCATTGCTACTCATTGTTACTCAAGAATTGTTTGAATTCTGTGATGCTCCCCCAAATTCATATGGCCAATGGCAAAGGTGTAAACTCCTGAACCTATTTCCCAATATAAAAGAATTAAGAAAATATATGTGAAATAGTTTGTGAATTACACACTGTGCTTTATTTACTGTGCTGGCCTGGCCGTGTAACTAATGATATTTGTGCTACAGTGTTCCAAACAGCACTGACCATCGTCACGTTCTCATGAAGACAGACTACATTTTTCCCCTAACAAACACATATGTGCTCATGTGCACACATACACACACACACACACACACACACACACACACACACACACACACACACACCAGACAGTAACAATCACTAAGAAATGAAATGTTGTGTGTTCTCTGCTTGCTTGCTTGCTTGCTTGCTTGCTGCTTGCTTGCTTGCTGCTTGCTTGCTTGCTTGCTTGCTTGCTTGCTTGCTGCTTGCTTGCTTGCTTGCTTGCTTGCTTGCTGCTTGCTTGCTTGCTTGCTTGCTTGCTGCTTGCTTGCTTGGAGAGGAACTCACTTAATGCTCCTCCCTGTTTTTTGCAGTAACGAGCAACAGCCACAAGCCAAACATTTGCACAAACACAGACACAGAAACATTCCAATCCACAGACACACAGAAAGATCCCAAATCCTAACGGCTTCTCTATGGGCAAAAAATGAGATAACATTACAAACATAGATAAGACCATCAGAAAAAAAAAAGGAAAGAAAGAAAGAGAGTGAGTGAGGGAGGGAGGGAGGGGGGGGAGGAAAGGAAGGAAGGAAGGAAGGAAGGAAGGAAGGAAGGAAGGAAGGAAAAGCATTCTGATCGGGATAACTGGGTTCCTGGAATTATGATTTCCTGTGGTCAGTAGTGACATTTTGAGGCTAGAGGAAAAAGTGTCAGATTTGAGAATCATCATCCAAAGCCTTGTTAAATACAAACCACTGGATGCTACTCCCTCAGAATCCCAGACTCAGTAGGTTCAGGTGGGGTGCTGAGATCTGCCTTTCTAACAAGCTCCCAGGAGACACAGTCTGGAAGCCACTGTCTAGACACCGATGGGGGTTTCTGTAATTATTCTCAGCTCCGTGGGGATGGCTAGGAAGACAGCTGTAGGCTACTTCATTTTAAACGTGAGCATTCCTCTAAAGGGGAAGAAACAGGAAGCCGGAGGATCGAAACTGTGCTCAAGAAACACCACGGTTTGCCAAAACATCTTTTCTGGAACCCATGGAGACCAGACTCTCTGCCCTCAGTGTCCTGCTGAAGCATCATTCAGAGAGTCCATAGGTGGCCAGTTGGTCACCAGGAAAGCAGAGTAAGTGCAAAGGAAGTCACCTTGATCCCTGAGACCAGACCCAGAGCTAGAGCCCTGAAAGGACATAAGCCATCTTCTGATGGAACACCAAATCAAATCAGCCCTCTCTTTTGTCTGCTGTTCTAGCATGGCCTGGCCCCTAAAAAGCAGCCCTGCCATCATAAGGAAGCACATTTATTAAGAATAACCAGTATTTACAAGGGCCGACTGTATATCAGCTTTTACACAATCGTCCATCAACCTGTAAAGTGGGGCCTGCTGTGATTGTCCCCATTTTTTAGATGAGAATACTTAGGTTGAGGAACCAGCCTTCTGAGATGGGTCCAACCTCTTGACATTGTATCATGACCTTCTCATCTATAATGTTCATTCTCACGAATTACATAATGGAATTATATATATATATATATATGTATATATACACAATATATATGTATGTGTGTGTATGTATATATATATATATATATATATATATATATATATATATATATATATATATAATCTCATGTTTTAAGTAAGTTCATAATTTGGTGCCGGGTCACATTTAGTTGTCCGGGCATGCGTGTGGCCCATGGAGTGTGGGTGGGAAACAGTTGTAGGGTCTAAATCATAAATCCAGCAAAGCATGCAGACTCCTTATACTGGGCTATGTTCAGGCAGCTCGGGCAGCTGGGAAGAATGAGCTCTCACGGCTCTCTCACATCTCTAAAACGTTAACTGGTCCTGAAGATTCTTCAGAAGTCAAGCTGATACGAATGTGAGCCAAGACACTTATCTTGGGAAACAAACAAACAAACAAACAAACAAACAAACAAATGATTCTCTCTGGTCACCATCTACTCCAAAATGACTCAGAAAGATATAAACCAAAGCATCTCTGTGCCCTCAGCCTTATGCACGGACGAGAATCTTCATCTGTAGATCAGATGCTGGCTTCAGCCCTAGCTGTCAGGTCCTCCTGCCTCCCGTGGGATGGAAGGATCTCGGTCTTTTTCTTAGTTGGAAGTAAAGAAGTAAAGAAAGTTTCCCTGACGAAGCGTCTAAAGATTCATCCTGACTTTACAACTCAGTGTACGTCACAGCCTCCAAGTCAAGCACTGGCTAAGCTGTCCCACACATAAGGAACTGTGTCAGGGATACTGTGTACTGTGGTCAATGCCATGCAGCCGGAGAGTTCCTGGGACCCTTGTGCTCCGAAGCCAAGGCCCACCCTCTTCTTCTTTTCCCCTCATCTGTCTTGCTGGCTCATTCCTTCTGTACTTTTAGACAAACCTGAAGAGGGTGGGACTGGGAGAGCCAGTTAGAGAATATTTGGAAAGGGATAGCCTCGAAGCCTCACACTCCCTGGGTTTGAGGAGATCTTGATGGAGTGCTCACCATGCTGTGGTATTAGAAATGCCACTGTCACTGGGCGTGGGGTCTCTGGAATCTTTACCCCTGGGAGTAGCTGGCAAGGAATGCATTCTGAGTGCCTGCACCCAGGAAGAGTAGAGTGGTAAGGTCAGTCTAATTAAGGCCAGACTGACTCTCCATGTTCATCTATCAGACTTGGGCCTGGCCTAGTGGGAAGAAGTGTTTGGGTTTTTTTTCCCCCCTTCATGTTTGAACTGTGTGAGGTTACACTGCCACCATGTGGATCCTCCAATGTGAACTGGGAAAAGAAAGCTGTGGTTACAAAAGCAGTCTCAGGTACCCTGGGGGACTTGGGGCAGGGACAGAAAGAGAAACTCAGATTTTGACAAGATGTCTTGATTGGGGGGGTGGGGGGAGGACAGACGTCACATTGATCAAAAAGACAAGTGAGCACAACTTGGAGCCAAACAGACAAAAGTTGTCCAGCCTCAGTTCCTTGTCTGTATAATGGGCACACTGGTAGTTCCTCCAGGTAGCTGCTAGAATTGATAGGCAGTATGCACACAGTGCTCTCAGCCTACCGTCTGGTGATTCTGGTTGTTGCTATGGAGCTGAGACGGGAGCTTCACAGCCTTATGCAAAGCCTCAGTCCCTTGTTGGACTATCCCCATTTTCTCTGTGTCTTCTCCTTGGTTTGAGCCTTAATCATTTCCCCTTTCCTGGCCCTTGAAACGTGAGCTTTGGAGCAGTCCAACAGTGCATTTCAAATCTCATCTCCAATGTCATGTAGCTTTGTGGCCTTGGGGGCATTTAAACCTCCTGAGCTGTGTGTGGTGTCACAGGCCCGTTGTCCCAGCATTTGGGGCATGGAGGCAAGAGGACAGAGTTCAAGTGTATCCTCCACTACATAGTCAGAAGCCAGCATGGACTCATGAGACCCTGTCGCAAGAAAATAGAAATCGATGACAAAACAAAATTCGGAAGCCTGGTTTCCACATCTGGAAAATGGGGCTGATGACCCCTAGGTCTCCTGGATATAGGAGGAACTTGAGTTGATATTATCAAAGCTTCAGGGGCAGTGGCGGCCATGAGTCCATGGCAATCACTGTTATTGTCATGACCCACTACAGGACAGTACACGTCCTCAGTCCTCACCTCGTCCTCCAACCAGAACCAAAACCTTTGAGCTCACCTCAGCATCAAAAACTTATTGAGTGACAGGAAGCTACTCTGTGTCTGTTTACGTAAACAACTCAGAGAGCCGAGTTCCTGTGATTTTATGATGTTTATCTTCTCAAGGCTAACAATGCAACTATCCACAGCTTACATCTCAGTTTTTCTAATGTTAAAGTGTATTTTATAGTCAAGATTAATACTCATGTGTTTTTAGTTTATTTTACACGTCTTCATCTTCCAAGACCCAAAAAACAGTGTCCTTTAATCACTGGAAATCTTGGAACTGACGACAGATTTAGAACCAATGCAGATAAGAACTCAGCACTATCTGTCACCACAAACTCTGAAAGTCTAGATTTATAGTGACACCTGGATGTTCCTCACCAAACTACTGCTAACTCTCACAACCACAGTGACCTCAGCTATATGCCTTAAAGTCCCCAGTTCTTGGGGGAGGGATCCTCAGAATGCTTCATACAGCCTAGAGGGGAGAGCTGTGAGCCTCCTCCACACCTAACCCGCACTCCCGTGGATTAATCATGTCACAGTCTCATAGCTACCTTCCCAGACTCTGACACCAGCCTGCTGCACTTTTTCCACTAGGCTCTAAGCAGCCTTCTAACCAGTACAGGGGCCACTGGCACCTCCCACACCTGCCTCTTTTCCCAGTCTCTCTCCTTAACATCTCCCTCCTCAGCAACTCACCTCCTTTCTGTTTTCATTAAAATATAAAGTGCTGAGCACCCAAGAGCACTGGAGTCTTGGTTAGGTTTAGCGATATAATCGCTAATAATATATGCCTATATATGTATAATAAAAGATATGTGTGTGTGTGTAGAGAAAGAGAGAGAGAGAGAGAGAGAGAGAGAAAGAGAAGGAGAAAGGGAGAGAAAGATCATCTCTTTCTTCCAAAACTATCTCATAGGATTTCCTTAAGTGACAGATTTTTCTAGGGCAAAATGTCATTTAGAAGAGAAAATGGGAGTTGACAGATTATGGTGTCTAAGACAAGCTGCAGCCCCACAAGGCTACAGTACTCACAGCGCTCATTCAACCCAAGGATATACACAGACTGCCCACACAGATGGACAACAGAGCTATGGAGCCTGTGGGCAACCTACTGATGTCAGCTATACTCAGGCTCAGACCACCGCCACCTACGGGCAGACTGGAGATGCTACCTCTATGGGCAGCCTCCCGGAGCTTAATCTACTCAATGGCTCGCAGGCAACACAGCCAGGCTGTCCAAGTATGACACTGCTGTTTATGACACCATCACTACTACCGTCACCACAACCCAGGCCTCCAAGGTGGCTTAGTCTGCATATGGTACCCAGCCTGCTTACCCAATGGACGAACAGACGACAGATCCACCATACATGCAAGACCATAGGATATTAACAAGGCCACCAAGACTGGTCAACCCCAGACTATCACAGGGAGTAACAACCAGCCCAGCCTGGGATATGAACAGAGTGTTATCCCCAGGCACCTAGGAACTACCCATACAGCCAGTCACCATACCTCCATCCTCCCCTCCTACCAACTACTCCTCAACTAGTCATGATCAGAGCAGTCACCCTCAGCAGAGCGCCAAAGAGCAGCCCAGCAGCTGTGGATAGTGGAGGAGCTTCAGTCAACAAAGCAGCTGTGGGTAGCAGCCTCTCGCTGGCTCACCTGCCCCGCTCCTCCTCAGACTGGATCATAAAACCTGGCTTCAAGTCAATAGAGCCAATGAACAGCAGCCAATCACAGCAGAGTTAATTCTGACAAGACCATCACAGTAGTGTGGGTCTTTACAGGCAGCTGTCTGGAGGATGGATCAGAGCATGAGTGGCCCGGATAGCTGAGGCAGGAGAGGAGGGGGATTTGATCATGGATACATGACTACGGATGGGCCAGGAGAGGACGCAGTGGACTAGAGATCTAAAGTGGTTGCAATAAGCCTGGTGGACCCATGGATGAAGGACCGGATCTGGATCCAGATGTGACTCGGAGAACAGTGCAATGTATGTGCAAGGATGAAATGACAATGTGACGGGACGGTCTGGCTGACCTCTTTGAGCAGTGTGGGGTTGTAAAGGTGAACAAGAGAACTGGGCAACCCACGGTCCACATCTGCCTGGATAGGGAAACAGGAACTCCTTCACGGTGTCCTATGATGATCCGCCAGCTGCCAGGGCTGCCCTCCATAGAATGGCTTGATGGGCAAGATTTTCAAGGAAACAAACTCACTTTCTTTTGCCCCCCCCCCCAAAAAAAGAGCCTCCCATGAATAGTATTTGAGGTGACATTCTGCCATGTGAGGACAGAGGGATACCACTACCACCCCATGGAGGTCCTGGATACTCAGGAGGTCCTGGAGGACCTATGAGTTACAATGGAGGCCAACGAGGAGAGAGGGGGCTTCCTCATGAGAGGGTCCCAAAGCTCCTTAGGGAATTGTTCTGGAGGAAGAAATGAGGTAGAGACTGCACTTTCCCAACCCAGGCTGTGGAAACCAGAGCTTCTTCACCTGGAGAACAGAATACAACCAGTGTAAACCCCTAAGCTCAAGGGCTCTCTCCAACCTTTCCGCCTCTGGGGGTTGACCGTGGCTGAAGGTCCCTGGGAGTATTCAGGGAGGAAGAGGTGGACTTATGGACCAAAGCCATCCTGAAAGAAGGTTCAGAGGTGGCCAAAGTGGAGACAGCAGTGGCTTATGAAATGGCTGTGGCATGGACCAAGGTGGCATGGACCAAGATGATGAGGTGCTCCTGGGGCACAAGGAAGAAGAGGCAAATGTGGAGAACCAGGAAAAATGCCAAGTCGAACACGGTCAGGAACCCAGAAACCAGCCCCACTAGACAGTCCTGCAGAGCTGTATTGACAACCCAACCACGTTTATGTTTACGTCAGAAAATGTTTTCATCAGTTTCTAAGTCCATATTTATAATGTTGGCCACACCTTGGCTATTCCTTATCTATGCTTTACTGTTTTCATATATTTATTTTCATTGATATATTTATCATTTTCAAAGAAGATTGAATTAAATGGTGGTATGCCGAGGTTTCTCCCTTCTTTTGAGATGGCTGAAGATAGTTGTGGAGAACCAAAAGGACCCCTAAATGTAACATGGTTGTAATTTTTAAATAAAATCCCAAATGTTTAAGAAAATATCATTTAATAAAAGACCCATGTTCATTTTAAACTCGCATATGTACATGTATAATATATATGCAATTTATTTTTACATTGTACTTATGAATATAGATCGCATTGAATGCATTAAATATAATGAAATTATATTCCATAAACACATTCATGTGTCACAGTCCTTAATGCATTTACCCATCACAGCAAGGCTCTGAGGTAAATACTGATGCAATTTCTTTCACAGGCAACGAAACTCAGGAACACTACGGCAGACAATTCATGGAGCTGGTATAGAGACACTGGCCTTTGCCATCTGGGCCAAAGTGCAGAGCAGAGGATGTGTGAACACAGATGTGCTTTGACAGATGGTTACAGTAATTAAGTGCCAGGACCACAGGCTCCTCACAACCACCACACCCATCACATTGTGCCCACCACACTGTCCCCATCACACTGTGCCCACCATACCCCATCACACTGTGCCCACCACACCCATCACACTGTCCCCACCACACCCATCACACTGTCCCCACCACACCCATCACACTGTCCCCACCACACCCATCACACTGTCCCCACCACACCCATCACACTGTCCCCACCACACCCATCACACTGTCCCCACCACACCCATCACACTGTCCCCACCACACCCATCACACTGTCCCCACCACACCCATCACACTGTCCCCATCACACCCATCACACTGTGCCCACCACACCCATCACACTGTCCCCACCACACCCATCACACTGTGCCCACCACACCTATCACACTGTGCCCATAACACTTTCCCCATCACACTGTCCCCACCACACCCATCACACTGTCCCCACCACACCCATCACACTGTGCCCACCACACCCATCACACTGTCCCCACCACACCCATCACACTGTGCCCACCACACCCATCACACTGTGCCCACCACACCCATCACACTGTGCCCACCACACCCATCACACTGTCCCCACTGCACCCCATCACACTGTCCCCACCTCACCCATCACACTGTCCCTATCACACTGTCCCCATCACACTGTCCCCACCACACCCATCACACTGTCCCCACCACACCCATCACACTGTGCCCATAACACTGTCCCCATCACACTGTCCCCACCACACCCATCACACTGTCCCCACCACACCCATCACACTGTCCCCACCACACCCATCACACTGTGCCCACCACACCCATCACACTGTCCCCACCACACCCATCACACTGTGCCCATAACACTGTCCCCATCACACTGTCCCCACCACACCCATCACACTGTCCCCACCACACCCATCACACTGTCCCCACCACACCCATCACACTGTGCCCACCACACCCATCACACTGTGCCCACCACACCTATCACACTGTGCCCATAACACTTTCCCCATCACACTGTCCCCACCACACCCATCACACTGTCCCCACCACACCCATCACACTGTGCCCACCACACCCATCACACTGTGCCCACCACACCCATCACACTGTCCCCACCTCACCCATCACACTGTGCCCACCACACCCATCACACTGTCCCCCATCACACTGTCCCCATCACACTGTCCCCACCACACTCATCACACTGTGCCCACCATACCCATCACACTGTCCCCACCACACCCATCACACTGTCCCACCACACCCATCACACTGTCCCCACCACACTGTCCCTCATCACACCCATCACACTGTGCCCACCACACCCATCACACTGTCCCCATCACACTGTCCCCCACCACACTGTCCCCCATCACGCTGCCCCCCATCACACTGTCCCCACCACACCCATCACACTGTCCCCACTGCACCCCATCACACTGCCCCCATCACACTGTACCCCATTACACTATACCCCATCACACTGTCCCCACCACACTGTCCCCACTGCACCCCATCACACTGTCCCCATCACACTGTCCCCACTGCACCCCATCACACTATCTCTGCCATATTGTCCCCAAAACACTACATCTCCCATTTTATAAGCCCAAGCACACAAACACCAACCATGCCCAGTTTCAAGGCGAGCATCATTTTTCTTTCAAAGCCGGGCAGGGTGGAGTGTGCCTATAACCCCAGAAGTCCTTGAGGGGCTGGGACAGGAGGGTCACATGCTCAAGGCCTGCTTAAGTTTCAGATTGACACCTTATCTCAAGAAAGCAAAAGTAACAATAATACATAAATTAAAACCAAAATCATAAATTGACTTTTGCTTTTGAAAATTAAAAAAAAAAATTAAAAACCCTGAATTTACATCCTTTATTTTCAAGGCAGATCATGGGTGGACTCTTGTTTGTTTTGGTGAAGAAGTGTCCTTTGGAGCAACTCCCATGAGGAGACTGGAGGTTGAGTCAGCCACGGCCCAGCAGCTATAAGATAATTCCCTTCCCTTATAACCCAAGATAAAATGGGAACTCTTGTGTCTTTAGCTACTCCATATCCCTGAAACAGATGACAAGCCATGAGCTCTATAAATTCAAGCGAGAGAGAGTCGGCTCTCTCTGCCACATCCAAGGACTCCCAGGACACCTGAGTCGGCAGCCCTGAGGCTGAATGCTGAAATTGCTCAACCTTGGACTCAACAGGGAGCGGCACTTTCAAAGTCCCAGAGCTGGGACCCCACTCTGGTTGCTAATGAATGGGGACTTGTCTGATTGCAAACAAACTCAACCTGCCTCATTCATTATTGTCAGGGGAAAAAAAAAAGGAAGAAAAAAGGACATAATGCCTGATGCCAACTTTTTAAAAATCCTCCTAGCCAATTTGTCTACAGAAAAACCAGCTAATCATCACCTCTCACCAGCACCTTCCTGGGTCCAGCCCTTGGCATGGAACATAACATGATCTTTGTCTCTGCTCCTAGGAGAGGTAACCTCAATGCAGGGATAACTAAGGAAGGTGGAGGAATGACTAACCGTTTCGCTCCAGCCTAAACAGGCTGCTTCCCCTCAGCACAGCCACAGGCCAGCCCACAAGCTCCTTCTTCTAACTCTACCAAAGGAAAGCAAAACCAGCCTGGACAGAGGGCCTTCAGGAATGTCCTAGCAGCCAGGCTGAGCTCTGCCCTGTCTCAAGAGCTGATGGCGTTCTCTCCTCCCCTTACCCCTCTCCTGGGGTGTTTGTTCAGTGATAATTGCCAAACACCTGGGTGTAGGCGGCACTTATTAAGACCCAGACAGAAATCATCGGACTGACTTCAGTTGTCCTTGGCTGACCTAAGGAGAATCTGACAGACACACAGGACTTGAAGACAAGCCTTTCAGAGACAATTACCAGGAATGATCACAGCTGAGCTATTACAGCAAGGCGTTGCCTCAGCTATCGCTTTGAGCAAAATAAAGGCTGCAGAATTGGTTTGAGCCAAATAAAGATTTTTTTTTCCAACAGATGCCACTGCTGGGAAATTAATTCAACTTGTGGGCCTGGCAAAAAGGTCTCATTTCTATATTTCTACAACCCAAACATACATAATGCATACATACATACATTCATAAATACATATGCACACACACACACACACACACACACACACACACACACACACTCAAATATATGTGATGTATATTGTAGGAGTCCACAGAGGTTTCCTAGTGAGATCTGAGATTGATTTACCCAGCAGGACTGCTTAAGGGGATGATTTGACCACAGGTGTGGTTACCAGGTATTTGGAAGGGTCTGCACTTGGCTGTATCTAGCAAGGGGGAGGTCTTTTGCCTCACCCCTTGGCATTGTTATAAAAAGCCCTTTTGAAGAGGCAGAAGGGGCTGCTGGGTTTTGATCCAGGTCCTCCCAAAGCTATCCTGTGTTTCTGTCTTTCTTCTCTTCACTATCTTTCTATCTAAAATGTTCCTTATTCCTCTTTCCTCCTCATAGGAACCCTTTAAAAGGTGGGAGCTGGCCTCCCACAGTATATATATATATATAAACCAAACATATGCATATATTATATATTATATTTATGCATATTTGTATTTATAGATTATATAGTTATTAGATGGTTAATTATATAATTATTGCACAATTGTATAGATATTATATCTTATATAATTACATAATTTATGTATAACGTGACTATTATATATATATAATATTATGAGATATCTAGAGACAGGAAAATCAACAGATCTTAACTCTAAATAAGTGAAAACTCCCTGGCTGAGGAGTAGCTGGTCGGAGAGAGCTGCTGAAAGAATCTTGTAAGGCTTGCGATGATAAAAATAGCAATCATTTATCTTCAAGGAACTGAGCTCTCTTCCTGGAAAAGAGACTCTAGATGATAAATTAACTACCCTTCACATCTTTTAACCCCATTTCACTCTCTAAAAGCATCAAGAAGTTCAGCCAGCTTGTGACAGTACATATGTCACTTAGCCAACAAATACGCATGGAGGGCCGATTGCATGCCAAGTATCCCACAGCTGTGAAAAGCTTAACCCAGTCTTGGACTTCGGGCTCATGAGCCTTGCTTCTTTTTCCTTGAGTAAATGATTCTATTTCCTGTTGTAGCCACCTCCGAGATGATAGTTTCTCCCCGGGAAAGAGTCTTTGTTTGGCGTGTTTACATCGCACATTATCCTCAGAAAGGATTTCACATGGCTTTATAGGAAGGAAGGAAATGGAAGTTTGCAAAACATCCTTCAAGTGACAGAAAAATGATGGTGGAAAGAAAGGCCTACTTCGAGAAGCAGCCGGAGGAAGCGGATGCTTTAAAGTGGTTTTATGAGTGAGGCATGGTGATCCTCGACTCCAGGCAGAGGCACGTGGATCTCTGTGAGTTCCAGGAGACCCTGTCTCAAAAAAAAAACAACAAAAAACAAAAATAGAAACAAAACAAAACAAATTGGTTTATCTTTTTTTCTTTTAAAAACATGTGTATATATATATATATATATATATATATATATATATATATATTTTTTTTTTTTTTTTTTTTTTTTTAATCTGTGTACCGGGAGAGGGGAGTGTATGGCACAGTACACCTGTGTAGACTTGGGAAAGCCTATGAGAGTCCGTTCTCTTCTTCCACATGTGGATCAGGGCATCAAATTCAGGTCACTGTTCTTGGGGACTTCCACCTGCTGAGCTATTTCTCTGGCCCAACTTTTTCTTTTTCAAATTTTGATAATTGCCTTTAAATATCCATCTTAGTCATTGTTCTATTACTGTGAAGAGACCATGACCAAGGCAACTCTTACAAAGGAAAGCATTTAATTGGGGCTTACTTACAGTTTCAGGGGCTTAGTGCATTGTCATCATGGTGGGAAACACGGCAGCAGTCATGGCTCTAGGGCAGTAGCTGAGAGCCACACCCTGAGCCACAGGAAGAGAGAAGGAAATAGGCCTGGTATGGGCTTTAAAACTTTAAAGCCCACCCACAGTGACATACGTCCTTCAACAAGGCCCTACCTACTCCAACAAGGTCACACCTCCTAATCCTTCTAATGTTCAAATAGTTCCATTCCCTATTGACTAAGCGTGCAAATATATGAGCCTATGGGGTAAATTCCCATTTCAACCACCACAGTACCCAAGAGCATGCTGCTGTTACTTAATCTGGATTTTCCTACATTTCATGTCTAGATGTTTCTGCCATTGTGGATGAGGTGCTAGTTCTCACTGTCCCTTGCACCCAATGGAGCCATATCACTATTTTAGACACATTAATGTATCATTTTCTAATACAGAGGTTATGAAAACATGGTTCCTGAAAAGACTGAGCTGTTCATGATGCATGGACTTAAATGGAAGTCTATGAGCGGATAAAACAGACTAGGAATTAAAAGGGAGTACAAGCGCTGGGCGGTGGTAACGCATGCCTTTAATCCCAGCACTCGGGAGGCAGAGCCAGGCGGATCTCTGAGTTCGAGGCCAGCTTGGTCTACAGAATGAGATCCAGGGAAGGCGCAAAGCTACACAGAGAAACCCTGTCTCAAATAAACAAAAAATGTCCAAGCAGATTGGGTGTTGGGGATTTAGCTCAGTGGTAGAGCACTTGCCTAGCAAGTGCAAGGCCCTGGGTTCGATCCTCAGCTCAAAAAAAAGGATTACAAGCAAGAGTGACTTGTGGGGCTGGGAAGATGGTGCAGTCAGTGGCGCATCAGCCATGCAGAGTGAGGATGGGAATTCTGCTCCCCTGCTGTAAGGGCTGGGCCAGTGGGCAGACAGCCTGAAATCTCAGCTCTTGGGAGGCAGAGAAGGAATCCCCAAAGCAAGGTGGCTAGCGGGATTGATCAAGCTCTGAGTTTAAATGAGAGAACCTGTCTCTGTGTGTAGGGTGGAGAGAGATGAAGACATCCACTGTCAACCTCAGGCCTTCACTTTCATGTGTCTACATGCATACACACGTGCAGGCACACCCCCCCACACACACATACACACATAGAACAACAAAAGATCGACATGCATACTCTACAAGAAAATGATCATTGCCGGCTCCATGAGTAAACCACCGCATAGATGACTCTCAGACTCTAATATCCACAGAACTACCTGGAATCTTGTTCACATGCAGATTGGAATTCAGATCTTGGTAGGACCCGGGATTTTGCATTCCACAAACTCCAAAGAGCCCTGAGTACTGCATTGCATGAACCATATCAGCAAGAGCAGCTCTGCAGGCTTCCACGTGTTCTCTCTGTTCTCCTCCACAGAGCATGCTCTTCAGAATCATAGCATTCTAACTCATTTCTTACTCGATGCTGAGAAGCAATGTGGCTTCCACCACCGCCATGCACAGTGGGGGAGCAGGTCTCTCTTGCCCGGGCTCAGTGGTAAATATTGACCCAGAACAGAAAGGCTTCCATTTCTAAGCTCTTGCTGAAGCCACAAAAGGTGACAAAAGATTTATAAACCTGAGGGAGAGCAGGTCAGGACTGAGCCTGATGAACGTCACAGCTGTAGAATAAGTTCAGAACCACTTTCTCTTTTTCTCACAGGTCTCTTCCTGGGTCCAACTTAGCTATCAGCATCCCGGAGACACTGGAGATGGAAAAGATGCCAGGGGAACTTCTCTCCTCCCTCCCCTGCAATCTTTATTTCCATCATGAGAGAAATCTTCATCTCGTCCGAGGCAGTGGCGTTCGTCATGTTTTACATGAACAAAGGCCGGCCGGCACTATGCTAGAAATGATTAGTGACTGATTCATTTATAGCACTTGCCGGTTGCCATGGTGTGAGAACTCCCACTCTGGCTGATATCAAGCTCTTGATGTGGCTTTACCAAATTTGGGGTTAGAAGCTCTCACCAGTTGGGGCTCTCCTAATCTGCCTGAACACAGCTCCTACCATGGCTGACTATTCTCCGTGCTCAG
Source organism: Onychomys torridus (assembly GCF_903995425.1). Lineage (NCBI taxonomy): Eukaryota > Metazoa > Chordata > Mammalia > Rodentia > Cricetidae > Onychomys > Onychomys torridus. The sequence continues at coordinate 16,448,319 of NC_050462.1, read as the reverse complement.
CTATATCCTTTATACTTGGGCTCTGAAATTTCTCCCATCAAAAGGTGGGTTCTATACCCCTTTCTCTTGAACCCCGATTTCCCTTGTGACTTCTCTGGCCAGTGCAATGTGTCAAAGCAGCGTGTTCAAAGTCTGTGCTTCAGGACACATCACAGAACGTCCCACTTGCTGCTTAAGACAAGCCACAACCACAAGGGGACAAATCTGGGGCGGCTTTCTTGAGAACCAGAACCCATCAAGCAAACATAAAACATCTAAGATGGTCCCAGTGGCCCTACCACCCCTACATACCTGTCCGACTTGAACTGCTGCAGAACCCAATCACACCAGCAGCCAGCCCATTACAGGTTCTTGTACCACACACCAGGCTGTTGACATGAGCAACAGACTGTTATAAGCTTTAGGTTAACAGGTAAACCTGATAAACAAAGTCATTAGTAGATGAGAGAAAATTCAAAAGCTTCATCATGCACATGCATGTGGCTCTCTCTTTGGATAGTGATTGAAATCAAATAAACCATTGAAGTATCAGTTTTGAAGTCAGGAAATGCCAGCACTTAAAGCCAGAGAATCATAAAGGCAAGGCCATCCTTGACTACATAGAGAAGTCAAGGCCAGTCTGGGCTATATGAAGCATTGCCTAAAATAAATTAATTTGCCGGGCGGCAGTGGTGCATGCCTTTAATCCCAGCACTCGGTAGGCAGAGCCAGAAGGATCTCTGTGATTTCTGTGATTTTTGTAGGCCAGCCTGGCCTACAAAGCAAGATCCAGGATAAGTACCAAAACTACACAGAGTAACTCTGTCTTGAAAAAACAAAAACACAAACAAAAACCCATTTTTTAAATATATTTTTAGCTACAGAAAAAAAAGGACATACTAGGGTACCATTTAACTTAGTTACCAACTCTAAATGCTCCATGGAAAACTCCCAGAGAAGAGGAACATCATATTCTCTTGTGACCAGCACTGCCCATCTCTGTGGCCGAATTCCCCCAAATGCCCTGAACGTTTCTTGCCAGGCCCCAGACCCCACTTTAAGAGTTTGCCCCTGTCCAACATCACCAGGTGAAGCCACAGCCTCTGGTGGATCACTAGGTTATTACCCAACTCTCCTCCCCTCTGACATGGAAGTTCAATAGAAGAGTAAGGTTGATTTCTTTCTTTTTTAATGATGTTGTCTGCATTATATTTTATTATGTTAAAAAAAAAAGTGTAGTGGTGAGCTGAAAGCACATTGAAGCAACTTCCTGTCTTTAATATGACACTTACATTAGCCTCAGAATTTCAGTTATATCCCTCAATGTCATGTGCTTATGAAAGTCTTGAGATAAATAATATCACATTACTTTTGAATTTCATTTCTTTAATTTTCATTTGTGTCATTACGAGTCCAGAGCGCTATCAAAACATTCCGGCCTGCCGCCATGACCAACTGAATTATGAAAAGAAATGAAGCTTGTGGTTAAAAGAATTTGTTTACCCAGACTTTGATTAAATTCTTACCGACTCTCGAGACAATAAATTTTGAGTCATTTGGGCCTCAGGTTTACCACCCTTAGGGGTCAGACAGTAGGTGGGAAAAATGACAACTTTGCAGAGCGGGTATTAGTCGTCTGAGAAAGGTGTGAGTGGACCCAGTAGAGGGCTTGGCAGCATGCATGTATTAGCAGATAGTGTGGTGGATAACCCTCATTATCAACCTCACTAGGTTTAGAATCACCATGGAAACATATCTCAGGTGTAGCTATGAAGGTATTTCCAGAAACATTTAACTGAGGAGACTCACCCTAAATGCTGATGGCATCATTTCATAAGATCAGGTCTGAGACTGAAAAGAGAAGGAGGAGAGGAAGAGGAAGAAGAAGAGAAAGAAGAAGAGGAAGATGAGGCAGAGGAAGAGGAAGAAGAAGAAAAAGAAGAAGAGGAGGGGGCAGAAGAAGAAGAAGAAGAAGAAGAAGAAGAAGAAGAAGAAGAAGAAGAAGAAGAAAAGAAGAAGAGGAGGAGAAGGAGGAGGAAGAGGAGGAAGAGGAGGACGAGGAGGAGATCATTCAAGGGCTGGGCACCAGTGTCAGAAGCCAGCTCTGACCTGCTGAAGGGCTCTTGGTGGGAGGAGTGAGAAATGAAGAAGTATTAGACAGAAATATAGGCCTAGACAAAGAGAAAGACAGAGACACACAATAACTTCAGGAAGGCCCTGAGTCAATACCCAGTTGCCCCAACTTTATTCATAATGGACCTTTTATACATCAACAAGGAGAGAGGCAAAAGACCTCCCCCTCCCAAGGTCGAAGTATAAAGTATCAGCAAGTGTAGCCCCTTCAAAACACCTGGCAACCATGCCTTTGACCAATTCATCCTATTATGGAGCCCTGCTGGGTAAAGCAAGCTCAGGCTTTCTGAGCTTGAGTAAAGCCTTACTAGGGAGTCTCTGTGGGTTCCCACACCAGCATGCATCTCCTTCTGCTTCCTGATCATAGACATAACGTGACCAGTTACATCACACCCCAACCACCCCATGATGCCTCCCACACCAGGGTGAACTATACCATCAAACTGTGAGCCAAAATAAACCCTTTCTTTGTACTCAGCTTTTGTTAGATATTTTGTCCCAGCAGCAACAGAAGTTACTATACAGACAGTAATAGTAACTTCCTGTGTCACCTTTAATGGCCCCTGGGCTCCATCTACCTCAGTCTGCAGAAACTTGAGGTCCACTTGAGTGTAGGCTTATTCTTCAGATGTGGGAAATGGATAATGGCTTACTTGTTACATGGACTGATTTTTGTATCTTGTCTTTTTATTCATATTACACACAAAAACGGAGTCAAAGTAACTAAACTATATCCCATAGAGTCCTGAAAATTAACATAGTGTATAATTTGGAAAATTTTGTGGAAATCAAGAGAATAATTCATGCAACTTTGTTGAGTGACCTGGGAGATAAACGCATTACAACCCAGACTGCCATTAATGACTTACCTTTATGACTAGAAGCATACGGTCTACATGCACCATCCAGTTATTATTTTAGCTAAATTCTCATTTATGATGTTCATGCTTTTATAGATGAGGGTATTTTGATAATTTTTAAAGTTGTCAACTTTACAATTATGAGAACATTTATTCATTTGTCTTTCTATTAAAGAACACAAATGCATATGTGGGGAATGAGTTCAATGTAAATATCTTACACCAAGGGATACATTGTCTTCATTCTAGTGGGGAAATTGTAGTGGGTAGCCATTCCAGCCTTGGCCTGGAAGTTCCATCCCCCATTGAGGCTTCAGTAACGGTCACTCCTACAAGGCGGGACTGAGAGAGGACACTGAAGACCCAGGATCCAAATGTGAGGGATCTCTTAGTGCCCGGACCCTGAACGCTGGAGGTAGACCAAGCAGATTTCTCCAGAGAACACCACTGGACTGAACCATACCTTTGCCAGACCCTACAACCTACCTATCCCTTCATTTGTAAGTTACCCCACAAAATAAACCTCCCTTTTAACTATGTAGAGTGGCCTTAATAATTTCACCAATAGAAAATAACATTTCTGGGGCAATACAGGCATTTGAAAATCTCATTTCTTTTGAATCGGGCACTCATAAAGCTTCTACTATCCTCAAAACCCACAGAACACATGCACTCACTGGCTTGAATGGTGTTATTTGCTCATGGCTTCAGTAGTTAATTATAGAATTCTGAACATTTGTATCACTTTTAATCATTCATTAAATCATTCATTAAATGATTAAGTATGGGGCCACTAAAAATAAAACTTTGCATCTGGCTTGCCTTCTCAAAGATCCCTGCCTCCTTCCCTCCCCATCTCCAGCCCCTAGCCACAGAAGTGACTCCCCTGGTAGATTGAAGACTTGAGCAACTCTCCCTCCATCCCTTCCTATTTGGGCTGTATCTCCAACACTATCCCTTCTACTTTCTGTTCTCAGTTCTCTGCCATCTCTCTCCTCACACAGACCTGGCCCATGGGAACACCAGGCTGTTAGAAGCTCCTGGGAGGCAAAGGGTTTGGTGTAGGAGCCTCTTCAGCTGGGGGAGAGTCACAGCCCCTTTGGAGCTGCCCATTTGCAGGCTAATGTCCTTTTCCATATGAGTCAGAGCAAGGATGCGACCATGTGAGAAGCTGGGAACAGGCTAGGTCACAGCAGAAGGAGGCACCATTCGTTCACTAAGAACCCATCACACATGGATACAGTCTCAAAATGTCTTAACCAAACACACCAACATGTTGGCATTAGGATGTGTTAAATGTCATCACGGAGGATATGTAAAGGAAGTGTTGTAGAAAGAGGCGTGCTCAAGGGCCTCCCTCTGTGCTGGCTGTGGTCAGTCATTCACCATCAGCAGATACCCCTCCCATGAGCCCATCAGCTCCTCTCCCAGACTGCAAAGGGAGAGATCTACACATTATGTGAGCATGCCTTTTCCAACCCGCAGTAAAAAAAAAAAAAACAAAAATCCTGCTTGATTTGTATGTTTGAAATTGCAGCGAATTTTTTTAGAGTAAAAGCATTCTCAGGATAAGATGAGGAAGAATGATGGTTAAACAAGGCACGTTGTAAGTGGTTTTTACAATCGCCTAAGCACACTCACCTTCGATGCTTTGTGCAATGTCCATGAAGAATGATCTATTGCCTTGTGTTGGTGAGGGAAGTGTTTTGTTGGTGCTAAATGCTAAGTGCATTGACCTACTGTCACACTGTGATTAGAATTCAATCCTTGGGTCTGCCTTCCAAGTGTCCTGCAAAGGAAATCGGCTTTGAATTTATATTGAGATTAACATAAACTAATGGGTCTTAAATTATGGAAGATATTAAGAGTCTAAAAGAAACCAGGCTGAAGATGAGTGAATATTTGAATACTTTTCTATTATTATTCTCATTATTATTAATGATGCCCCCTCCCCAGTGGTATATTTTAGGATATTGGTGAGCCTTGACCTTGAATGCCATCCCATCGTGACATTATTAACTGTCAGAAGAATGGATAGCTTTTAGAAAGCTCAGCAAGGATGAAATTGCCTCCCAGCCAGAACATGGTTGACAGCACAGATGGATGAGAGGAACAGGAAGGGCCACAGAGGAGACCTCAGGCTTCTGCCCTCCAATCTCCCCAACCAACCCAGCTCACCTCTGGTCAGCAGCTGCCGACTGAACTCTAACACTAGGAGGCGCTAAGGGCTCCTCTTTTGCTTCTCTTGGCCACAGAGCTAGCGAACACACACTTGTGAGCACCCTTGTTAAATAAGGAGTGGGTCTTTGCCTCTGTCCCAGCTAAGAAGCAACGTGATTAGGGCAACCAGATTGAGGCAATCCCGGTTTTATTTCTGTGGAATAAGTACTTGCAAAGGAGCTGAGAGGCTTTGAACTTGGGAGTGGGCTTAGAGCCCACTAAAGCTTTTGAAGAAGGCTCTGCTGTCTTCCAGTGTGTCAAAATGGTCTGTGCAGATGTCAGAAATGCTGTGGTCTGCTGATAAAATGGAAATGTAGAAAAGAGAAATGAAAGTGATAATTTCTTTTTAATCTAGAGTATTAAGTAAGTCTTAGAAATACACACACACACACACATTATATATATATATATATATATATATATATATATATATATATATTAAACAAAATTAGCTTTGACTTTGAACTTGAAGAGCCTTCCTTCTGAGGCCTTTTGAAATGAGACCTCTACCATGCTTCAGAGGCCCAGAGTCTTTGAAAACCACAGAACATTCTAGTCTCTTGCTTGTAGCACTTGGGCTAGCATTCTGCTCCCCCACTGAATTATCACGACGGATAGGATGCTGGCTCTTCTGAGAAGTCTCCAGGAGAACGTGTTACACCAGTCTCATAAGGACATTGCTGCTGTAAGGACCAGCTAGGACCCACGAGCCTGAGGACACTGGGGCAGGAAACCTCAACCACACGGTCGTGAGCAAGACTACCAGCAACTTTTCACCATAAGCTGTTCTTTGGCGGGACTCTGCAGTAGCTATGGAGGAAGGGTAGGTGAGCATAAGGTTTAAGGATTAATCCATCAAAGCACATCCCTTCCACAGGACTGTGGAGACAGAGGGACAGGAAGGGAGGAAGGGAGAAAGAGAGTTGGTAAGTGTTTAAACTATATGCAAAAATTGTTTGGATGACAGGGAATAAAAGAAAAAGAACATGGGGGGACCAGCTCCTCATTCCCCCAGGGTATTCTTGAGCAGGGAGAAATTAAGAATATGGAGATAGAAGTATAGAGGAGAGACACAGATAGAAAACACAAGATAGCCTCAGGTTGGCCTGGGTCCAAACCCACTGGCCCCTTCTGTGTCTACTAAAGAGCTTTTAAAGAAATGCCAAGGGGTAGAGCAAAAGACCTCTCCCCAGCACAGCCAAGTGCAGACCCTTCCAGACACCTGGTGACCATGCACATGGTCAAGCCATCCCCTAATGCAGCCCTGCTGAGTAAAGCAAGCTCAGATCTCACTAGGAAATCTTTGTGGGCTCCCACAAGAATACAAATTGTAGAATGCCCTCTTTATCTACAGGAGATAGATAGATGCCCATGCTCAGTGGACACTCAAAACACAAGTTCTATGTATGCACACTGCAATTCCATAACCATTGACTTGATGACTAAGGCAGCCACCAGGGGCCTGGTGGATACAGCCTGGACTGTGTAAGGCCCACTGTCATAGAATATTATTTTAAGGTGTGTCACTTTTGTTGACATTGCATTTGTTTAACTCTGTGAAGCTGTGTTACCTTGCCCGTATAAAACACCTGATGGTCTAATAAAGCACTGAACGGCCAATAGCGAGGCAAGAGAAAGGATGGGCAGGGCTGGCAGGCAGAGAGAATGTATAGGAGGAGAAATCTGGGGAGAAGAAAGAAGAACAGAGTAAAACTGAAAGTAAGATTTACAGAATTAAAAGAAAGGAAAAAGGTAGACAGGATAATTTAAGTTAAGAAAAGCTGGCCAGACATTTGTAATGAAGAATAAGCCTCTGTGTGATTTATTTGGGAGCTGGGTGGTGGGCCCCTCAAAAGAGCTAAAAAGCCAAAAGGATAAAGAGTAAAAAAAAAAAACAAAAACCAATAATGGTCCACAGAGTGGATTCACTGGACAATGAGTACAGCAAGATTTATCACATTGCTAGAAAAGGACTGTAACTTAAAACTTACCAATTGTTTGCTTCTGGAACTTTCCATTTGCTATTTTTGGAGAACAGCTGACCACAGCTGGTGAAACCACAGAATGTGAAACCTCAGAAAGCAAACGTGAGGTTAACAGGCAAGTGTGAAAGGCAGACTAGGGTACAATGGGGGTCGGACATGCAGTTCTTACTGGGGGAAGAGTTGCGCCCAAGCCATGTGGTGAGAAAGACCCTGCACAGTCAAGGATCTGAAAGGAAATGCAGAAAGCAAAGATCAATGTGGTCATGCAGGAGCTGGACATGGTGGAGCCCCCTGGGCCATGTCAAGGGGATTGTACTTTCTCCCGAGCACCATAGGGAGCCAATGGTGGGGGGTGGGAGTGCTGAGCACAGGCAGGTTGTTAAGTCCTAGGCTGTCCCTGCATGGATCTTTCTGGTAGCAAAGTGGTGGATGGGCGTATGCTCAGGTATTTGGGGAACTGGAGTTACACCAGGGAAAGCAGTTTCTTTCCTGTGAGACTCCTGGACATGCACTGAGACCCTCTGTGGAACTGAGAGACACATGCAGGTTTTCTCAACCTCATTGACTGTAGGATGCCTTCAGGGTTTGTTTGTTTTTTTTTTTTTTCCCACCACTCCGTATTGGATCCCCAAACTCCATAATCTGGAATAACATTTTGGGGAACCCTGATCAGGTAGAAGCTAAGATTGTGGCTTCCCAAGAGTGTGTGGGTGTGGAATCTACTCCTATCTGGGCTCCTTGTGAACAGACCTCTCCCTGGATTCTCCTACAGCCAGCAACAGGCTCTGTTCCCTGCCATGTTTGAACGTGATCTTCTGGTTAATAAAGAAACTGCGCTACATACTGAAGCCAACATCGGAGCCTGCCAAGAGGCAGGTCGTGATTTTCTATCATTATATTCCCCCCCCCCAAAAAAAAAATCACTCTGAATTTTATGTAGCTTTAGGAAGTGAAAACAAAATTTCATTTTGTGTCAGAAGACATGGTGAAGCCACCTAATGTGACTCTTAAGCTCTCAGCAGTTAATTCTGCTGTGTTGATCTTCCTTTTGGGAAAGATGGGAAAGAGTGATCTCAAGTTATCTGTAGAAGGTTGGTGTGACATCCTCCACTCCTGTCAGGCATGCCTTTTTGGCTGATATTCTAATCATCGTCATGACAAACTGCAATGGCTAAGTTTAGAACACATTTTTTTTCCATGAAGTGGGAGTGAAATGGTAGCTTGTCCACAAATGATGGCTGAGATGGCTCGATGTACAAAAGACTCTTAGTTGACAAAACAGAAGCTCGAAGATTCAATGACCAGGTTTTAACATTGCTTCCATTTTTCTTTTTTGTTTTATTCTCTGTGTGTGTGGTGTTGTTGTTTTGTTTTGTTTTGAGCAGGCCTTCATTTGTTCATGCTAGCCTTGAACTCCCTATATAGCCAAAGACAACTATGAGATGATGCAAGCTTTCTGATCCTCCTGCCTTCACATTCCAAATGTGGGAATGATAATCATATACCACTGTACCTGGTTTTGTACTGTGTTGGAGATCAAACCCAGGGCTTCGTGCACACTGAGTAAGTCCCCTACCAACTGAGCTATATCCCCAACTTCCTAAAATCTTTCTTGAAGCTGGGTGCAGTGGTACACATCTGTTATCCCAGCACTTGAGAGTCAGAGAGGCAAGAGGATTATTTATGAATTTGAGAAACGCCAGGGCTGTGTAGTAAGATTCTGTCTCAAAAAAATAGCAAGACGATAAAATGTCTCTTGGAAACCTTCCCAGCACAGCCCCCTAGTGATGATTTTCTCAGCAGTGGTCAGACATTTCACACTTCTTTGGGTACAGCTTAAGCCAAAGGGGACATTGTCTACCTTCAGGAGTCAATCCCTTCCTGGAAACTCCAAGCAGAAAATGGACAAAAGTGTCACTGGAAGAATCAAGCCCCAAATGTGGTATGAATCCCCCACAAAGGTGCAAGGATCCTCCAGAGAAGCATTTAGCTTTGTACAAGACAGATAAATCAGCTTCTTTATCAGCAGCAGCATCTTCATAGATGTCTGGGCCGGCACACACAGTACTGCTTGAACAGGATCAATGGCACCTGTTAGGGGGTTAGAGGGGGAAGACACAATACTGCTTCGTCTGTGTGGAAGTAAGGACACAGACAGAGAGATGGCTAAATTGGCAGTTTTATTGGTAGTAGCTGGACCGGAGGGTATGACCATTATGAGATTTTATAATATTTGTGTCCATAAGGAACTGACTCCCCTCAATCCTGGGGCTGGCGGGAGCTTTCAGTATAGTGCAGAGTAAATGGAAGCACACTTCCCCTGTGGACCCTGATCGAAGAGACTCATCATGCTCAGCTTCCCACTCCAGGAAAGGCACCTATAGGCTCATGCTTAGACACCAAGGAGTGGAGCCGTTTGAAGATTAGAATGGTTAGGAGGTGTGGTCTCATTTGAGGAAGTGTATCACTGGGGGTGGGCTCTGAGGCTTTCAAAAAGCTCACGCCAGGCCAAGTCTCCCTCCCTGCAACCCACACGCCCCCACTGCCTGCACAGCAGGATGTAGTGGACTCACCCTCTGAAACTGTACGCGAGTCCCCAGTTAAATGTTTTCTTTTGTAAGAGTTGCCTTGGTCATTGTAGTAGTTTGAATAAGAGTGGACCCTCCATAGGGTCATATATTTGAATGCTTAGTCATCAGGAAGTGGCACTCCTTGAGAAGGAATCAGAGATATGTTAGAGGAAGTGCGTCACTAGGTGTGGACATTACGGTTTCAAAGATCCAAGCCAGGCCCAGTGTCTCTCTCTTCCTGCTGCCTGTGGACCCAGATGTAGAACTCTCAGTTACTTCTCCAGCCCCAGGTCTGCCTGTGTGCCGCCATATTTCCTGCCATGATGATCATGGACCGAACCTCTGAAACTGTAAGCCAGCCCCAATTAAGTGTGTTCTTTTGTGAGAGTTGCCATGGTCATGGTGTCTCTTCACATCAGTAGAACAATAATTGAGATAGCCATAGTGTCTCTTCACAGCAATAGAACACTGACTGTGACTATGCCCTCTTTCTCCCTCCACAGCACCGTGAGTGGAGAGTGGAGATGAGGAAGAAGGGTTCTTCCTACTCTTGCCATTCCTAACATTGTGGCAAATCACATTTCTTCTCTGAGAATACAAGTGGGAATTGTTCCCCACAGTCATACCCATCCTGACTGTAGCAAGAATGGCAAACCCTTGACATAGCTGGTCACAGATGGAGATCAGTGCCAATCAATCCCAGGAGGGTATCACAACCATCACCCCCACCTTACAGGTCAGAAAAAAAATTGTGAGGTCAATTACCCAGCTGATAAGCTACTTAAGCCCAACTCAATGTCAAGCACTCTGCTACATTGCCTTGAAAGGAGGCCCAAGAATAAACTAAGGATCTGGTCTCCATAAAAGCTAGTCAATTTGCCATGGAAATACTTGTTTGCACATTACAGGCTATCATCAGAAAACCACACCTACAAATTAGCGCTTCTGATTCCCAGGGTCCAGGAATGCCTTTAGTGGGTTGGCCCTATATGAAGAAGCTTCTCACTGCTCATTTCCCGACCACTAACACTGAGAGTGTGATTCACTAAGGCCCGATGTGAGGTGGGCTGCCACATGAACCACTGGTGTGACTGTGAAATCCAAGGCATGAGACATGGGAAAGCTAGAGATGTGAGCAGCAAGTAGCTTGATATGAGAATCATGTTTGCCTAGTTGGGAATGTCTCAGATGCTCAGATGATGACCAGGGCACAAAGCGAGACCACAGTATTCTGAAGTCCCTACTCTTCCTGGAGTTTCCCCGCTGTGGGGGACTAATCCTATCACAGGATCACAGGAGATAGATATGCCTGTGGGTGTAGTAAATGACCTTTAGGTCTGCCCCCACTCCCCGCTCTGTGACCTCCTTGTACTCCTGCTCTGGTGCAATCCCTTCCTTGTGAGTGTGGAATCAACCTGAATTTTTAAACCTTAACAGAATGGAATAAAAGGGCCGAGATGCCCCCACACGATATTAGGTTACAGAAAGATCGTAGCTTCTCCCCAACTGCTCAGTGCCTGGCTCATGCTTCATTATGTAGTTTGTGGTTGGTGACTCTATCACTTTCCCAGGAAAGCAAGGCTAAAGAGCCTGACAGTGGGAATGTGTGGGGCTGGAAACCATTCGCTTCTTGGTGGACAGGAAGAAGAGAGAAGAGGAAGGACCAGATATCAGGTATTACCTTAGTTAAAAATGGTAAGCAGCACTGGTCACTGTGCAGAAAGGTCACAAGGCATAAGCCAAGACAAAACCCAGTATCAGAGCTTTATTCTGAAGTGGGAGGGGGGGGCAAAAGAGCCAGGCTTGGGGAGAAGCATGTGCAGAGAGAGAGAGAGAACAGAGATGTGGGGAGAGGGGGGTTTGTGTCTGGCTTTTTAAGGGTTCTCGTGAACACGCGCAGGCGGGCTTATGGAGCTACACCACTCCTACGCTGTTTGCGTGACCATAATCACCAACACGTACTGATGACGTAAGACGCAAGACCTCTTGCTTAGCTCCTGAACTGCGCATGTGTGGTCATGCAGCTAGAGTGGTGGCAACATCCCAACAACCTTCAAAGGTCTATCACTAATAATCCAGTTCCTCCTCCTTAAGTCTCCAGAACCTCCCAAAGCAGCAGGCCCACCTAGGCACTAGCTGTAAGATGAACATGATAGGTATGAGCTGTGCCTTCTGGAGCACAGCAGTAAATGTCAGTACCGGCCTCTTGGAAACTAAGTTCACTTGAGCTACCTTTCAAGGTTTGTGATGGTACCATTCCACCATCCGTGTGGTCACATCTGGTCCCCAGGCTCTGATTGCACTCACTCAATCTAGTATCATAGCGACAAGGACATAAAAACCCAAGCCTTTACCTGATTTCATACAAACACACACATAGGTCCAAATACACTGTGATGCATTCCCAACCATATAAGGATATCATGAAACTTCCTGAAGGTCCACACTGGGAGCTGTTGTGGCAGTGGATGCCACTCTTTGACATGAGAGCTCTTTGTACTTAATATATCGTCCAGCCAATCAAGATTGAGGAATCGGTGTTAGTGGCTTCCCTCCAAGTAATCACCAGCTGCCTTCTTTCTGTCTACACACACCCTCCAATCTATTTTCCATTTCATCTCTCTCCTTTCCATGTTCTTCCCCAAAGCACAAATACCTTATTCTTACTGTCTCCTTCCTAAGCATATCACTGCCACATTTGCTCTTTTGATGAACTTAACACCATCTTTTACCTTTATGTCCCTATCCTTGTGGTTTTCTACCAAAGAGTTTCTTCATAGGCATTGCGGCAGCATCTATTGCTAAAAACAACCCACTCAAAGTCCTGCAATGGCTGTATTATTTGCCAGGTTGGTCCTGTAAAGTCAAGAGAGATTTAAAAGGCTGTTCAGATTGTGAGGAAAGGAAGGATTACATTTGGTGAAGATAGCGATGACATCTTGAGTGAGGATGCTGGGTTAGAAAGTCTTCTAACAACAGGAGAGAATGAACAGGAGAGAATGGGTATAACTGGAAGGATGGTTGGTCCAGGATGGAGATTAAGGGTCAGAAAGGGAGGCAAAGCTTGAGAAAGCATGTTGGACCCAGAATAGGGAAAGATTTGAAAGATCTTAGTTGTGTCTTATAGAAAATTAGAAGTTAACTTTGGTCTTAGCGTGGAGAAGAAAAATATAGAAGACCATTCATCAACATAGCAGCTGCTCTCTATAGTTGGAGATCTTCTCTCTAGGTGCCCTCAAGCCCCCGCAGTCCCACAGCCCACGTATAAAATAATCATTCAGATGCTTATATTACTTATAAATTGTATGACCATGGCAGGCTTCTTGTTATCTAGTTCTTCTATCTTAAATTAACCCATTTCTATTAGTCTATACTTTGCCACTTGGTTCGTGGCTTACTAATACCTTACATCTTCCTTGTCATGGCGGTGGCTGGCAGCATCTCTCTCCTACCCAGCCTTCACTTCCCAAAATTCTCTTCTCTCTTGTCCCACTTATACTTTCTGCCTGGCCACTGGCCAAACAGCATTTTATTTATACAGAGTGATATCCACAGAAGCTCTCTATACTAGAGAGATGTGTGCCCACAATGAATGAAGACAAAATGGCACCAGCTCAAGATTGACACATCCATTTCCTAGACTCTAGAGTGAGACCTTTGTGATGTGGCCAGAGAGCCTCAAAGGAGAAGCAAGGTATTCCCTTTGTCTTGCTTCAGGGAAGGGAGCTCAGAGATGGTCTGGCTGCCTGTCAACCTGAGCACTGCCATTTGATGTCAATCAGAGGCAAAGTCCACCTCCTCCTCTCCTCTTCCTCACCTCCCTCCTTTTCCTCTTCCTTCTCTTCTCCTTCATCCTTTCCTCCACCTCCTCTCTTTCCTTCTTCACTTCCTTATTCTCCTCTTGTTTTTAAAAGAATGTGGTTTTTTAATTAGCATGTGAAATACAGGGAAAACACAAAGGAAGTAAAGAACAAGTCCCTCTGCAGTCTAGACACTCCAGTTGGTCGAGTCCTTCTAGATCCCTTGTGGGTACACATAGATTTGCCTCTGAACTGAGATCACGTGGTCTGCATCATGCTTTTCTACACCAGTAAAGAAACTACAAACCCACTGGCCTATTTTGACAAGCAAGAACATACTCCACCAACTCCATCTGTTAGAAAAAAAAATGATTATCCTTCCTTGGAACAAAAATTTCACAAAGACTGATTGATTGTCTTTGAATTGGGGTTGATAGTTTCCCTCCAAATTATGGTAGAAAAGAGGACCTCCTGCTGTGACACCCCTCCTCAGTGAACAGCACAGGTGTCTTCAAGGAGATCTGTAGAATGGGCATATAATCTGGCTACTTATTCATGGGCTTTGGAGTTGAATAGACGAGTAACCAATCATCCGTGTGGCTCTGAGAAAGTCAGTTAACTTCTTTGTGAAGATTAAACAAAATGTAAGATGGCCACATTTACCTGTATACACCTCTGACAAACAGACTCTAAGATACAACATGAGAAAACGCCTGGGTCATGTTGAAATGTTCCATAAACAAAAGCTACCACCACCATCACCATCAATGTCTTATTTCCTTAATCCAAGATGTCAGGAAGTAGTGCTGAGATGTCATGTCTATTATGAATTTGCACACATGGGGGGTCCCCAGCTGGCTGGGCCAGGGTATCCCACAAGTGCAGGGAACCATGCTGGCATGCTGGGCAGATGCAGCTGGTGGGTGACCCATGCCACGCAGGCACGGAGGCCGGGCGGAGGCGGACAGTCATCACAACCCAGATGTTTGCATCCACATAGGAAAGAGGGAGAGAAGAGAGAGGAAGAGAGAGGAAGAGAAAGAGAAGGGGGAGGGGTCAATAGTGCACACCTGGTGGGAGGAAACGCGGAAGAGAGAGAGGAAGAGGAGGGATTTTTCCCTAAAATGAGGCTTTTACTTCAGGACCCAGGGCAGCGCCAAAGGGCGAGTCAGAATATTAGCAATGTCTTCTACTCTGGCCTGGATACTCGGTTGAGGAAGGCATACCCATGGCCTCAGTGCATGATCACCTGTGCGTCTGCCCTGCCTTGGCCTTGCCAGGGAAGAATGACGTCTGATTCCACTTCTGTTAAAAACTCCTCAGCAGCACTGGCCTTCTGTCTGGTCCCAACCCTTGCTCACTTCCTTCCTCAACACTCTGTGCTCATATTAAACCCCGACTGTCTTTTTAAGAAGCTATTCTAACCCCCTGTGTGCTTAGTCAAGTCTCAGTTCTGCTATTAACAGGAAGTAGACCAGAGGCTGAGCAAAGAGTCTGGTAGAGGCCACCCAGGACAGCCAGAGACAAGCCTAGGAATCATCAAGGACTTTGTCCAAAAGGTCCCTTTTTTTGTTGTTGTTGTTGTTGTTGTTGTTGTTAATTTAATCAGCCCATGTATTTATTTCATGGCAGGATGTCTCATCCTCTGTCATTTTACACTCAGCCACCACGTACCCTGAAAGTTTTACCTGAGGTGTTTGTGCATTGGTTGTGTCTCTGTCTTTTACTCCAGAAGCACCCCTTAAGCTGTGGACCCTGAGCCAGAGTCCAAAGACTCTTCCCTACCTAGTCCGTTACCTCACTCCTGTGACTGTAAGAACTCCCTGCTTGGGGAACAGCTGTCGCTTCATGCTGAGGTTTGTGGAATCACTGTCCGTGTGTCTGTTTTCTGCCTGAGCTAACAACCTGTCGGGAGATAACAGCATCAGAGATACAGAGATAAAAACAAAACAGCACCCTTATCATAAATAAACAAAAAATGAGAGTCAGCGAGACATAGCATTTGCCCCCAGCAATCACATCCTGTGTAAAATTTAGGAAAACCAACCCAAAGAAGCTGATGTGACCACAGAGACACTGTTGCATGCAGGCCTGAGAAACGAGAGAGCTGTAACAGAGCCTGAGACGTTATAATAGGTTACTTTGATACAAATGAGATACAAACAGTGAGCTGCTCAGCCTACTGATCAGCTCCATCACTGGTCTCCTAGGGATGTTGAGGAAAGGGCCAGCAAACATAGAGGATATGAAAAGTCCCTCTACAGAATCTCTACATGGAAACCTGAGGGAAGGGTGGTAGGTGGCCACCCAGAAGGTCTTACTTACTTCATACTTTCTCACAGAGATGGATAATAATGTGTAAGGACTGAAAGCTGAGACTCCCAACGTGCCAGAACTAAGAGAACGCCAATGGTCTCTACAACGTCTCAGTAGAGGTTTTATAGATACCTGCTGTTGACCATTCGGGGCTTCATCTTGTGCCTCCTCGATGGACAGCATCCTACAACTCTGGGGAACCTCTAGGTCAACATCAGTAGAGACTGGGTCTTTAGGGAGATCAGAGAACAAAGGGTCTTTTTCTGTTTCCTGCCTACAGTGTGACCTACCCCTTCCTTGTGGTGGGAGAGGCAGATAGCATGGTGCCCAGAGCCTGCACAGTGTATGATTCACCCAAAGCAGACATGTTAGAAATGTCAGCCTCTGGGTTGGGTTGTCTCTCTGCAGCCCCTATGCCACTGCTCCCAGGCCCAATTGAGAACCTGAGCTGAGACCACCCTGCACATGTTGGGACATACTCTGGAACCACTTAGATGGATCTGATATACACCCTCATTTCAAATGCTCTACAGACAAAAAGTCACATCTGCAGGTTGGCCTTGGTCATTTCACACTTTCAAATAATATCTTCTGAGCTTGAGATCTCAGTAACATAAATATATTAAGCATCTACTTAAATGGAAACATGGTAATAATTAAGTGATAACTTACTCCTCCCCAACCATTCAAAGAATAAGAAAACTTCTGTCCTATTATTTTGTATTAAATATTATATAATAAACATCTTCCATGTTATTACATGACCATTTAATGCAGCATAATATATTTAAATGTATAAGCATAGAGTTCACTTAACCATCACATATTCTTGGATTCCTAGGCTTCTCCCAAATTTTTATGATTATAGTAATTTTTAAAGTATGTGTCTACATAAATTCTTTCTTTTGTTCATAATAAGAGGAAATTGGAAAGCTGATAGTCCTACTTTATACTATGCCAGCATCTTCACAAAATCTGAAGTTATCCCTCAGTAAATATAAACAACTAAGGCTGCAAACATCCTATCAGTTTCTTTTCATCCTGAAGATATTTATAGAATCAATAAAGTGTCCACAGAAAGTAATCAAAGTTTTATTAATGTCTACATCTTATGCATTTCCATCCAGTGTTGGTTAAGAAAGAGAATCTCAACTATATGAAATGTCTTTATGAAAATGATGCTATTACTTATATGGTTGATTAGCTGTAGGTAAATTCAGGAGCATTTGGGGTCGTTTAA
Source organism: Onychomys torridus (assembly GCF_903995425.1). Lineage (NCBI taxonomy): Eukaryota > Metazoa > Chordata > Mammalia > Rodentia > Cricetidae > Onychomys > Onychomys torridus. The sequence continues at coordinate 16,431,216 of NC_050462.1, read as the reverse complement.
AAGATAGGAACGTGTCTTTCATACTTTATTATTGAGGATTTATGCCATTGTGATTTTCTCCTAGAATGTCCTGCTACATTTAGACTACGTGTATGTGCGCGCACAAGCGCACGTGCATGTGTGTATGCATCCCATATGTAATTCTCACGTTGCCTGTAGTACATTCTCTGTTGACCCTCATGCAAGTGCTCATGTGCTTGCACAACCAACAGAAAGCCAATACTGTGACTCTTCGTCCATGTCAGCTTACTGTAATGTTACACCCGTGGGCTAGGGTCAGCCATCATGGAAACGTTCACACAAATGGTGAACAGAAACCTGGGCTTTTCTGGCTGTGAAATGCTCATCAGAATGCCATCTGGACCACCTCCACAGAGGCAACCTTCTCTTTCTCTGAACTTCGTTTATCTATTATTTTTATATTTCAGGTGGAATGCCCCGTAGTACCCACACTACTACCCATTCACCATGTCCGAGCGAGGGGCTGAGGATTAAAACAGAGACAAGACAGCAGGTCATTGTCTCAGTAGAATGCCCTTTATTAAAGGAGGGAAGAGGCCTTAAATACAGGCTTACAGCACGGTGGGAGGACCCCAGATGGCAGAAGTTTGCTATAGATGTTCTATGTTCCTGCATCCTAGCTGTTTACACCAATATACAGGATACACAAACAAGGAGCCTCCGGTGAGCTGTTTAAGACAAGGAAACTGGCAGGGAATTAGCATAGGGAGGACATCTGATCAAGGTCAGCAAATAAGGCCACAGCTCCCCAAGGAACAGGGCTCAGGGACCAACAACACCATGTTGTCTTCGCAAATCATTCACCCCTCTTTGTCTGGGACTGAGCCATGTGCACTGTGTCACCCAGCGGTTGCCAGTCACTTTCTCAAGCCTGGAGATGGGGCAGTAGTCCCAAAGTCTGATTGGAAAGGTCCCTCTTTCATGGCCTTTTTGCACAAACCCCCACATGATGTGAAATTCATTTGAAACAGTTGCGCCTGGTACAAACATTGCGGCATTGCGACATTGCGGCTGGGGCCCCCAGAATCACAGATGATGGTTGTAAGGTCTTTGGGTTTCATCTTGGCTGCAGGAAGATAAGAATGAGGATTCCTGAGGTGTTTTCGAAGGGACAGACCATGCTGTCACCGTCCTCAACCTCATGGGGAGTGGCCACTGTGAGGGCCTCCAGGATGGACTTTAGAAAGGGCTTTGGAAATAACACTGAACCAAAAAAAAAAAAAAAAAATGGCGTTTTCAATCTTTACACTGCTCTGTTCCTGGCTTATTTTAGGCTCACTGAAAGATAAATAATCTTGGGCAAATCACTTCATTTTTCTGGGCTTCAGTCTGTAACAGAAAAATTAAGGTATTTGGAATGGTGACCCCTTATCAGCCTTCTAGGTTTTCTGGGTTTGTTCTTCATTTTCTTTTCCTTTCTTTCTTCCTTCCTTCCTTCTTTCCTTTCTCTTTCTTCCTTTCTTTTTTTTTTTTTTTTTTTTTTTTTGGTTTTTTAGACAGGATTTCTCTGCGTAACATTGTTTCTGATTTTCTGACAGAGCCTAAAAGATTAATTCCCCATGAGCAGCTTGTACCAGGAGCAGCAGCTCCTGTCATCCCTGTATTTTCTATTGAGTACACTTTGTCTCTACTTAGATGGGAACTCTTGGGACTAATTCTGCTGCAAGCAGAGACCATGGGGAAGAGAAAAGTATCATGGGAGTTTAAACCTTCCCGAAGCCAAAATTAAATAAGAGAAAAACACACACATAACCAGCGCCGCGTAACACCCTCATGGGCCTTCTAATTAGACACTTATGTCTGAGAAGCAGTGAGATACAACCACATTGCAGGACGTAGGAAAAAACATGTAAAAACAATGAGAAGAAACGTTTCCATTTGCCTAATCACTGTGTCACACTCATATCTGGACCAATGGTTTAAAGCAATGCAAGTCTTAGCAAAGTTAGCTTAACTCTTAAGGATGGCCTGACCTAAAATTTGTTATTGACTTTCCCTTAAGAACTCAAAAAGCAAAGCCAGGCATGGTGCTGCATGCCTTTAATCCCAGCACTCTGGAGAAAGAGGCAGACCGATCTCAGTGTTTAAGGCCAACGAGTTCCAGGACAGCCAGGGCTACACAGAGAGAAACCCCATCGAAAACAAACTAACAAAAACCTCAAAACCAGATAAGTCTGTTGGTGAGAAAGTATGAGGAAAATTAGCTTGATGTTTATACTTTGGACTTCAACACTCTGAAATCTACTAACTTGGAAGAAGTAGTACCAGAAATGCAAAGCATCTGTCCTGATAAATGTTAGAGCATCAGTCCATGCTCCTCACTGGACATCTGTAAATGAGGGACTATATGATATTAAATAGTCATTAAAGCAAATCTGAATCTCATTGTGGACAGGCTGTTCTGTATGGGGCAGGCACCACCTCTACACATCCTGACTGATCGCCTCTGGTCTCCTTTTGATGAATGCCTTTGGTCAAATAATTGAGAGCAATGGAAGTCAGATAAACCTAGATCAAGCTACAGCTCCATCACTGATTATTTGAACCGTATACTTTTGAGACTTCAACTTCTATATCCATACAGATAAAATAATACTGTTACCATCTTGGACCTACTGAGAAAGGGCTTAAAGGAGCATTGCCCAAAATATAGCATCTGCTAAACAAAGTAGTTTATGATATTTTAAGGCTTATTTTTGCATTTTTAATTGTATGTATGCACATGTGCCTGTGGGTGAGTGAACATGGGTGCAGGTTCCCTTGGAGACCAGCAGAGGGCATCAGATCCCCTGGAGCTGGAGTTCTAAGCCTTGTAAGCTGACTGTTGTGGGGGCTGGGAACCGAACTCTGCTCCTCTACAAAAGCAGTATACACTCTTTCCAGCCCTCATGCTGTTTTTGTGATCTGCCTGGTATGTGGTCCTAAGGGGCAGTTAAAAACAAACAAACAAACAAACAAACAAACAAAACAAAAACAAACAAACAAAAAAAACCACCAAAGTTGTTGGCACATCTGCTTGTTTGAATGACCTACTGAATTTTAAACATGTTAGATCTGTAAGAATTCACAGTATCTCAATATAATTCCTATTCACAGGAGCAAAGTGTCAACAAATTATGGGAGCCACAACATTCTCTCCATCCAGGCAGGGGACACTATCAAATAACAGTAATCTAGCAGTCCGGTTGCAATATCAGAAAAAAAAGGAAAGATTCCTATGTGAACCTAAATCGCTACTTTCTTTTCTGAAGACACAGGCTCTATCTAATCTAAGCTGGGGACTAGCAGGACAGGTAAAGGGACAGGAAATGAGGACAGCTTCCTGCAGTCCAGTAGGCTGACATGGCACATGAAGAACCTCTCTTTCAGTGAGGGTTTCTGTTGCTATGATAGAGTGCTGTATTCAAAGACATTGTAGGAAGGAAAGACTGCTCACTCGTTTGCTCCCTGTGCTTCTCTCAGCCTGTTTTCTTCTTTTTTTTTTTTTCCCCAGAGCTGAGGCCCGAACCCAGGGCCTTGTGCTTGATAGGCAAGCACTCTACCACTGAGCTAAATCCCCAACCCCCAGCCTGCTTTCTTATAGCACCCAGGACCATCAGCCCAGGGTTTGATGTCACCCACAGTGAGCCTGACCCTCACACAACAGTCTTCAATCAAGGAAAAGCACCACAAACCAACCTGGTGGGAGAATTCTATCCATTGACTGTTGACTTTCCATTGATATTCTCCATTGACTACTTCCTAAATGACTCTAGCTTGTGTCAAGCTGACCTGAAACTATCCAGCACAGTCCCCAAGTCTGACTAATTTTCCCATAAAGTGTTGAGACTGTGGAAGACATGGGTGGTTTGGAAAGACAATGAGACTCTCCTGTCTCATATACAAAATGCCACCAGTGGGAGTGTTTTGTAATAAACTTATTATCCCTCAGACGTCTAACAGCAGACGAAGACTGAATTTAACTAGGAAACTGTATAATACTAACACATACAAGATTGTGGTCGTCAACCCAACAACCAAGCTGCCCAAACAGGAAAGAACAAGAACATACAATGTGTGTGACATCACAAAAGTAGAAGAGAGAGAGGGGGGGGGGGTTTAATATAGAGTTAGATTTTATGTAAAAACTTATAATGAAATTCTAGAACTACAATAAAAATAATAAGATATCAAAACTTAAGAACCCTTGGGTAAGATTGACGGTATACTAAAGGTCAAGGACAGAGTTAGGAAAATCAAAGACAGACCAAGGAAAAAATTTCCCAGTACAAGCCCCAAAGTTCAAGGGGGTGAGCTAGAAATGACAGAAAGAATGTAACAGGCACATGGGCACAGGTGTGGAGTCTGTGGAGAAGAGAGACTGGAGCCAGATCAGTGTCCACAGCAGGGAACCACAAAATGCCAAGGGCTCCTTCTCCTCCATGGATAATATCTGTAACTCATAATTTACATTAAATCTTAATGGTGAGGCAAGAGCATGACAGGTTCTGGGCTAGAGTGAATTACATCCTGAGACCCAGTGTCTTAGAGTTTCTACTGCTCTGAAGGGACACCATGACCATGGCAACTCTCCTGAGGTAAGTATTTAACTGGGGCTGGCTTACAGTTCAGATGTTTAGTCTGTAATTGTCATGGTGGGAAGCATGATGGTGTGAGGGCAGACCGGCAGCAGGAAGAGAGAGAATGCACCAAGCATGGCTTGAGCATCTGAAACCTCAAAGCCCGCCCACGGTGACACACTTCCTCCAACAAGGCCACACCTCCTAAAACCACCACACCCAGTCTAGTCTAATAAAACACACACACAAAACCACACACACACACACACACACTTCCGTGGTCAGAAGCTCTCCAGTTTTTCCAGCCCAGCCTCCCTCTTAGAGACCTTTTTTTAATGCTTTAGTTACCTGAAGACTAGTGACTGATTCCCACTTGTAAGATGCCTCACTGTGTTAGGACATGGCCTTTCATTCCCACAGTGTTGAAAGCGTCTGTAAAATCTGCCTGCCTCCAAATTGCAACCTAATTCTAGGCTAAGCTGTTCAGGACAAGGCTGCTCCTAGAATTCCCTCAAATAATTGTTTAAATGTAGGAAAATGGTTCTTATCCACCACTTGCTGCCTTTTCTACAAGTTAAATGTTTCCATTTCTTGTGACTACACCTAACTTCTGTGTCAATGAGGACTCTTGGTTACTGGTATAGACACAGATCTGACACTGGTTTAGAGGGGGAGATTTAGGGCTGGAGAGATGACTCATTGGGTAGAATACCTGCTGTGAAGGCATAAGGACCTGAGCTCAGATCCCCATCAGTCACATAAAAAAAGCCTGACTTGCTCACACACATCTGTGACCCCCAACACTGGATGATTAGCCAAGAGAGCAGAGACAAGTGAATCCCTGGATCTCACTGGCCAATCAGCTGAGCCAATCCATGAGTGATGGGTTCAGTGAGGGGCCCTATCTGGAAAGGGACAGAGGAAGACACCCAACTCTGTCTCTGGCCTCTTCGTGTACAAGTCCATACACACACACACACACACACACACACACACACACACACACACACACCAGGGAGAATTTGTCACACATCTGAGAGAAATGTGGGGTTAGATGGCTTCAGCATCCATGTGTTTTCCTTCTCCTACCCGGACTCCACTTGGTGGCAGGTGCCCCTTTGAGGTCACAGATGCACAAGCCCCAGCGGGAATCATCTGTACAGCCTGTGATCACATACAGCACCTGCTTCTTTGGATGCCAGCAAAAGCTTAGACTGCCCCAGCCTGGGATAGATGTCAGCTTCCAACTGGTCTCCTGAAACTAGAGTGGTGATGTGCTGCTTCGCTGGGCTTGTTCTGTGCTGGAAGAAGAGGAAGAGGGTTTGCCCTGCCTAAACCTGAGGAGAGAGATTACAATGAGAGAGAGGAGGATGGGCGAAAATCACTCTGGTTTAGGAATGTGTTGCTGTAAATTAGGTAACCATGATACCTATCAGAGCATGATTGGGTAATTGTAATCTCATATTTGGTTGACAGCATATAGTTCTCAAATGTAAGTTACATTTAATTGTACCAGATAACTCCTATGATATATTAAATGTAAGAGGAAGTTGCATAATAGTATGTAAATTATTTTATCATCTTTATAAATAATATTCTCTAGGATTGGGAGTGGAGCTCATCATGGGAGTGCCTGCTCATCATGTGTGAGTCTCTGAGTTAAATACTAGTGCCCTGAGAAATAATGATGCTGTCTCTAGCTCACACTCCACACTCACCATAATGAGCCCTTTTGAGATACAATTGATCTTTGCTAATATCCCTACTCCCCTCTTCCTTAAAAATGGCAGGGAAATCATTTTCAGGTATTAAAGTCAAAATATACCATATTGTAATGATACATTGTGTACCCCAATAAGGCTTGCATGGGGATCAGAGAACAAAGCCAGCCACTATATTAAACATAGAGGTCAGGCAGTGGTAGCACATGACTTTAATCCTAGCAGTCAGGAGGCAGAGATCCATCCAGATCTCTGTGAGTTCAAGGCCGCAGTGGGAACAGAGTGGTGGCACACTCCTTTAATCCCAGCACTAGGAAGTAAGTAAGATGGCAGGGCACAGAAAGGTATAGAAGGTGTGAGGAAACAGGAAGTCTCTTGAGGCTGAGGATTTTGTAAGGTAAGAATGTGGCTGGCTTATTCTGTTTCTCTGATCTTTCAGCTTTCACCTCAATATCTGGCTTGGGTTTTTTGAGTTTTTTTATTAGTAAGATCTTTTAAGATCCATGTTATATGACAGTTTTTTAAAGCTCTTTATCAATAAAAATCAGAAGGTAAAGATTCATACCATTGATTTTTCAAACAGTAGAAATATACCCCATTTTTGGTTAATTTGATTGACCCTTCGAATTTAACCATCCACAGAAGGTTGAACAATGTAGAGCAGTTGAGTATAGTAACATCCACTGAAAGAAACAAGACTAATAAAGTATAAATGGTTATGTAACCAGCTAATGTTCTATAACTAGCCTTGTACACTGATCATTCTCAGCATGCATTGAAGGCATAGTACAAATCAATGTCTGATTGTTATAATTCCTTAATTGATGATCTGAGAAATACTCTAGCCAGCAAAGAAAATAAGAAATAAATTCAGGCAAAAGATTAGTCACAAAGTTTTAAAGATAATTGAACACAATGACTGCAGGTCGCATCAGAAGCAATGTGTATTTCTGTTCATCTTTTCCGCCTGTTCTTGGCATTCATAAAAATGAAATCCCACAGCCTGACTTCTTTTGTCTGGCATCATTGGGAATAGAGCAGCCTTTCTTTATGTCTCTGTGAAAAAGCATCCATCCTAGGAACACGTCAAAGCATTTATCTGTTGATGATAGATAGTCTATCAGAAGGGATGCTGGGCTTGTTTCCAGTGTGGGTCTAATTGTTTATAGTGCTATTAAAACAACTAAAACTCTGCAATTGTACTAAGTGTGACAACTTTACCCTGTGCTAGGGAGTCAGTGAGGAGTGGCAGAAACTCTGATGAACTGGGTATTCTCTGTCTTATCTGAACCCAGGAGCCTGTCCTCAAATAGTTCTTTGATTCATTTGGAAGTAGGGGCATGTGAATACAGTGTGGCCAGGCTAGTTAATATTCTTAAGAGAAAGAAAATCCTACAGCCCTGTTTTTAGCAAGTTGTCCTGATTTTTAATGTTGGATTGACCTTTCCAGGGAATCTAGAGAACCATATAGCCAGGTGGTGGTGGTGCATGCCTTTAATCCCAGCAATCGGGAGGCAGAGCCAGGCGGATCTCTGTGAGTTCGAGGCCAGCCTGGGCTACCAAGTGAGTTCCAGGAAAGGCACAAAGCTACACAGAGAAATCCTGTCTCAAAAAACCAAAGAGAAAGAGAGAAAGAGAGAGAGAGAGAGAGAGAGAGAGAGAGAGAGAGAGAGAACCATATAAAACCAGCCATAGCTAAAACATAGCTTTTGTTTTAGGAGCTACTTATTCATAATAACAAAACAGCTTGCCAGCCAAACCAAAACATCCCAGACAAGAAACCGGAGAACAGGCTGACATGCTGGAGGAAGCATTGCTGTGGATATCGCTCTGTGTAAATAAAGTTCTGATTGGCCAGTGGCCAGGCAGGAAGTATAGGCGGGACAAGAGAGTAGAGAATTCTGGGAAGTAGAAGACTGGAGAGAGACACTGCCAGCCGCCGCCATGAGAAGCAACATGTAAAGACACTGGTAAGCCACAAGCCATGTGGCAAAGTATAGACTAACAGAAATGGGTCAATTTAAAAGAGAAGAAGTAGATAACAAGCAGCCTGCCACAGCCATACAGTTTCTAAACAATGTAAGTTTCTGTGTGTTTTCTTGGTTGGGTCTGAGCGACTGTGGGACTGTCGGGTAAGAGAGATTTGTCCTGACTGGGCCAGGCAGGAAAACTCTAGTTACAAAGCATCGCCCTCTTCAGGATGGAGAGACTCTTGTGGGTCACTCTGGGAAACAAAGGGCCACCTTCAAGATCACTGTGACTCCCCAAGCTCTTCATGGAGACGCTGGTCCTGAAATTGTGCTTCCTTCTGGGTGCCCCTTCCCTGCCCCTACATACTTCCTTGGTCCAGTCCTCTTGATAGATCATGTAGAGAAGATACGATTTCCTCCCTTATCATTCTTTGTGGTGTTTCTCTAGCCCCTTAATTTTCTTAAGTTACAATCAGAGGTTGAGCATTTTTTTTTTTTCATCAAGAGTGAGCATCCCATTATCATTATCCCCAGGATAGGCCGTTTTACAACGTGTTTGAACGTGAGGGCACTAACAAATGAAGCATGACCTTCCTTCCGCACACCCAAAGCTGCAAAACTTGATTCATTTTTCTTTCTTCCCAGAGTGAAGCAAGTCACTTCCAGGCAGCCTTGGCAGGGACTCAGACTGCTTCAGGCCCGCTCTGTTAGTAAAGTGGATAGTCCTTGAGACTCCACGCTGGGCTTAAGGGTGGCAGTGATGGTCATGGGGTAAGGAGAGGTGATCAGGTCAGCTTTCCAAGTGCAAAGTACACATGGTAAATGTCCTTTTACTACCTCTGATGGGAGAGAAGTAAAGACTAACACAGAGACTGAGACAGGCTAGGATCAATATCTTGGTAGTATCTCCCTAAGGCTGTGGGTCTCAGATTTTGACCCAGTCATGAAAAGCATGATGGGCTTTTTATTACAACACAGAAATGTGGGTATACTGGAGATGTTTGGTGGAACCCTGATTTGAGAACCACTGGACCACAAGCACTTCCACTGTTCAGTGCCTGTCTTGGTTCCAACAGCCGGGCACTTTACGAAGTTAGTCATTAGAATGTCTGGGCAAGGCACAGTGGTGACACCCTGAGTCTCAGCTGCATAGGAACTGAGGCAGGAGGATGCCTTGGAGTCCAGGAGCTCTGAGCTGTAGTGTGCTGTACTGATTCATTGTCTACACTGAATTAGTCATCGATGTGGAAACATCAAGACAACAGAGGTAGCTCAGCCAGTACAAATGCTTTGTAAGCAACTGAGCGTTCAATCCCCAGAATTCATACTATCAAAATAAAAGCCAAATGTGGTATGGAAGAGTGTCACTGGGGCTCACTGGTAAGGTTGGCTTATATGACAAGTTCTAAGCCAGTGACAGACACTATATCACAAAACAAGATGGGCAGTGCCAGAGGAATAATATCGCCATTGTCCTGTAGCCTCTCCATACACATGCACACGTATGCAGGTGCACCCAAACACATGAGGATGCACACACACACACACACACACACACACACACACACACACACAAATTTAAGAGGGTGTGGGGGGATGGGTGAAGTTCTTAGGAATGTTTTAACAACCTGCTGCAGCATATTTGTTTACACTGTGAAGATGTGCCTTTGCTAAGGCACCTTCTGATTGGTTTAATAAAGAGCTGAATGGCCAATGGCTAGGCAGGAAGAGGTTAGGTGGGACTTCCAGGAACAGAGAAGACTCTGGGAAGAAGAAAGGTAGAGTCGACATCAGACATGAAGGAAGCAGGATCACAATACAGAGATGAGGTAATGCCACATGACAGAATGTAGATTACTATAAATGGGTTAATTTAAGTTTTAAGGCCTCATTGAGAACAAGCCTAAGCTAAGGCCAAGCTCTCATAATTAATAAGTCTCCGGGTCATTATTTGTGAGCCGGAGGCCTAAAGAAAAATCTGACAATAGCCTTGAGGAAAATGAGCAGAATGAGAGCCTAGAGAGGGGGTATATCTCACCTCACAGGTGTGGATCCAGCTGCCAAGCTCTAGCCTGGCAGCCAGATGTGCAGTTGTGCTCATCCTGAGTCTGCTGCAGACCCAACCAGGCAGTGCCATGTTCAGGGGTAGTCCGTCACAAAAGTACTAAGACATTGGCTGCTTTCTGGATTCCCTTCTACATTTTCTGGCTGTTGAGATCCTGTTAATGCTACATGGTCCTGTCCAGCTGGTCTTTCTAGGTCTAATAGAACTAGTGAATTATTAATCTATAAGACTTAATTCCTAGTACAGAGGTATTCTTCCTCAAAAATGTGGACCCGTTTGTTGGATTTTATTTTAGAGGCAGAATCCATAGGCTGGTCTCAGACTTAATGTATAGTGGCAGATGACCTTGAACCCTTTATACCTCTACCTTTAAGTCCCTAGTGCTGGGATTCTGGGTGTTCACCATACCTGGGTATTTGTGGGATCTTAAACCTGGAGTGGTCAAAATCTGGTGAAATCAGAAAAGTCTTCTAAATAATGAGCTCCTAGTGGCTGTCTTGTAGAGAGCTCATCAAAGAGGTTATTGCAGGGTTATTGTTCGGTTTAACTCCATCAGCTGCACGGGGGATGTCTCTGGGGAGGGCCTCATAGGAGCCACAGTTATTATCTCATTTGATTTAAGGAGGTTTGCTAGTATTTTTCTTGTAAATGTGCCCAGGATCAGGCAAAGTGGCCTGAAATGGTCTGTCCCAAGGTCACAGCACTAGTTGGCTGGAAGCGAAGCTAACAATCTGTTTGCCTGTGTGAACTTTCCTTCAATCCACCCCAGAGCCCTACTGCATCTGAACTCTCTCCAGTCTTGCAGTGAACCTGCTCAGTGACTGTTGCCTTGGCCTCTGTGCAGGTATTATCGCTGCAGTTTCAAATTTGAGACATTCCCCAATGATGAACACTTAATGAACCATAAGTCCTATTGAGCATAAATAACCTCCTCCCAACAGCCCTACACCTGCATCGGATGTCGGATGATGGCTTCCATCTTCTAATGCTAAAGGGCAGAAAGGAAACTCATAAGCTGACAATTCTAATGAAGTTATTACACACGAGCCCATGTATGCTTCCTGGATCTTGGTAACTTTGATGCTGCCTAGAACCTGAGAACTCCTCTGAAGGAGACAGTAGCAGAATCCTTGGGTGTGTGCACTCATGGAAAAGTACCTAGAATGCCAGTCCTCAGCCCAGCCTTTGTTTGTTGAGAAATGATGAACCAGCCCCTCCAGCCAGGGGACTCAGGACCTGAAGTGTTATAGAAGGTCCATCTTTTTTCATTCTTCTCCCAAGGAAGGTAACATCAGTTTCTAGAATAGCAATCACACACACACACACACACACACACACACACACACACACACACACACACCTCCGCTGGCCTCTCCTTTACTCTTCAGAAAACACACTGCATGCATCCTATTTTGACATGGGAAGTTCCACAACACTTGAGCCCTCAGCTCTAAAACTTAGAGCAAAGCCCACCACAGTTTCAGATTTCTGAGGAAGTATAAGTTGAGTTGACTTTGGTTGATAGCTCCAGGATCTGCTAGCTTCATTGACCTTTAACCAAATGAGAGTCGGAAGTAAATGGAGAGATTATGAAGTTCCCCAGAGTCGATATCCTAATATTGCCATGACGATGTCACAACACTGGGTTCCTCCTCTTTGCAGATAAGAATACACCTAAGAGCTTATTAATTCTTGCCACACAGTTATTGGACTTTGATGCCTGGAAGTGATTAAATGAAATGAAAGGGAGGAAATGCCTGCCATGGACGAGCACACAGGTACACTATGATATAAAAGTGGGGACTGTGGGGACTGTGGGGCCCTTCAGTGTGGAGGCAGGCCTGTGTGATAACATAACAGGAGTATGTAATTCTCCACAGAATTACAATGAATATGGACATAGCCCCAACATTTCAGTCAGTGCTGAACCACAGTCCGTACAAGGTCAAGTCGGGAAAAACATTCATTGGTTTTCAGCAGTCGCTATTACTAAGTCAAGGAAGTAAACGATATTTCGTGAAAAACAGTAAAAGAGGGCTATTAATGAAATTAAAATTAATGATGAACCGCTATAAAATTTGTCCTGTCCAAACATATGGGTGTCCAGAGGGTTCCAGATGGCGGCACTAAAATTATTGAGCATCTCAGAGTATGTGGTTAAGTGCTGATGTTCATCCACAAACAACCCATGTATCGTCAACACCCACATTCCAGTTTCCTGTGGGGGTGGGGTGGGGATGGGCCACCATGTTAACATCTATCCCAGAGTCCCCTCCCAGGGAATAATCAAGAACTGACTTTGATGCGGTCACTGATAGGATGGGTAGGATCTAGCGTTGCCCTGATGGCACAGGTCATTTCCAGATTCCCATGAGTCACGTTGCCAAATGGCAGGATCAGCTTTCTGCACCGGGAGAGAGGATTTGTGTGAGGGGAACTCTGATGGGCGCATCCTGAAGAACACGTGTCGTCAAGAGACGTGAGCATCTGATGACATCAGTTTTCACAGTCATTGTTTTTTTTCTAAGATGTCTTGTAGGTTCTTTCTCATGTAGCCCAGGGTGGCTGTGAGTCTGCAATACTCCTGGGATCATAGATGTGGGCCGCCATTCATGGCTCACATTAATTATTTTTGAAAGTTCATCTCATTATTTAAACCTTGAGAGAAGGGCCTTTGTTTTTCCTGTCCAGGAATCTCTGGAATGCACTCAATTTATGCATACATGCACAAGCACATGTGTATAAGCAGGATATAAGGGAAATTTAATGTATGTTTGATTCTCTTCAAACAGAATCATCTAAAGGAAGTTAGCTATGTGGCTTTGAAGTCTCTTGCCCAAGTTTTTTTTTTTTATTTATTAAAATTTTTTTCTATTTTACATACCAACCCCAATTCCCCCTCCCTTCCCTTCTCCTGCCTCCTCACCTCCCTCCCACTCTACCCCCATCCACTCCTCAGAGTGGGTAAGGCCTCCCATGGTGGTCAACAAAGTCTGTCTTGCCCAAGTTTTTAAAGGTCTTTTTGAGACTAGTAAGTAGACAGTAAGTAAATATTAGTCTACTATTTAGATGGATTTAACATACTATTCACTATACCAAAGTCACACGGGTAAATCATCTTCAAAATGCCAAGGACACTAATGAAACTTGAGCTCTCCCTATCTCCTCTGATTAAAAGCTTCTCTTTGACATTTCAGACACCTTTTTACCCCTCAGTATCCTTGTTCCCTCAGATTGGACAGGCCTGCTTGGAACAACAACCGCCTTGTGATTCCCATTTGGGAAAGGACAAAGAAAAAACACAGGATGGTTGGCGTTTGACCACTGACGCTGGGGAGACAACTTGGGAATCTACAGGACAGCACCTTGGACAGTGTCTTCTGAAAGCTTCCAGAAATGGGTCCTCCTAGCCTCATGGGAAGGATGGAGCCACCCTGTCCAGGGGCACAGCTCCCCCAGAACCTGTCAAAGAAGCACTTGAAGAGCCGGGGAAACTTCTCCAATTTTGCAGGCTAGCCCCTATCTGCATTTCAATATACCCTACTCTGAGAAGATTGAGAGGCAGTGGCTGGGAGGTTTCACACTCTGTGCTTCATCAAAACACCTTGACCTTGACCACCAGGAAAAGCTGGAGGGATCCTGCAAGCCCAAGTTGCCTTCCTGGGAGTCTACCTGGAAATCCAAAGTCCATACTTCTCACTTACGATCACCCTTGAGACCCAAAACAAGGTGACCTTCAAACTCTAAAGGAAACATCAGTGCAGCCAACACCATCTGGCCACTAACAAAGCCCATGGATGAAGACGCCCTTCTGACCTCTCAGTCCATGAGTAAGGAGTCCCTCTGTCAGGCTCCTTCTCCCAGAGAGGAAGGAACCACACTGCCCAGCCTTACATTACAATGTGTAGTTTCTCAGGTAAAGCCTCTGGTGTGTAACTGAAAAGACCTCATGGTTGCCCCAACATCCAAAGACAGGAGGCCCTAACATGGGAGAGGGCAGGAAGATGAGTGTCAGGACATACCCCCCTTTTAATGGTGCTGCCTGCTCCAATAAAATAGCAGCATTTCAGGAAGGAGGGAAACAGGCCAAATCTAGCTCACGCTCTCCTGTGTCCTTGAAGACACTTTGAGTAAGGCCACTGATTATGTTTAAGGCACTGGATAGCAGTGAATGGCCCTCTTGCAAATGGACACCACTAAAACATTAGAGGAGGAAAAAGAATCCATTAGTCAAAGTTCTTACTCCTCAACCTACTTCTACCCCAAACGAACCCAGAGCATTTTAGCTTCAAGAGTGAAATGACTCTCGCTGTGCCTGCTTTGGAATTCTGGATGAGTATGAGCAAGACTGAAACAGTTACTTTTAAAATTTCTTTCAGGGAGAAGAGCCACATCAGTCCAGGTGTGTACTCCCCTTTTTATTAGAGCTGTGATGTGTATTGGCTGTTTAGGGTTTCCATCTCTGTTTATGTTCCAACATGCAAACCTGTACCGGCACTTTCAAAACCCAAACCAAACAAGAGCAATCCCTCCACATGTGGCTGCGAAGATCTTCACTTTCGGAGTTCCCTTTAGGAGCGCCACATTCCTCCAGGCTCGTAGGGCACAGGGTGTAACAGTCCCAAGAGCTCATGGTTTTAGTTTTGCATTGTCAATGTGTTGGCCCTGTGACTTGATTAGCAAGCATCCTTTTAGTAATGGTTTTATCTAGTGGAGGAAATAGACTGGCCAAAAATATTCACTAGCCTTTCAAAAGGAAATTCAAAGGACAGGGAATAAGAGGAACAAGATGCGCTGTTGAAATGAGCGTGACCTTTAAAATGCCTCCCACGACACTCTGTGCCCTCACCTACAATTGCGATGCATGTGGAGTAGCCAGCTCTGAACTTACAGTGTGTCCCCCATTGCTGTGTCTTCCCACCTGAGCAGAAAGAGTTCCTGTGACAGGGAAAGACAGCTCTGTGCCTGATTTCACCAACTTGATTAATCAGATTGGCAAGAAAGCCCTCATTTCATTTGAAAAAAAACAAAAACAGAGGAATCAAGGGGACTTTGTGACCCAGTTGTCACAGTCAAGATGACATCAGCCCACATGGATAAAAGGAAATGGAGGAAAACGCAAATTATTGTGTCTTGTGTATGTTTGCTATTGCAATGTAACACATCACTCCCCAAATGTTGAAATAATAGCCAGTGATTATTTCTTGTAAGCCTGGGGGCCACGGGGGCTTACACGGCCTATGCTGGGCTCAGCTGGGCACTTCAGTTCCTTATGTCCATTGTCCTTTTTCCTGGACCAAAGGGCATCTTTTTCTTACAGTGGTGGGAGAGGCTTAAGGGCACAGTGGAGACATGGAAAGCTCCTTTCAGCTGGACCCTGAATCTCATTTTATTGAAAAGGCAAGCCACTCAGCTGAATCAAGGTCAGGGACTATGTGTCGCTAACATCAGGAGAGCATAAAAGAAGTGTGTGGCAAGAGTGTGGGTACAAGACAGAGTGAACAGAGGAACCATCAGCTAATCCCCTATAGGTGTGAGGTAGAATAAAAAGAACAGCAGTGTCAGGACAGGCAAGAGGAGGACCCACTGAGAGGTGGATGGTACATCAGAGTTGGATAGAGTCTAATTGTGCAGAGCTGAGCAGGATGCTTGGAAATCTTCCTGTCTGGATGGCGTTGAGTGAGCCTGATGATGGGATCAGGTAGGTACAGGGTGGACATCCACTTTAGAGGAGTGGATACAACGAGAACACATAGAATGACCGAATGTGAGAAGTTGTGTTTGGGCTTTAATGAAGACTAGAGTTCCAAGAAATGTCCCAGGTTGTGGTGTTTAGGACAACCACCCAGACTTCAGAAAAACTGCAAGGAAAGAAGTTGGCACAAATGATCTCTAAGCTTCTACTTGCATGGCTGGGTGGTTAATATTCCCGTTCACTGCGTTAGTCTAACAGAAAGGAGAACGCTTCCTCAGCAGCATTCCTGTTCTCCCTCGACGATAATATGAGCATGAACTCACACCCACTCCAAGTCTGCTGTCCCCAAATATGGCCCTGGAATAAATCTGTACAGCACTTCCTTACTAATGAGTGAAGGGTTTTATGCTTAAGCGATACATAGTCTCTTCTTCCCCAAGAACAGTCAACAGATTCCTATCAGTGCGTTTCTTTCACAAAGCTTTATCAAGACTCTGATGTCCAGTACCCAGCTAGATTCTATTTACAAAACAATTTATTTTGGAAAAAATCAGATGGAAAAAAGAAGACAAGCAGGCTGCAAGGCTGTCTATACTACAGGGCCATTTAACTATCCTCAGAGTGTGTGTATTCTGACAAAGGACAAGGCTACGGCCAATCACGTGTTGCTGTGTTAAGAGCATTCTAAGCAGAAGGAGGCAAGCAGGGAGATCACATGGACAGGGAGCCCCCTGGCAGAGCTACAGTCCATATTCACAGAGCACTGTCTCATATCATCTTTGGTCCAGCCCTAGTCCCAAAAAGGAAACACACACACACACACACACACACACACACACACACACACACACACACTGTATTTCATGAGAATGAACACTAATTATCAGTCTCAAAAGGAGTAGAAGAAAGTGACCTGTACCCAAACTAACTAGGTCGATGTTAAAATCATAACCAAATGGCAAGGCATTTGAAAATCCATCTTGAGGAAGAAATCGGACAAAACTGTTGCTAATACTTCCCCAAAGTCAGACCCATGTGGGGTCACCATTAGAGGGCAGCATCCCCTGAGTTAAACTCCTGGAATCCAGAGCTTAAGCTTGGATTCTGTCTCCAGATCTTTCTGGCAAAGATCTTCAGATCTCGGGTCTTGTTCTCCAGCGCTCTGGGTTGTATTCACCATGAAATGGAGGTACAGATAGTGTCTGTGGGTCCATTTCTCTTTCTGACACTGTGCTAAAGTGCCCTGACTGATGTAACCCAGGGGAAAGAGCAGTTAGGTTGGCTCGATGTCCCAAGGCACAGTCCACCATGGCGGGAAAGACATTCTGGGGCTCTGCTTGTTCCTTCTACTTGCTCAGGCCAGGACCCTCACAAAGTGACGCTCCACATCCTTGTGTCTCACACAAATTCCTTGATCTTTTGCCTCTTGCCAGTATTTTCTGCCTCCCCTTCTGCAATGTTCCCTGAGCCTTGGGGACAGGAGTTTTTTGGTAGATGTATTATTTGGACTGGACTCCACAACTCTGCATTTTAGTGGGTTGTGGTTTTCGGTAATGGTCTCCATCTGTTGCAAAGAGAACTTTTCTTGATGAGGAATGAGGACTATACATATTTGTGGGTATAAGGAACTATATCCATTTAAAATTTTTTTTCTCTATTATAATGACTGACAATCTTTCCTCTTTACACACATCATGGGAACCCAACCTATATACTTGATTTCTGAGTTTTTCACCCATCTTTCTGCACTTCGGTTTCCACTAGCCTAAAATGTGAGGGTGCTTGTGAAAATCAATATGATCACACATCTAAGATGATCAGCAGCATCTCTGTGGAGAGTCAGGCTCCATACAGCCAGGTAATTAAATTAGAAGACTATTCACCAAGACTGATCAATTGCTTACACAATGTGCATGTGATTGGTGTTCACATGGGGGGACACAATTCTAGCAGCCAGAAACTTTCTTAGCTCTAGCACCAAAACACAAGAGCAGCTTTACAGCTAAGTGTTGACTCATGGGTGCAGGGCCCATCTCAGACATCACACGGCCTTTGGTGGTAACATGGGCCATGGACATCCACACAACCCCTGGCTGCAGCAGGACCACTGACCCCATCGTGGCCCTCTATAGCAGCATGGACAGCAGACATCAATTGACATGGTTTCAGGTGGCAGTGCAGGCCACTTACATCAACATGGCCCCACGGCCGCACCATTCTGCTTTGCGCAAGAAAAAACTCTAATGTTTAGGCCAGCAAAAGTGAGAAAACAATTTCGAACCAACCATGGGACGCTCATGACCTTCAGCTCACCTGATCTCAGTGCAGCTGTTTGCATTAAGGAAACAGACCCCCAGTCCTTTCCAAAGAACCCAGAAATCTAATGAACTGCCCAGCTCGAGGGAAGAAAGGCAATGTTTTCTGTACCAGTCTGTGCATCTTGATGTTACTGGTCACAAGTATTCTTTCTCATTGCTTTCCTACATCATTACTTGGTTACAACAGCGGTAATATTTTTATTTGTCCATCTTCATTTTTTTGATGTTCAAAACAATTTCACATCCCCACAGATAGTCTTACACCCAGAGGCATCCCTACTTCCCAGAATGAGCATCCCTGTGCTTTGACCGCCAAGATGATCGAATTGAATTTGTCCATATGGCTCAGGACCTGCATAAGCCCCCTTTCTGCCCCATATGGACAAATTCAATTCGATCATGACTCATGTCATTCTAAATGGATATCTTATATTAAAAATAACTCCATAAAGGGGAGAAGTGGATGGAAGTAATATCAGAATGTATTTTGGCTTTGGATATACATACAATTATTCATTTAGAATCCAGAACGTAAAACCAAATTCATCTAAAGACTGCCAGCATTTTATTACGGAGGTCAATGTTTCTATTTATTCAATAAGCTCACATGATACTGCTCTGGCCCATGTTAAATGATTAAATTCTCTGTCTTGTGTCAGTCCTTGTACCGCCTCCTGAGAAGTATTTAGAAGAGAAAGGGATGGGCTACAAGAAGAGGAGGGAGGAGAGAACCTTCTGGAATGAACAGGGAGACTTCTAAAGGAAATGTCCAGGATGGAGTTTAGAGTTTAGGCAGAGGACATGAACAGGAGTGGAAATGGAAAATACAGAGTTTGGAGACTAGTACAAAGCAGCTAGTGTGGTGGGTATTGTGTTCCCTGAAATATTGTGTGTTCCCCGAAATAAACAAATCTGGGGTCAGAGAACAGACAGCCACTAGAACAAAGCCAAAAATGGTGGCTAGAAAATGGGAAGAGTAAGCTATAGCAGAAGTTGGGTGGTGGTGGTACATGCCTTTAATCCCAGCACTTGGGAGGCAGAGCTATCGGATCTCTGAGTTCAACGCCACTTTAGAAACAGCTAAGCATGGGGACTCCTGCCTTTAGTCCCAGAAACCCAGCCTTTAATCCCAGGGAGTGGGGGCAGAAAGAGAAGGGTATATAAGGCGTGAGGACTAGGAACTAAGTGAGAAAAAGCATGTAGTTAGTTAAGCATTTGGTTGATTAAGTGTTCAGGCTTTGGAGCAACACAGTTCAGCTGAGATTCATGTGGAGGAGGACTCAGAAGCTTCCAGCCTGAGGAACAGGATCACCTGAGGAACTAGCAAGGTGAAATAGCCGTGGCTTGTTCTGCTTCTCTGATCTTCCAGCATTCACCCCAATAACTGGCCTCAGGTTTGTTCTTATTAAGATTCATACTACAAGCTAGCTATCACCAGGGCACAAAGTGTGGGCTTGGTTATTGTTTCGTTCACTTAACAAATGTTTATTGAGCCCTTACTGAACGGGAGGATTTAGAGGAGGCGGGAGCTTAGGATAATGCAGAATGCAGTCAGGAATCTATAAAAATGACCTTTGAAAGTAAATCACTTTCCACCAGGGAAAATGATATGAGAGGATTTTCTCATTTATTCCTGTTCATCTCCTTGAGAGACATGGAAAAAGGGCAGGTAAAACAGACCCTGAAACTCCAGGGAGTGGAGCTAATTGAATAAATCTGAGCCTAATGTTATTTGCATAGTCCCCATTTAAACTACTTAGCATTGGCAACACACAGGCATGAATCTCCTGGAGAAGCAGTTAGTAAGGCCTCTGAAGATGGGGCCAGTGCCCCTCAGCCCAGGCATGGAGGTATAAAAACCCATGAATTACATACAGTCCAGCCCCTGTTCTCAGAAAGTGAACTGCTAAGTAACACTACCAGAAGGCACATGGGGCTGGCCCATGTAAGACTTGAAGACATGGGTTATAATTTTGCTTATCTGAAGAAGAGAAGAGCCGGGCAGTGCCTCATTGTTTCTAGCAATTCTCATTAATCTCTAAAATAAATAAAAACTACCGACTTCAAACAATCAGCTTTGGATTGCTAGGTGCTCTGGGTTTACCCCCTGTGCATCCTGCTTACTTCTGAGAAAGTGTGTGCACCATTTGCAAAGATGCCTAGGTTTGAAGACTTTCTTCTAGTATCTGAGGCAGAACAAATAGGGTGTGTTTGTGTTGACATTTCCACAAATCCTCTTTTGCTCCGGAGGAGTTAGAAGCATGCATGGTTAATAAGACCGAAAAGGCTATGCTTGTGTTCTCATGGCCCCCCTGTGCCTCGAGACTGTAGCCTGGCTTTTCCTGAGGGAACAGAGAGATAGTCGTACCTATATGACCAGAGGGGTCTGCAAAATGACTTGCCTGCACCAGAACTCTCAGCTCTCTCCTTTCCTCTCTGGACACGGGTTCTGTGAGCGCAGATGGAGTGCCGTGGTACTGAATCTGTCTGGACTTAAAGTGTTCCCGGGGATCTTCTCGTGTCTGGTAGAACCACTGATTATCTGTGTCACCCACTGCTGCCGCCGAATCGGGTCCTATTCATTCTGTCCACATTCATTGCACGCGTGCGCAGCAGATATTGTTCTAAGCAAGAGGGACTTTCCAAGTGATTACGATCTGGTAGAACTCAGGTATGGACCTACTTCAGCGGAAGCCTCTCCTCACCTAGTCATAAGACTGAGTTACTGCAGCCAGCTATTAGTCGTTCATAAGCAGTCGTGTTGCAGAGATAAGGCCTGGGTCTCCCCTCGGAATGCTCTCTTGACAAATTATTCCTCCCAAGTCCAGCAGCACCTGGAACAGGTACACCAGGAAAGGCGACTGTTTGGGACCAGAATGACCTTGTAGGCTAGTTGGCAGCTTCTCTGTAGTTGCCATCAGACTGAAAATTGCCCACTCCTGATATTCAGCCCCACAGCGGTGTCTTCCAAGCAGGGTGGCATCATGTGGAAGCAGAAGCGATGCTTGACAGGTAGATGTGTCATAGATGCAGCATGGTGGTGAGTCATTAGATGTGAAAGGGTGAAAGGCTCTACCCAGCTGTTTTTCAGAAGCATGTATGAGATAAAAACCAACAGGCCAGAATGGAATCTGGCCATCGAGAGAATGAATGCTTGGAGACTGAATTCCTCCTCAACTAACAGAAATACCTAATGACATTGGCATGGTGGCCAGTAGCGGCCACACCATAAAGGTGATTGGCATGCTGGTGTCTCCTGTTTCACACGTATTGTGGAGGAGCCTCTGGGGATGACTAGGTGTGGTCCGGCTATTGCCAGCCAGGGACTGATTGTTCACGGTGGGATGGTGTGACAATGAAGGTCAGTCCATTCAGGCCCACCCTGCTGTAATTCTTGTCTTAAATGAATGATTCACATATTTCCCAGCAGTTCATGGACTTCTTGCCCATTGGTGGAGAAATAAGCTGAGCAGAAGCCCAATAAAGACACGCTACCACATTTCCTGAAGGTGGAGAACCATGAGCTATTAGCTTGGGACACTGCATCATTCATCACTGCCAATGTTCATTCTGGAATTCTCGGGAAAAGGAGAGAAGCAGCAGGGTAAATCCCACTCAGCTCCTTTCCCAAAGGGAGCTTCGGTAAAGACCTGCGGTGACCCTTCCCCCGTTACTATAAGTAATAATGTATTTTCTTTCATGTTGCCCATCAGAATCCAAAAATCCAAGATGGCCTTTCTCCAATAGAGGATCGGTAAGTGTTACGCATCGTCATTTTGTTTTTAATTTCACATCTTGTTACTGAGACAGTAGGAGCTGGTGAAGCCTCTCTTTACTCTCTTCCCTCAGCTTTATCTTTGCATGAAGGCAGATGGCAGGAGAATTGTAAATGGCATCATCCTATCCATAGTACCAGTTCCAGAACACGCTGAATAATGCCATTTCACGAAGCAAAACATGGCTAATTGCCAGCGGGTAATGAGTTCTGCAGAAATTGGAAGCAATTTTAACATAGTGGCGCTTTGCAACATGAAATTTATAACTTGATGTATAAAGTGGCTTAGAAGGCGCTCGCTGGGAGAAAGCTTGCATAAGCATACACACCCTGGGTTGCAACCAGCCCCATGCGTGTGGTGGACATTAAAAAAGTTAATGAGGTACTACCAAAGCAGATTCCACAAGTGCACGTGAATTTCTGAGACAATCAGATTAATCCTGGTGGATTTTCTGATTCTTTCATGGTGCTGTCAGTGAAGAGTAATCAATCTAAATCAGTAGTCCCTGAGTCCTTATGATATAAGACCTGGGGGTCTCGGGATAAATTACACATCTCCTTCTTGTATGTGGTGGGCAGAAGGAGGGAGTGTGCAGCATCACAGCTGGACTCCGCCCTCTCGTTTACTGGAGACAAGAGACAGGCCGGTGCTGTGTTCACCTGTGGATACCATTCGCAATAAACACACCACAGGGCCTTACGAGAAGATGCTGTACCCCATTCTGCTAATTAATTCAAAAGAAGAAATAAATGCCTTCTGGGGTTCCAATCCATGACCTTGGCCACCTAAATCAGCCTCCCAGAGTCCAGTCCTTTCCTCTGAAGTGGGGAAGAGTCATCGTGGCTGACACATAGAGTGGCTGTGATAAGGGTCTGTCCCCAGAGCTGGGGTGGTGATAAAGCCACACTTGATTCAGCATTAGTCGTGTTGGTAGCCACAGTGGTAGTTTTGATTGGAACTTAAAAAACTGCTTGTTCTCATAGCCATGAGAATATGACTGACTGATTAACTTTCACACTTTTTTTTTCTTTAACAAACAGTGTGTATGGGACAGGATCTATTACTGTGAGCTGAAAACGTAAGTTGGTGACTCCACGGTCACAGGGGCTGCCATTCATCAGTACTTCATAGACATGGGTTGATTTTTTTTTTTTTTTTTTTTTTTTTTTTTTTTAGACAGGGTTTCTCTGTGTAGCTTTGCACCTTTCCTGGAACTCACGTGGTAGCCCAGGCTGGCCTTGAACTCACAGAGATCCGCCTGCCTCTGCCTCCGCCTGCCTCTGCCTCTCGAGTGCTGGGATTAAAGGCATGCGCCACCACCGCCCGGCGATTTTTTTTTTTTTTCCTGCCAAGTCTGACACAGGGTGCCTTCCTCCTATAAAAACAGGGTGAGCATAAATGGGAGGATCATTTCCTCCAGAGTAGTGAGCTCTCAGGGGTGCATGGAGCCAGGCTGTGCTGTGAGAAGGAAAGAACCTAACCTGCTAATTGCTGGGCTTGATCATTCCCAGTGAAGAAGCAGCTCAGCCCAGAGTGTGTGCTGGGCGCTGTCTGTGCAAGCGCTGGTCTGTGTCAAGGTGTTGAGTGGGAAGGTCAGGCTGGTTCCTCTCTGGGTGAAGGGTAGTGGCATGCACAGAAAGAAAGATGGAATCCCTTATATAAAATGGCGTCAAGTGGAAATCATGACTCAGAGGATAAAGGTACCAGTCACTGAGCATGATGACCTCAGTTCTATCTCCAGAACCCACACGGTGGAAGCTGACTTTTTTGTTTTGTTTGTTGTTTGTTTTTGACAGGCTTGGCACTGGAGCAGTAGCTGAGAGCTTTACCTCCTAATCCACAGATGGCAGGCATAGACATGGAGATATCGGCTCTGATGTGGGCTTTTGAAACCACACACCCCCTCCAACAAGGCCACACTTCTAGTTTTTGCTAAGTAGTTCCAGTAGTGACCAAGCTTTCAAACCACCTAGAATTGTCCTTTGACCTCCACACCCCCAGTACAAATGGAGACACAAGCCTTTAATAAATGAAAAATGTGAAAAACAAACATTTAAAGTGGTATGAATTTGCACATGACCTAAACACATGCTCCAGCACATTTTCAGTCATCCCTGGAGTACTTACAGGACCCAGTGCCATATAAATGCTAGAAAATAGTTATTACGTTGTAGTGTTTATGATGTAATGACAAGAAAAAACTGCACGTGTTCAACATGGGCAATAGCGTTCTTACGATGTTTCTGATCTGTGGCTGGTTGAATCTATACGTGTGTGGGCTGCACACAGAGGGCTGACTGCAGTGAACTTATGAAATGATTCTGTCAAATGTCTGAGCAATGAAGAGAACTTCTTTTCTTAGCATTTGTATTTTCAAGTCTGATGTGTAGTTCCTTTCTTCATCTTAATCTTATTTAAATAATTTTTATATACATAAGTGATAATCCCCACCAATTCCCATGAAGCTACTAGTGTGTAGATTGTACTCTATTCCAGACTTGGCATTTTTCCTTCTTTCCTTGCTTCCCGATATCAATAACAATACTAGTGATAAAATAAATATAGAGAATACTATTTTACAACTGGGCATTGCTACTGTTTACATGTGTTCCTTATTTATGTAGGACTTAATTTAAGTGCATGGACTCATAAATTCTTGCCATCTCTTTTTGGTTCACCGCATTCAGCCTTAACTTGGCTCACTCCGGTCCTGTGCCACCAATGCCTACCACAAGGTCAGCACCACTAACTCTTAGATGCTCAATTAAAATCCCAGAATCAACTTTTCTTCTTCCTCTGGGTCTTGGCCAATGCCCACCAAAGTCTTCCCATTACCTCTCCTAACTGAAACCATCACTGTGGAAGCAACATCAGTCGCTGAGCCTGTGACTTTAAAAGTTAATGTCACCCCTGGGGACTGATGCCCTTTCTTCCTGGAACATCCAGGCTTTGACTAGGAGGTTGATCGACCAATGGCGGCCACCGTGAGCACACTTCAGGCTGCAAATTCCGCACACACTTTCCCCCCAAAACCCAACACTGCCTGCATTGTCTTATTCTCTTTCAGCTGGCTGTTGGCGGTCTTCCTCACAGCGGGCACTCACCATGGTTTCAGTCATCAACAAAAGGCATATGTCCCGATTTTTGTAGAGGTTCCCAACTGGCTCCAAGATGCCTTTGCTGTTGCGAACGCTCCTGTCAACAATAGACTTCCTCTCTCAGTCCATCAATCCTGTCAGGGAAACCCAGGACAGCGCCTCCGCACACCCAGAGACTGTTACAGAATCTTCTCTTCCCCCTTCCCCCTTCCCCATGATAGAAGATGGTCTGGGACTCCCTGTTTATCTCCACAACAATGATTGACTTGCTCCAAACTATTCAGATCTGTGTCAGCATCGTGGACCCTAAAAACAACAGGATGAGTTAAAATTGTGATAATATTCTATTGAAATGCTGCCAAGTTGACTTAGGAAGCCTTACACACTGTTCTGTGATGGTTCCTTCTGGGTACAGTTGGTAATATGAACTCTTTAAGTGGGTAGTTCACACTGTTGCGATAGAATACTAAATGCATCTTTAAACTACTCACAATATGTTGTTTAAAGAGCAAATTACAGAAGGCTATGAAAATATTTCAAATTATGAATTATATCAGGAAAAATGTGTCCATGGTTGTTTGAGTGGGATATTTGAGTTTTGTTGTATTTTTTTCCTTGCTTCTCAAATTTTCAGCAATCATTGTATGTTATCCAGTAATCACATTTTTTAAAGATTTATTTTTTTTAATTATGCATATATGTGTGCGGACCTGTATGTGGATACATATTTGTGAGTGCAGGTACCCATGGCCCAGAGGCATTTGATTATCCTGGAACTGGACTTGTGAACTACATGGCCTGGATGCTAGACTGAGCTCAGGTCTCTCTCTGCAAGAGCAGTACATCCCCTTAACTGTTGAGACATCTCTCCAGGCCCTAACCAAAAGACTTAAACAAGCATTATTAATAATATTAGACAACAATAAATGGGTAGTTCCATGCTAAGGAAACCCGAGCATGTATTGCTGGCAAAGAGAACTATGTTGAGCAAGTCTCTTTCACACTCTGAGGGGTTGGACTCATATACCCAGAAGCACTTTCTTATTCTACAGTGCTGAGGATCACAGCCTGGAAAATAAAATAAAAAAAACTTTGAAGGCTGTGGGGTCACATCCGCACATCTGCTGTGTGACCGTTCTGTGACTTGGTTTTCTGTCATTAGTAAAATGAGAGGGTCCGAGTACACACTCTCATCAGCTTCTCCCTTCCAGCCATCACACTCTGTGGTCCTAGCTGTCACACTGTAGCTGAAGAAACAACAGTCTGGGAACTGTCCGTGGCTTCAAGCGCCGGGTCTGTTAGAGGTTCAGCTTATTCTGGTGAAAGCCGGAGATCAACAGAAGATGCAGAGGCCCAGGGACCCATGATATTCTGGAGTTCATGCTCGAAAACCCCGTTTCCTTATGGCGAGCAAAGACAGACACACGCAGCACACGTCTCACCCGGAAAGCTGTCTGTCTTCCCTGATGATTACAAGACGTCCTGGGCTATTTTGAATTCTACAGCCTGAAGGTATGGTATGAACTGCTCACTAATGAAGAGTTTTGTTCCTTTTTCTGCCTCTGCTTTTCTCAGTTAAGAAAAACGTGGTCCTTATTTTAAGCTGTCTGTCAGATTCTTGCCTTATTCACTATGATAGCCAGGGGAGGGAGCCCAGGCCTCGGTAGGACACGGGGGGTCTGGGGACAGTTCCCTGTCTGACTAAGGTATTGGATAGGACAGCATTTTGTAGACTCTGCCGACCTACAGAAATGCCAGAACAGCCAATACCATAGGATGGCATCTAGTTAATCACAGAGAACATCAGCAATGGCTCCGAAGATGAGATGGCCTAGTGACATCATAGCCACTTCGGCATCTCTAAGTCCATTTCTCAGAACTTACCCTGTCATTAATCAATGAGTGACTACTATTTGCCTCTCTGGGCCTCACTCCTGAATTTGAGAAGTAAATTGTTTGAGTGGAGAGGATCCACAAAATCCTCAAGCACAATTCCAAACACCAACCCGAATTTCTTTTCCTAATACACTCAAATGCTTGCATCGGGAGGGAGTAGCTGCCCTCCCCAGCCTCGGGGAGAAGCTACGGTTTGAGTAACATGAGGAGCCACTGCTCACGGGGACAAGCAGTCTGCTGAAAGACCCATCACACTGTTAGTCAAAGCAAACAGCAGGCAGACAACCAACCCAGGCAATGTGCCGTTCTCTCTTTCCTCTAGGTGTGCAAGACCTGGGGTCAAGTCACGGAAACCCATCAGAAACCCCACCCTCACCCCTGTTAGGATTCTGTATATGTGCAGCTTGGAGTCTCATCTGGTGCTTTATTACATCATCAGTGGTGACTGCGTCCCAACCTAAAAGCCAGACGTGAACCCCCACAAGCTCTCTCGGTCTGTCAGTCTATCTGTCTGTCTGTCTCTCTCTGTCTCTGTCTGTCTCTGTCTGTCTGTCTGTCTCTCTTTCTCTCTCTCTCTCTCTGTCTCTCTCTCTGTCTCTCTCTTCTCCTAATAAAGCTCTAAAAGGTACCACTGGGTTCTGTCATGACTGTGACCTTTCTGCCACTGACCAAACCAGTGCCAGCGC
This sequence comes from Onychomys torridus, assembly GCF_903995425.1. NCBI lineage: Eukaryota > Metazoa > Chordata > Mammalia > Rodentia > Cricetidae > Onychomys > Onychomys torridus. The sequence goes on along the minus strand of NC_050462.1, from coordinate 16,403,411 downwards.
TGCCATGGTATCCAGCACCAGACACCAGCGCCGAATACCCTTTCAACCCCCCACCCCCAATCAGATGGACTTGAGAAAGCAGCGAGAGCCCATGTGGAAACTTTTCATCAGTGAATACATTTATTGGTTCTTAAAATAGTGATGTGATGTTTAATTTTGTAGTTCACAGGAAATATTAATAGGGTTCCTTGGGTACTTGACTTTTCCATGCAGACAAAAAGAAATTAAGAGAATGTACTCCCTTTCGGAGCTCATGGAGGAAATGTCATTATTTTTATTTAGGCACTAAACTCTTTATTGTGTTTGCCTATCTGTCTGCTGCAGGGCTTCACGATGTAGGACATGTGGGCCTTGAACTCTGGAGCCTCCCACGCCAGGCTCCTGAGTGCTAAGGTTACAGGCTCACACAGTTCTCAGTTCTTTAAACAACCTCCCAGAACTGGATAGAACTTCCAGCTGCTACATGGCTCTCCTCTCTCTCATACCCTCCTTTAGTGACACACTCCTGGGCCAAGGATCTCACAGCCACCATCACGGAAGCACATCCTCTTCCCTCTGATTCCTCAATGCTCCCTGTCAACAGATTTCTGGAGCCATAGCACCTGCAGTATGGCTCAGATGTCACAGGACAGTCACACTGTTCTCTGTGGAAACAAGGCTGAGGAGTATGGCCAGTGCTGCAGCCCCAATCTGGAGAGCCCTGATTTCTTTGAGAAAAGACACACACATTGAGGGAGAGAAGGGGGCCACTTCCTAGGGACTGCAAAGGAGTATGGGCCATATGGTACCCTAAATTACCTCTGCCTATAGTGCTTTTAAACCATGGATGCTTCCAGGTAAAAAGTATCGGTTGAGTAAACCTGAGTTCAAACCCTGCATCTACCTCCGACTTTAGGAATTTGTAGGCCTCTGTCTTTAATGTTGGTATTGACAAACATCTTTAGTCAAAGTCTGTCTTAGTCTCTGCTGCTGTCATGGAATAGCACCATGACTTATGTGAGAATTCCTGGCCACTCCTCCAGCTACATGACCGCACATGTGCTGTCCAGTAGCCAAGCAAGAGGATTAGTCATTCCAGGGTCTTACATCTAATGTAATCCATGTGCTGTGTGATCACATAATTTGCGAGCAGCGTGATCTCGTAATCTATGAGTATGTGTGGCATAGCCACATAAGCCCATATGCACATATGCAGAGGAACCTACAAAGAACGGGTTCCTGAGATGGAGAGATGGCTCAGTAGTTAAGAGCACTGACTGCTCTTCCAGAGGACCCGAGTTTGATTCCCAGCAACCACATAGTGGCTCACAACCACCTATAATGAGATCTGGTGCCCTCTTCTGGCCTGCAAGGATACGTGCAGACAGAACACTGTGTACTTAATAAATAAAAATAAATCTTTTTTAAAAAAAAGGGGGTTTGGGGATTTAGCTCAGTGGTAGAGAGCTTGCTTAGCAAGCACAAAGCCCTGGGTTCGATCCTCAGCTCCAAAAAAAATAAAAAAAGATATGATTAAAAAAAATCGGCCTAAACACTCCCTTCTGGTCCTTCTCTTAATAAACTAATACTGGATTTTGTCGTGCCTTGTGGCTTTTCTCATACAGTGAACAGCGCCACATAGTAATAACTAACAGTATGGATAATGACAGTACATTTATTTGGCTTATGATTCTGAAAGATGAGAAGTCTAAGATAGAGGGTTTGCATCTGGCAAGGGTCTTCTTGAAATAGTCCAACGTCACAGATGGCTTTTTATGGAGAGGTCAAAGAAGAATTCAAAAGAGAATCAATTTCACTTTTTGTTTTAGATTTATTATTTTTAAAAATTATATAGGAATGTGTGTGTGTGCATGTGCGTGTGCGTGTGTGTGTGCGTGTGCGTGTGTGTGTGTGTGTGTGTGTGTGTGTATGAATATGTGTAAGCCACATGTGTGAAGGATCTGTGAAGTCCAGAAGAGAATGTCAGATTCCTTGGAATTAAAGATACAGGTGATCTGTGAGCCTGCCAGCATGGGTGCTGGGAACTAAACCCAGGACCTTTGGAAGGGCAGCAAGGGCTCTGAACTGCTGAGCCATCTCTCCAGCCCTGAGTCTTGCTTTTAAAATCTCATTGTTTCTGTTGTTGTGTTTCTGTTTTGTCTTATTTTTCTTCTTAAACAACAGTGTCCCATTATGTATCTCAGGCTTGCCCAGAACTTCCTGTGTAGTCCAGTCTGTCCTTGAACTCACAAAAATTGAATTCATTTTCATATGCTCCAGTGGATTTAAGTCTGTCATATACCTCCCCTTGCCCAAATGATATGAGTTTCCCAGAATTGCTTGTAGATTGAAAACTCATAATTCAAATAGTAAAATAAATATTCTGGAGAACTCAGTATCTTTAAAAATGGTAATCATTTCTCTTAAGCAGTTATGGCAACAAGAGCGTTTCTTCTAAATTGTTGCAAGGGTTCCAGAGCTTGTGTGTTTGTTTTATTGCTGTTTGTGGCCATGGCTGTTATTTTTCCACTGTCTATTAGATGTGTTTGGATGTTAGAGATTCCTGCACCTCAGTCAGCCTGGAGCCTTTAGCGCTGTGGAATCGGAATCCCTGGGAGCTTCTAAGATAGACATCCCTAGACCCCATTCTGGGTGTACTGACAGAGCAGCTCCAGGGTGGGGCCTCTCAGACTCTGGTTTAGCAAGGTGTCCAGGAAATTCTGAGGTCTGTCCAAGAACTGCCTGCTCTTTACACTCAGCACACATGAGGCTTAGAGGGGGAGGATTGACCCCAGAAGTCCAGGCTTCTCCCACCGTAGCTTCTGGGGAGAGTTGGCCCCTTTACCCCTTCACTGTCCACTGATCACTCTCTCTTCAGTTTATAGACCAAGGAGCAGGCAGCCCAAGAAGGGTGTCGTTTTCTTCTCACAGTCTAGCTCCCCTGATGTGTAAAAAAGCATGACACCAGGTCCTAACAGGCAAGGCTCCCTTCAGCATTCATGACTCGTGAACACTTTTGTACTCAGTAAAACATTTATTTGTGTTATCAGTTATTAACTCATGAACTCTCTGGAACTCTCGAGAAGTAAAGGGCTTTGGGATCTTTGCAGAAGAAGGTGGAAATGAGAACACACAGCATGGGTGTTGTTTTGTTTGCAAGTTAGTGTTGCTGGCAGACAAGAACCTTTGGGATTTCTCTGGCACTGGGAAGCACAGAAGGCCCATTTGGAGGGAATGTTAGCCAGAGGCGCCCTGTTAGGGCTAACATAAGCAGCAGCGACCTCATGCTGAGGAGTTCATTTCCAGCGTGTGTTATGAAGGCCACAAATAATATTACGTAAGATGCTTAAGGCTTGGGAATACTGATTCCTGTGTTGTTTTGTAAAATTATATCCAGAGGTTTATGTTTAATATTCTTACAAAGGGCATGCTTCAATATTTAAAACCCAAACGAATGTGCTTGCATTGTGTTTTTAAAAGACCTTTATGAGTACTTTAAAATAGCTGCAAATTTATGAATATCTATTGGATGTGGATTTGTTGAGGCTCTTTGCAAATCTAGAGGCCTTAAGTCAGGTGAGCTAAAGTCAGCTGATGTCCCCAGGATTGTGTTAAAAGTCATTAGAAAGCCTCCCTGTGAAGGTCCTTGCTTTGGCTCAGACCTGTGACTATTTAATACTCTTCTCTCATCACATAACCTAGGGGGCCATTCAGTTCTGCAGGAGGGGACGTGTAAACATCCATGGTCATCTATCCACCAGAGTGCAGTTATCTGAGTTGCCTTCATTCAAAGCACAAAGCATGTTTGTCCAGCATGGTGACTTCTGCCTGTATTCCCAATGCTCAGGGAGATGAACCAGAAAGACGTCAGATCTGTAGCTAAAGAGTGAGTTCCAAGACAGCCTTGGTTACATCATGAAATGGTATAAAAGACACAGAGAGAAATAGACTCCTACAGCATTACTTCATAAATGCTTGGCTCAACTGAGTGATCTTTTCTTATATACATTACAAATGGATACCTCTCTTCTCAGGGGAAGGCGAGACAGCAGTAAGATTATGTATCTGGAGTTTAAGACCAACTAAGACATGACCCACTTTAAAGCAAAATAAAACCAAAACACCAAAGGCTTTCTTCATCTGGTCTGGGCATACTGCTGGAGTACTTGCCTGACAGGCATGAGGCCATAGGTCAGATCTCAAACACCATTTAAAAAAAAAGAAAGAGAGAGAGAGAGAGAGAGAGAGAGAGAGAGAGAGAGAGACAGACAGACAGACAGAAAGGGAGGGAAAGAAAGAGAGAACTTCTTTTTTTAAAAAGGCCTAGAAGAAAATCAACATTAAAGAGGAAATTAAAAAAAAAAACTTTGCTTGGAAATAAATTTGAAATAGGAAACATCTCCCAGAGGCATGTCTGCACCTTATCTTGTCACTTTTGGCTCTTGGCACCATGTGAACAGCAGCTTGTTTTGTTCTCTGACCTAGAGCAAGGTTTGGTTTTGTCAACAGCCTTCTCAGCATCCTCAAGGATTACATAAGTGCTTCCGGTACTTCTTCACTATTAAGTGTTTCTGGTACTGCCCCATGGACCGGTTTCTGTTCCGTGCTCACAAAGGTGAATCCTCCTGGAGACCTCAGTTCTACACATCTGAATTCTCCCACCCCAGAGCTGGGCATCATTTCCTCTGTTCCTGAGATTCCTGGGAAGTTCCTGCCACTCCCTCCCTATTGAGGAATCACCCCTCTCTGCCAATCAATGCTTGCAAAAATAACCTGCAAATTCTGTTAGCTATTGCATCTCCCATAGACTTTTAAAAACTACATTTGCCCTTCTTTATTTAGGGGCAGAGGGCCCACATCCCACACCCACTGTGTGTGGGGGACAGTTGCAGGAGTGAGTTCTCACCTTCCACATGCGGGGCCTGCAATTGGACTCGTGTGGTCAGGCTTGGCCACAGGAGCCTCGACACACTAAACCACCACAGGCTTCGGTTTTTAACACACAACCCTGCATGAGTGGAGAAATGATTTCCAAGTCTTTTTTTTTTTTTTTTTTAAAGCAGCATTTGTAGCAATCTGTGTCGAGTGTGCCAATTCCTTGGTTCAGTGGTTCTTTTAGAAAAAAGTGCTAGTCTCTCAGAAAGACACAAACTTCCAAATCCACCGACACCTAACGACACTCCTGCGGATGGATGAGGAAGGAAGAGGAAAAGTGCGGCCCTGGTTTAGGGACGCCATTTATTCTTGTGTAGCTGTTGATTCCTCCTCCCTCAAGGCTTCCGCTATGATCTTTGTAACCCAGTCCCTGTCTGTTCTCCTTTTATACTGCATTAAAAATACTGTGTTCTTTATCGAGCACTTACTAAGTGTTGAATCCGAGGATGGTGCTCTGTGCACAATGCACACAATCAGGCAAGCCCCCTCCCTTGAGGAATCCAGTCTCCCATATGGACTGCAGACTGAGGCTGAGAACTGCGTTGTCCCATTTCATGGTCTAACCTCATCTAATCAGAGTATGTTTTCCATGGCGGGAGGAGTTGATTGAGGCTTTCCTTTTATTATATGAGCACTATATTTTTTATTCATTTTATTATTTTTATGTATATTGAGTGCTTGCCTGCATGTGTATATATATATGTGCACCACATCCTTGAATGCCCACAGAGGCCAGAAGAGGGTGCTGGATCCCATGGAACAGGGTTACAGATGGTTGTGAGATGCTTTGTGAGTGCTGGGAACCAAACCCCAGTCCTTAGTAGTAGCAGCAGCCCTTAATCATAACCACTGAGCCACGTCCTCACCCCCTAATACTATGTTCTTCAGAAGCATGTCTCTAGTAGAGGTTACTTGCATAGGTCCATATAGTCATGGCATCCTTATGATCTCGGGACCCCTGCACGATCATGGCAGCCCCTGGGTTTTTCTCCCAATCTCATTAGTGACAAAGGGGTACACAAAGGAAAGAGCTCTTCTTACCTTCCACCCTGTCTTCTCCTGCCGTCTTTCTGGGGAACCCCCTGTCTACTTACTGAACTCCTCAGCTGTTGTGTTTTAACTAGAGATCCTGAGGCAAAGAGAAGAATTCAGCATTTACCTAAAAGCACAGCCCCAGCTTATTGGCTTTAATATTGCCCCCAAGCTCTGAGGGTTAACAAATGTTGGAAATCATTATACCCAAATTAAGGACAGGTAGCAAAATAAGCAATTTGAAGTGTATTTTAACTGTAATTGTGCTTTCCTTATCAATGCAGCCTCCACTGTCTGCCTGCTAATGGTAAATATCTGGGTTCCTGATATCACAGGGATGAGAGGTTTTTGGCTAGGATTTTAAAACGTTTACTTGTTCAGTGGTTTGTTTATGGTAGAAATGGGTTCATTTAAAGAAGATAAAAATGAAAGTTTTGTTGGTGACTTGAATTATGTTTCTAATATATGGGTTGGAAAACCAAATTCTGCTTCCATTTTTAAAAACCTATTGTGCTTTACAAAAAAATATTAATTTCCTTATGCGTATGGAAATGTATGTGTTGGGGACAGGCCACGGCATGTGCATGGGCACAGGTTAGTGGACAACTTGTGGGAGTCTATTCTCTTTCCACTTTGTCAGTCCTTGGATCAATATCAGATCCTCGGGCTTGGCCCCAAGCACCATTTGCTGAGCTAGCTCACCAAGACCTCTACTAAATCACCACTGCCTCTGACTCCCCAGGACTATTTTCTATCACTAGGGAACTGTTAGCTTCAGGAAACAAAAGAGGCTTTGAAGGGCCTGGAAGTAAATTGCCTTTTCCACCCCATTGCATGGAACAAAAGCATCCTCACACATACTAAATGTGGCTGAGTGTTGAGCCCTCACTATGGGCCAGGCACTTTCCGTATCCTAGGCACCTGTTACTCTGTCTACATGGGAGCTCTGTGGAATTTGATGCTTCTTCATTTATAGCTTAGATGAATTTAGGTAACAATAAGACATGAAGCACAGGAAGAATTCTAATTCAGCCCTATCTGAAGCTGACACGCTCTTAGAGAATGTTAAGCCAGTCACAAGACTGCCTGCCTGCAACTGGACTGAAGGAATGCACTGGGCTGTGTCTGCCTTCCCACCATGCAGCAAAGTTGGGCTCTATGATGTCAATCCGGCTCACACGGATGGTAGTCAGTCTTCCCATTATTCTGAATCAATCCAAACAGTGCAGGGGAAGGGGCTGGGACCTCCAAAGCATGCCAGTTAGTACAGCTCCCCTGGCAGTAGCTGGGAACCCCAGAGTTTAGGGATCTGGGGTGCTAATGCTAGGTATCTGAGACATCACAGGCACTAGTGTTTGCATGGTTTAGGGACTGACTCAGCTGTGGTGATGGGGGGCGGGGGATGAAGAAAGGACAGAGATATCTACAGGAACCCCATGAGCAGCCTCCAGAAATTCAGCAAGTGGAGGAGGCAGGCTAGCTAATCTCGGGGGGGGGGGGCAGTCTTCAATTGCAACTATCCAGGAGGGAGCTGCGCTTGATAGTATCTGCAAATGCCAGTTTTAAGTAATGGTCAGCCATCCCTATATACTGGGACATGGGAAGACATGGACATTTCCATGAGTCTGAGGCATTGGGCTCCTTGGCATGGCTGTCTGTACTCCTGTCAATCATACCCGTTCACGAGTGATTTTACATGCTCACCACAGGTACATAAACATACGGACTGCCTCACTAAACCCCCTCAGCAGTCTAAGGAGACCATGACTACTGTTTACACTGGCAGTAATGGTAGAAAAGGGTCAAGCAAATTTCCCAAGGTTCCCACGTACTGGCTCCCACCCCAATGCTGTGTCCCAATACGACAAATTTGTTACAGAAATATTTTTGTTTTGTGTTTTTTACACTTTTCACTGTTCCCCTATCCCTGGATATTTATTATAAAATAAAAAGTCTCCATTGATCCAATTCGACCAATGCAAGGGTCTCTTGTGTCTAATCTTTCTTGATAGAGATCTTCTTTGATTTCCCTATTGGAACTGAGAAATAAAGCCAATAGAGAACCAAAAGAAAAACCATGCAGCTCCACTCTCCTAATTGTCGCCCAGTTTTATTGGCTCTGTACTGAGGCTTTCTGAAACACCAAAAGCTTCTGGTACCTGTTTGAATCTTCATCCCAGCTGTTTTCTTTAGACCCATCTTGCATAGTTGCTTAGTTGATAACTAAGTGAAATGAGTGTTTTCACATATGTTCTGACTACCAAGGAATGCTGGAAGTTGGAGCTGTCCCTTGGCATGTGACAGTTTGGGTCCTGATTCTGGGCCGTGTATTTTGAAGGAATCTCAAGATGCTGGTGGAAATAAGTTACTGGAACACCTCAGCCTGCCTGTGGATCTAGAGGTAGCACCAGAACGCAGCTGAGGAGCCACCCTAAAACCAGCCTCTAAAGCCATGCTCTACTCTCCGCCTACTGTCCCTCCCAGTCTCCCCAGCCCTTGCTCCTTCTTCATCACTTCAACATCAGCGAGCAGCACAGCCATGTGGAGAGGCATCGCAGTGGGAGATCTTCTAGTACCTTCTACCAAGTCACAGAAGAACCCGAGGTCCAGAAAAAGTAAGGTGTTCCTTTTGGCCTGGACTTTCGCTCTCCTTGTCTTTTCCCTTTTTATCATCAGCCTCATCCTCCCCAGTAAAGACTTGATCCAACGAGCAGACTTCCTTCTCTTGCCCTTCTCCCTGTGGAACCCCAGCTCTCACATCTTCCAATTGTGCATCACAACAAGGATGGGGACAAAGCTGGTGGAACCTGGAAACCTCCTGTGGACCAAGGAGTAAACAGAGGCAAATGGAGCTCTCACAGTGAAGAGTAAACAAGGCTGTTATAGAACATTATTTTAAGGTGTGGTACTCTTGTGTATGTTGCATCTGTTCAACTCTGTGAGGCTGTGTTACCATGCCTGTCTAAAACACCTGATGCTCTAATAAAGAACTGAATGGCCAATAGCAAGGCAGGGGAAGGGATAGGTGGGGCTGGCAGGCAGAGAGAATATATAGGAGAAAGCTGGAAAAAGAGGACATTTAGGGGCCAGTCACCCAGCAACACAGCAAGCCACAGAGTAAGAAATAATGAGAGGTATACAGAAACAGAGGAAGGTAAAAGCCCACAGGCAAAAGCTAGATGGGATAATTTAAGAAAAGCTGGCTAGAAACAACACAAGGCTGGCACCTGTATATTAGTAAGTCAATTACTACCACACATAAAGAATACCTTTGGGGGATTTACAGAATTTTCTGTTGTGCATCTAAGTCTTGATTTGATGTTCCCTTTATGGAATTTTCAAAATCAAAGGCTAGACAGGTATAGTAACTCACTCCTGTAACACCAACACTTAGAAGCCCAAAGCAGGAAGATCTCAGTGATGATCCTAGGGCTACATAGAGTTCAAAGCTAGCCTGGCCTATGCAGTGAAACCTTCCTCTCAATAGATAGGTAGGTAAGGAGGGATAATAGATAGATGATAGGGATGGATGGATGGATGGATGGATGGATGGATGGATGGATGGATAGATAGATAGATAGATAGATAGATAGATAGATAGATAGATAGACAGACAAAACAGATAGAGTCCATGGCTTAGGAATTTTCTCAGCAAGCTCATAGGTGCATCCTGTTAAATCTGAAGACCCTCCTCTCCTGGCCTGGTGTGGTGGTGAACTCTGGAATCTCTGGAAGGATTGCTGAGATTGTCCTAAATTCAAGGTCAGTTTGGTCTATAGAAATTCCAGATCACCCTGGATTACAGAGCAGGTATAGACTTGACTGGGCTTCTCCATGCCTCTGCAGGGGAGGTGATGAGTCTCTGCAGGAGAGGTGATGATCTCATGTGCCTCTTTTGCCTTTCCCAGTGGTATGAACAGAACAATCAATGCAGGGGGCTTTATCTGCTTGAGCTGCTAGTGGCTCCATGTCAGTCTTACCAGATACCCCTGGTTGCTCATCAATCTCTGGAAAAGGAGTATAGATCCGCTGAGATCGTGATCTACTTCATTAAGGAAAAGATGAAGAAGTCATTCCAGAAGTCCCTGTGACATGTGAACTTGAAAGAAACGTCAAGGTGCTCTGTGATTCCTGGAACCCAGGTGGCTTTCTATTCCAGAAAGTAATTCCATTGATGAGGTCATGATTCAAGGTTAAATGCATTATAAATTGTAGTCCTTTGGGTCATCAGCTCCCAAATAATGAAATGGAGACTTTTTATTAATTATGAAGGTTTGGCCTTAGCTTAGGCTTGCTCCCAACTAGCTCTTATTGCTTAAATTAGCCCATTTATATTAATCTGCATTCTGCCAGTGGCTCATTACCTCTCCTTCATACGTATGTCTGATTCCTTCCACTTCTTGCTGATGAACCTCATGTGCCTCAGATTCTTCCCAGAGTTCCTATCTCTGCCCGTAAGTCCCACCTACCCTCTCCTGCCTAGCTACTGGCCATTCAGTCTTTATTAAACCAATCAGAAGGTGCCTTAGCAGAGACACATCTTCACAGTGTACAAAAAGATTATCCCACAACAATAAATCAAACATCACAACAATGGGCTCTAATCACATCTTGGAAATTGGAACTAGCACCAAGTTCATACAGGGCCCAGCTCCATTGCCAAGGCTTTCACGGTGAGTTCATGGAGGAAAATGGACCTGTGAGAGAACTGAAGCCACTCTGCCTTAACATCAGTGTCCACTAACCATAGAAAGCAAATGAGAGTAAATACCACTACTGTCTATTCAGATGATACACTACCAGGTACTTCTTAAAACAATCTCTAGGACCAAAGGTCATTGTAAAAATAATGCCAACTAAAGCTTTAGAACTAAAACTGGGGACAGGCACTGAGCAAGCCCTATGATGAACAGCTTATTTATGTTTCTCTGCATAATTTAAACTTAAGAAATTGATGGTTTAGACCTATTAAAGCAACATTTCTTATTGCACATCAAAAGGGAACTTGATAAATATCAGGACAGAAACGATACCATTTATGGGTTTTTGCAAACTTAAAAGTAAAATGACCACTTACTTAGTGGATTTTTTTTTTCTCTTTTCCAATCTCTACTTCAAATTTCAAGATGATCTAAGGACTTGGAATTGACTTAATCATTTTAATAAACAACACATTCAATTAAACTTTTAGAAATACAATATTGTGCACTTGTTTATGTTTGAGAGGCAGACAAAAGCAAGTTCTCTGGATATTTCTCAATGAAAGATCCTCATTGTCGACGGGTAAGCCATAGGCAGCCTATTGTAAGTCTAGGGCCTTAAAAGTAATTCTGAAGGCTTCCATTGCCTGTGGGATTCTACAGATCGATGGCTTACTCCTATTTTCCAGAATCAAACTTCAAAGCAATCTTCTGTTAGAAGTTTTGGAAAATAAATGCAAAGTTTTGAGTTCTTACCAAAAAGAGCACTGTCATAAAGGGAATGGGTCTTCAAGGCTAATAAAGAATGCTGTTTGTCTCTCTTAGTCCATTGTTGTTTTGTTTTGTTTTGTTTTGTTTTAACCCGCTCAGGCTGTTTGTGATATGGTATATAAAAATATCAATAAAGGTTTTTTGGTATTGCTTTTCTCCAGGAGCAGCTGTCTTTACTTCGGTTTCCTAAGAAATGCAAGCAACAAAGACTGTGCTAAGGGACCTAAGTTGTGGGTCGTCACTAGGGGCAAGCAGTGCTTCTAAATAATGGCTGTGCATATGTGGAGAATTTATGCTCCAATATTATATGTATTCAAAAATAACCGGAAATGTACTGTCTTTCAGGGGATCTTGAAAGACAAGTGAAGCGGCTTGAGCACTTCCAAGAATTCAGACGTCGACTAGAGATTATAGTATGGCCTCCACTTTGGGAAAGAGATAAAAGATTTTCATTCCAGAGGTACAAGAAGGGTCACTTAGAACTCCTGTCCTTGTCCTGATGCCTGGCATTCAGGTAAGAATAGTCTTTGCACGTCCTCAGCTGTCCACTTGAAGAACGGTCTAATTTAACTCATCCAAGGTGAAGTCTTCATCCATGCAGTATTAGATGTAGGGATGGTGATGTCATCATGCCATTGTTGGGAGAGACCTGAGATGTTCCTACTCTGTGCCATTCCATGTCCACCTGCCAGGATATCCAAGTATCTTAGACTCCTAGATGAAGTTCACTGGCCCAGCTCCTTGGGACATGTTCATTTTCATTTATTAACAATCTCTTTGATTTTTTCCCTTGTTTTGTTAGGGGTTGAAGCATGTTTTCAAAGAATGCCCTACAGAAAACCTCTTGTTACCAACCAACAGGCACCTACCTTCTCTATGAAGGAAAACTCTTACAGGTAAATAAATGGTTCATTTTAAAACCCAATGTCTTTGCCACCTTATAGCTTATTCAATGGCTGGAGGCTGGTGTGCAAGAGAAACTGTATCTACACCTTGTTCCAAGGTGATGAAAGGTATGAATCAGACAAAGTCCAGCTTGAAAAGATGTCATGTTGTAGTTGTGTGCACTCTACTTTGCCTCTGTAAAGCAAGATCGTTATATTTAGTTTGTTAAATCACTGCCAAAAGAGAACGGCATCCATGAAGAACTCACCTCAAGCTGTGACATACAGTCAGCTTGCATCGTTTTCCTCCCCCAGTGATAGAGGCAATCAAGCTACCAAGTGTTTGTTGAAGGACCCTTTGAACACCACATTGGACTGAGTAGAAACCTCTGACAAATATAATGACTCTATGTGATCCATTGCCTCTGGTTGGGAAGTCTGTCCTAATTATCAGACTACAGTGTAACTAACTTCAAGAGTCTTTAGAATGCCTGGCAAAGGCTTTAGGCTTAAACATGGGGTAGAGGTGAGCTTTGGGAATACAAAGCATGGGGTTGGTCAAAGGACAAGAAAGAAGACAGAAGATGAGGAACACTGAAGGAGATGCTCGGCAGATGCCAGCCAAGAACAGACTTTTAGCAGAGTGCATAGAACAAGAACGCAGCTGCCTGCCCTGTTCACTCACTCCTCAGCCTTTCTGCTGGTCTAACCTGTGCCAATCACAGGGCCCTTCCATTCTTTGGTCTGCCTCTTTGTTGTGAGGAATGAGTAATTTCATAAAAGTATAAACACTTCAAAGAATTATGGGGTTGGGGATTTAGCTCAGTGGTAGAACACTTGCCTAGCAAGCACAAGGCCCTGGGTTGGATCCTCAGCTCAAAAAAAAAAAAAAAAAAGAATTATGGATACAAAGTCTGTGTCCCATAAGCAGTAAGATGGTGAGAGAGGGTTGTCTGTCAGAAATACACGTATTTTCTATTTATTCATTTCTGTACAAAATCTTGATTTGGCACTGACTAGAGAAGCCCTCAGGGATACAATGGTGCCACTTATGAGCTCCTGTGCAAAGGTTCTGGGAGTAACTCCTTCTTCAATACATGACTGAAGGTCTGTTGTATTTGGGGGACAGTTAGCACAAGAGGCTAGTCAGTGTCAGTACCTGACTGCTGTCTATACAGAGGACAGAGAAGTTTCCATACCTGTCTCCTTCCTGGGAGGAACACAGAGATGTTCCAATTTCAGTCATCGCAGGTGAAAAACCTGGCTTCAGGGAGGCTTCATACCAGGAAAAGTCACCTGTCAGGTCAACAGCAGAGTCCTGGCACAACCCTGAGACTTAAGACTGTGATTCCAAATTTCTTTCAGTCTTAGAAAAGTAATATTGTAACCAAATAAACACTTTTTTTTCAACCCCCGAAGTTAGTTTTCTTTTCAGAACATAACCATCTTTCTACTGTAAAAATTTACACACAAAAAAAGGAAATTCACCTGATCATGCTTAGCTTGTTCTATGAGACCATTTTCAAACCAAGTCCAGCTGACTCGCTTTATCAAGTATTACTCTCATTAAAACAAATACCAAATTAAAGGATAACCCTTATGCATCCTACATGACATCCCACTCTCAAAACAAAACAGACCCAAATAAAAGGGAAACCCTAGGATCCTGTACTAAGAAAATGCTTGGAGTTCATAGTAAATGATTTGTCAGTCTCTGTAATATCTTTTTCTAGTCTCTGGGTCAAGAAACACTTTTTTTATACAATGTGAGAACAGATATCGACAGTGTATAACATCGTTCTTATCACAGCCCAAATGGAAAACACCAGAGCATGTATCTTCATTTGGCAAGTTTTTGATTTGCTATTTTACATACCTACCACCATTTTCCCTTCCTTCTCTCCTCCTGCTCCTTCCCCCTGACCCCCTTCTATCCTCCTCTCCCCATCCACTCCTCCTCAACTCCAGTCAGAATGGGGCAGGCCTCCCATGGGCTTGAACACAGTATGACATATCAAGCTGAGGTAGAACTGAGCTCCTCCCCCTGTATAAAAGCTGTGAACTGGGGCTTTTTGTGCATTTCCTCCTCGGCTTTGGGGAGGGCAGACGTTGGGAGGAGCAGGGAAGACATCCAGTCCATCTCCTGCTCAGAAACCTCACTTGCAGTGCACATATGGGCTGTTTCTCCTGCCACACAACAGCTGACTCAGTTCCTCAGTTCCTTTCCTAAGGGAAAGAAATGCTTTGGATCACATGACTCACTTACAAATGCCACAATCAATCCTTAAGTGAAAATGATGTGCAATCGGTTCATGTGAGGCTCCAAGGTGGTCAGGAGCTAGGCCAGCAGTTAGACCATTGTTTCTACAGCTGTGGAGAAATGAGCACTTGCCTGACCCCAACTTATCTTCCAAAGGTTCCTGTCATTGTCTTTCTTGTTAAGTTTTCTATCAAGGCAACAATATGGCCAGATGATAAGTGCAATATTATTATTATTATTATTATTATTATCAGTTTTTGAGACTTAGTCTTGCCATGTGACGCAAGTGATCGGAAACTTGCTACATAGCCCAAGCTGGCATCAAACTCACGATCCTCTAGCCTAAGACTCCCACATGCTAAAATTAAAGATGTGCCCTACCATTACTACCCTGCATTATTCCTAAGAATTCAATTTGCAATTTCACCCACACCAGAGCGTTTTAAAAAATTACAGCATTAATTAATAAATTACTTTTTCATTGGCATTCAAGAAATTCAGCTTTCTAGTGATTCATGTTTTCAGTACTAACTTTTCTAACTACTCATTTCTGAATACTGCAGCTTCTTATTGCCCAAGTCTGTCTATCCAACTTGCACGTCAAACTAGTTTACTCCATTTGAAATTTCCTCTGATCAGTGTTTACAGTAGATATCAAAAAGAAAACCATCAAAGTACAACCAACAAAGTACTATTAATTACTATGTGAGCAATTTTCAGTTACAATTCTAATCTGTGTTTATACATTTTCTCACATTCTCTCTCTCCACAGGAAAAATGAAGGCACATGCAATAGCAGCATCACCGTCTTTACCAAGAGTCAGAAAGCCAGGGAAGCTTCCTCTTTACATCACCTTCAGAATCCACTGAAATTTAGGTACCTAACAAAAGTTTTTACAGATTAGTCATTAAGGTATTTGTTCATTCTAACTTCTTTTTTCTAACACTTATCTATCTATGGTAAGAAAAACAAAAAACAAAAAAAACCATGCTCTCTAAATGCACTCTACAACTTGAGAGTTTGAGCCAGGAGAGTCCTAAGTCTGGAGGAATAATGATTGCAATAAATTAGAACTCTGCATAGAGTCTCTGGACAAATGTACATTGCTATCCAGAGTGTCTTCTAAAGCTTCTGTCTGGTTTAGTCTGAGGCATGAGTGAAGAATGGTACTCCCATATACAAAGGGTGAATGGTAAGTGAAGTATCAGAAGGAAACATACACCCACTGCTGTGTCCAGGACAGACTCCAGCATCTTACTCTGTAGATGTACATTAACGATACCACTTTTTGGACATCACTTGTAACTCTCTTACTTTTAGCCCTACCTCAAACACAAAGGGAATGTTTGATACAAGGTTTCAAGAAACAAATGTATATGTTTTAGTATCAGTTGTAAAATTCCTATTCTCCAAGTCAGTTGAATTACCTTAGGTATATTGAAAATGTTCTAACTTGGAAGTAGAGACCTCCAAGGGAAAACTAAACTGTTTTAAGAAAGAAAATAAGCATTTGTTTTCCATTTATCAGTTAGCACTTTTCCATGAGAGTTCTAACAGTGAGGTAATGTTGTCTTAACTTCACTCTGTCAAGAACAGTGTTTGTCAGGAAATGATCTTCTGGATTTGAGCAGCATACATGTGTTAACACTGCAGTCACTTCCTAGTACCTGACAGGATTGAAAACTTCACTAGACTTACCAAGAAAAACAACTTGAACTAATATATTTATCATGAAGGAATATACTGTTAATTTCATTCAAGAAAGTGAGTCTTAGGGTCAGAATATACCAATGAAAGTCTACAAATTTCAATTTCAGGCATGGTGCCTTTTGTAATTTACAGAGTGGAAACAACAGATTTGTCAAATTTGGTTGCAGGACAGCCAACGCCTGAGCTGATTTATTTAACTGAGCTAAAGTAAAGGCTAGAGTGATGAGGTTTGAGAAAACTATATGCATTGTTCTTCTCCTGGGCCGGGTGTAGCAGAGGCCAGGCACCATTACAGAGGAGAAGCAATCTCTTCACAGGAGTGCCAGATGCAATACTAAGAAAACAGTAACCTGTTTGAGAAGCAAGGGAAGGGAGTGGATGGATGGGTAAGAACAGAGAATAAGGACATATGTTGTATGCAAACACAAAACTCGCTGGGCGGTGGTGGCCCACACTTTTAATCCCAGCACTTGGGAGGCAGAGGCAGGCAGACCTCTGTGAGTTCGAGGCCAGCTGGGCTACCAAGTGAGTTCCAGGAGAGGCACAAAGCTACACAGAGAAACCCTGTCTCTAAAGACCAAAACAGAAAAAGAAAAAACACAAAACTCCATGCTAGCTTTAAAATTTTAACAAAAAAGAGAATGAGGGGAGTAAAGTCAAAGAGAAGCAAAGAGACATCTAGTGAGCATCTAGAGAACACATCATCTAGTGAGCATCTAGAACACATCATCTAGTGAGCATCTAGAGAACACATCATCTAGAGAACATATCATCTAGTGAGCATCTAGAACACATCATCTAGTGAGCATCTAGAGAACACATCATCTAGTGAGCATCTAGAGAACACATCATCTAGTGAGCATCTAGAGAACACATCATCTAGTGAGCATCTAGAACACATCATCTAGTGAGCATCTAGAACACATCATCTAGTGAGCATCTAGAGAACACATCATCTAGTGAGCATCTAGAGATCACATCATCTAGTGAGCATCTAGAACACATCATCTAGTGAGCATCTAGAGAACACATCATCTAGTGAGCATCTAGAACACATCATCTAGTGAACATCTAGAGAACACATCATCTAGTGAGCATCTAGAACACATCATCTAGTGAGCATCTAGAGATCACATCATCTAGTGTCTAGAGGACATACCATCTAGTGAGCTTCTAGAGAACACATCATCTAGTGTCTAGAGGACACACATGTAGTGAGCATCTAGAGACAGCATCTGGATGGAACCCAAAGTAATCATGTCCAAAAGAAGGCTAATAACTTTTTGCAAGGTAAGATCTGTGAGGAAATTTCTGGCTATATAAACTGGCTTTAGGAAGGAAGTTACTCTTCATGGAGTTTTAGCAATAAACTAGATGAGAGAACTTTCAGGGTGACTTAGCCCAGGAACCACACATTTACATGCATAAGTTTTCTCTGTGAATATCATTAAGGAGAAAGTTAGGAATAAAGATAAAAACAGCTCAAGGACGGTCACATGGAAATATAAATTCTATATAGCACACAAAATAACATCTAATATATGATCTATCACATGCTTAAGAATGTGCATGTTAAATTCCTCAGAGTTTAATGAAAATTTGAATTAAATAGGGAAATAAATAATTCATTCTGGAACAGTAGGATACAGGAAAAAAGATAACAGCAACAAAAAACCCAATTGGTGCCAGGCGGTGGTGGCGCACGCCTTTAATCCCAGCACTCAGGAGGCAGAGCCAGGCGGATCTCTGTGAGTTCGAGGCCAGCCTGGTCTACAGAGTGAGTTCCAGGAAAGGCACAAAGCTACACAGAGAAACCCTGTCTTGAAAAAGTGTCTAGGAGGTTATTAAATGTATATACACGATAAAAGGAGGGATTAAATTTTTTTTTAATTTCTTTTTGGCTTTGTTAATTCTCCACAAGTTAGTCTGAAAGATATAGAGGGAACTTCTCAACCAAAATGACATCAACGAATTCTCTTGAGATCACAAACTTCATTTGTATCTTAATTTAGACAACATTAAAACGTGGCCACTCTCTGTATCCAGGTGCAAAGTCCTAATATTTGGTGAATTTGTAAAAACCAGCTAAGAGCATGTTCTCTTTTAAAGCAAGCAAAACAATCATAATCATAGGATAACATCTAACTAGATAGAAATGGTCTTTAATATCATCTGTAACATATTAAAAAACAGAAGTGGCAATTCGATAAGGATCCTTCCATTATTCTTTATACAGATTTAAATGCTGTCTTATAATACACCAGTCATAGTTATAATCAGTAACTTTCTAATCACTGGGATTAGAAATTACAGTGTTTACTGAGCCAAACTCTTTCAGAAAATAAGGCACAACTACATGATCACAAGTAGTAAACACAGTAACAGAATGAAGCCACAAACTAAGGAGAAATTACTCATGCAAAAGTATGGACAAAGGCTGTGGACATGTGATCCAATTCAGAGAAGCCAGCCTAGACTGTCAGACTTGTGGCTGGACCATGTTACAGTAAGTTCATTACTTCTTACAGAAAGAACACAGTGGTTTTTCAATCCTACTTTATACAATTTTACATAAATTCAGGAAGTTTATACACAGTATTCACATGTGCAACAATAATGATCTGATCATTAAAATTCAGGCAAAGGGCATTAAGACACAACAATATGTGGCACAGCATAATCAGAAAAGATCATTCATCAAGCTTATGTCTAGGAATACTAAATTGATGGCACATTGAAATCTTATAGATAAGTTAGCCATGGTTTTCATAGCCAAAGTGCATTTAAAAAAACTGCTAGAATTAAACAGGTCACAAATATAAAATATACAACGGTCATTTGCCTTCCACCTTAGGCTAAACATCTTATGCAAATGTAAGAGTAAAAAAGTCGCCATAGAGACCTCAAAACTATATAAAATAATCATAAAGACATTTTAAGAGGGATGAAAACATAAATTTGGCAGTTGCTTTTAATATTACCATAAGGAAACTATTAAACTAGCTAATTCCACTTTAAGAGGTAGTTGAACAAAATGTTTATTTGTACACTGCACTGAGGTGTTTGTGTTTCCTTCTCGGCTTTCTTCAAAAGGAGGACATCCTAGATCAGCAGCTCTGCCTGCTCTCTATTATAACAATTCTGTGCATACAGTTTACTGTACCCAATCCCAGCACAACTTGATTTTAACTCACATTCCTGTGCTGGGGTCTGCAGCCTGCCAACGCCTGATGCCAATATGTTTTGCATTATAGCCAAGAACTGGGACTCTGTGTGCCAGCTCTGACCCACTGACAGTACAACGCTACTAGCAAACATCTAAAATATATGGCCCAAAAGAACTCAGTAGAGGACTTTTATTTAAACGAGAAAAAATCTCAAATGTTTGTTTCTGATACACACTACATTGGTGACAGTGAAGAACAAATGGCCTGGCTTCCTTTGGGCCACAGGTACAGTAGCATGTGGTGGGGACATTAATGAGGACAAAAGATTAGTTGGGGAAGAATAAGAAAACTACCTCAAAACACCACTGGTCTTTGTTGCCCCCCCTCCCATGTTTTGTGAGGTGGGGGTGAACAAGGGGAAGTCTTCGGTGTCTTCAACTAAAGGATGAAATGAACAAACATGTTAATCCAGAATTCTCATGAAGCAGAGCTGTATCTGCTTTTTTAAAACAGACTTCAAAGTACAGCAAAAACCCAAAAGTGTAGGACGACTTGAGAGGATTTCCAATGAAACAAAATGCATAAATAGCTCAAGTTTATATTATCCAACTATTAGTTTTAATAAGGAGCCATTGTATCATTTCATTATATAAGTTCAAGGATATATATCTATCCAAGTCCTGGGACTTAATCTCCTTAGTAATTACTGGCAGCAGGGTTTAACTTTGCTTAACAATTAAAAATACACATCAGTCGCTTGTTGTATATGTTGTAAGTATGTCATAGACATGAAAATTCCAGCATAATCCTGACAGCAAGTGTGTGTTATAAACTCTTTCTTGTATATGAAACATTAGCTCTTACCTTTCTCTGCTATTGTTATGAAATGACTGCACTGATTCAATGTGTAACTTTCTATTTCTTCAGAAAGGTAATTGAAAATTAGTATGTAGTAAGTTCAGTCTTCGGATGCTCTCCCAATGTCCGGTTAAGCTCAGCCCTCACCCACACATAAATGACCCTGACGGGGCTAACAACCTTGCTTCCATTTGTGTGATGATTTCAGAGTTCTGGAGCACATCTGTGCACGGCTGCACACACTCCATTCTTAGCTGCACTGTAATTCCATAGCACTAGTCCTGCAAAGTTAAAAGATTTCCCAGTTAACATGGAGGGAGCCCTCATCAGAAACATGAAGTCGACTTTCCACCTTTCCAAGTGTTCTTTCCTATTAGGTTAGAGAAAGTAGACGTGGAATTTTAATATTTCTGCCTCTTCATACTGTCTTCACAGACAGGAAAAGAGGAAGTGTAGGCACACTTACAGTGAAGCTGAGCTACACTAACTGGAACAGAGGTTCATTTAGAAACCTGAAGACGCTGGACGGCCAGAGTGAGGCTGTGGTGTGAGCTCATGTCAGAAGACAAGACCAGGCCACCACACAGTTCTAGTCCTCACCCTCCAGCTCAGAGTGGGAAGTTTTATACGATAGCTTAGGGGACAGTGCACGGGGGTCTAAAATAAGAGAAATATAAATTAACTCTAGTTTTGGAAATACAATCCCAGAAGTACCATAAAATGAACCATTTAATTTTACATAGGAGTCCATCAAATCCACTTGAGAATTTAATCAATACTGCCAAAACAAAAACCATGCTTGAATTCATGGTTAGCACATCATTTTAGCATCAACTTCATTCAGAACACTCAAGTGATCAGTGTCTGACATCACACCATAACTGAGCTACAGACCTCTACAGGACACAGACGGGTGTGACACTCCTGTGCATAACTCCACCAGGAGGATGCATAATATAACCACTGTTATTGTGCAACAGAAACCACAGCAAACGATAACAGCCAGCCATACGTTTTGTACATATAATTTGAGAGGAAGAAACTAAGGAAGTATATTCATCATTTGTGAATAATTAAATTATATTAAAAAAATACATTGCTATTTTCCATCCAAAGATTATTTACATTTCATTGGCTAATTCTGACCTTGGCATGAAAGCTGTTTAGGGAGTAAGCATGTGGACAAACATCATCAAAACTGAACCCAATCTCACAAAAATAGAAGTTTTACTTGATACCGGTAACATTCCAAAATATATGTATTCCAATTTGGCTAGTGTGCAACCAGAGACCGAATCCAATTTATTAGCAGTCTAATGTTAGTGTGACACTACTCTGTAGTTAGGATAACCCACTATCCTTGCAAATCATTGAAACATGCGTCACAGACACGAACAGGCTTCTTCGAAGAAGGAGTTAAGGCGTTTTTGGCTGAACACTCAGCGCAGAAGATATTGCCACACTGTCGGCAGTGATGCTGTTGAGACAAAAATTAGACAGTTTCAAGAACATTCTACAACTACGTGACTGTTACAAACCACTGTGAAAATGTGCTGATTTCAGTATGCAAATCTATTCCCTGTGCAATTTTACCCTTAAATTGATCAAACACTATGGTAAAATTTTAGGTCATCTTTGCTTATATCCTAAAATCCCCAAAAGAACTCTAGGAAGCCCTTCTTTTAAAGTGTTAAAGGACTCCTATCAAATGAAAACCTATTCCTAGTACCGAAAGTCTCAGGAACTCCATCTTCACTTAGAACACAACATAACAGTTATTTATAATACACTGCATTAAATCTTTCTGATTTTGCTTCTTTTCTTTTTCTCTCTTTTGCCGGGGTGTGTGTGTGTGTGTGTGTGTCAAGACAAGGTTTCTCTGTGTAGTCCTGGCTGTCCGGATCTCACTGTGTAGACCAAGCTGGCCTCGAACTCACAGAGATCCGCCTGCCTCTGCCTCCCGAGTGCTGGGATTAAAGGTGTTCGACACCACCGTCCAGCGGGTTTTGCTTCTTTTAGAAGAACTCGAATATGCTGCTCTACAGAGCTAGCTCCAGGACAGCCAAGGCTACACAGAGAAACCCTGTCTCAAAAACCCCTCAAATATAACTGAAACACCTAAGTTTAATATCGCCCACTACTTCAGAAAACAGCTGTTCCGAGAATAACCAGTAGAAAAAAGCGGCTGAATTTAAAACTAAAATTCAAGCACATATGATAACCAGAGACTAGTAAGCATGGATTGATATTTAAAACATCTGTCACTGAGAAATGGAATTCTAATGATTACCTAAATTAATCTGTTATTAAAAACTTGGGAGTGAGATAGTAGGGTATGAACTTGGTAGATCCAAAAAGCGACAGAGAAAAGCCCATCTGACCCTCCTCTCTGCTTTTCCAAGATCCAAAAGGTCCAGAAACTCCTGAGCCCCTCCTCCTTCCTCCCTGTGCCCCTCTCTCCCATGTGAGTTCACAAAAAACTGTCTGGTTTATGCCAGTCCTGTGAATCAAGGTTCAGTTCATCACAGTTCCGGGAGACAGTGCCAAGCAATCTTCCAGGATGAGGACTGTGCACAGGCAGCTCGGTGTGGATGTCACTCACCCGTCTCACTGTGACCGAGAAGCCTTTCCCACAGGCCATACAGTTCTGCACCTCGTTGTCCTCCGCCCACTTTCTGTTCAACGCCTGCGTGTGCTTGATCTGTTTTTAAAACATTTTGACACATTACAATACAATGCTTCGCATAATGATGAATTGGTTATTTCTAATTTGTTGCCAGATAGTTACAAAGTTTTGACTTTATGCCACATGAAACAAAATTTTAAAAGTCAGTTTCCATTGTCAGAGTAGCTCCATTCCTATATCTGAATGACAGGATAAAAGGAATCAATTGTTACTCTTCACCATGCACAAAACTCAAATCCAAGTGGATCAAAGACCTCAACATAAATCCAGTTACTCTGAACCTGATAGAAGAGGAAGTAGGAAGGACTCTTGAACACATTGGCACAGGAGATCACTTCCTAAGTACAACACCAGTAGCACAGACACTGAGAGAAACAATCAATCAATGGGACCTGTTGAAACTGAGAAGCTTTTGTAGAGCAAAGGACACGGTCAACAAGACAAAGCGACAGCCTACAGAATGGGAAAAGGTCTTCACCAACCCTGACAGAGGGCTGATATCCAGAATCTATAAAGAACTCAAGAAATTAGACATCAAAATACTGAACAATCCAATTAAAAAATGGGCTAGGGCTGGAGAGATGGCTCAGTGCTTAAGAGCACTGGCTGCTCTTCCAGATGTCATGAGTTCAATTCCCAGCAACCACAGGGTGGCTCACAACCATCTGTAATGAGATCTGGCGCCCTCTTCTGGCATGCAGACAGAACACTGTATACATAGTAAACTTTAAAAAATGGGCTAAAGAGCTAAACTGAGAATTCTCAAAAGAAGAATCACAAATGGCTGAAAGACATTTAAAGAAATGCTCAACATCCTTAATCATCAGAGAAATGCAAATCAAAACAACTCTGAGATACCACCTTACACCTGTCAGAATGGCTATGATCAAAACCACTAATGACAGTCAATGTTGGAGAGGATGCGGAGCAAAGGGAACACTCCTCCACTGTTGGTGGGAA
Source organism: Onychomys torridus (assembly GCF_903995425.1). Classification (NCBI taxonomy): domain Eukaryota; kingdom Metazoa; phylum Chordata; class Mammalia; order Rodentia; family Cricetidae; genus Onychomys; species Onychomys torridus. The sequence goes on along the minus strand of NC_050462.1, from coordinate 16,379,468 downwards.
TGCAAACTTGTACAACCACTGTGGAAGTCAGTATGGTGGTTTCTCAGAAAATTGGGAATCAATCTACCTCAAGACCCAGCCATACCATTCTTGGGAATATACCCAAGGAATGCTCAATCATACCATAAAGATACATGCTCAGCTATGTTCATAGCAGCACTATTTGTAATAGCCACAACCTGGAAACAACCTAGATGCCCTTCAACTGAAGAATGGATTAAGAAAATGTGGTACATATACACATATATACAGCAGAGAAAAACAATGACAACATGAAATTTGCAGGCAAATGGATGGAACTAGAAAATATCATCCTGAGTGAGGTAACCCAAACCAAAAGGACAAAAGGACAAATATGGTATATACTCACTCATAAGTGGATTCTAGATATAAAGCAAAGAACAATCAAACTGCAACCCACAGAACCAGGGAGGCTATATATGTATATAGCAGGACCCTAGGATGACTGTGGCTTATAATAAGTTTTGGTTTTACTCAATTACTGGGCAAGCCTCAATGAAACATTTCATTATTAGAACAAGAATTTATACTGTTTCAAGATGATAACAGAAAAATAAATAAAAAGTGGCACTGGCCATCACAGAGCTCTGGCAGCCTCACAGTCACCATGTCACAACAATCCATTTTCCTCCTGACTCCAAGAAAAACCTAATCCACCTCATTTTCCGTTCACTTCCGCTTTCTGTTTTCTTCCTTGAGACAAGGTCTTGATAGAGTCCAGGATGACTTCCAACTGGAAGTGATCCCCCTGCCTCTTCCTTCTCAGTGCTAGGATGAAAGGTCTGCACCGCCTGCCTGCTTGAGACCACTCCTTTACATACTCACCAACCCACTTATTGCTCTGCATTCCTGAATGTTCTCCTTTCTTCTCTGTGACAATCCATGGGTGATGTCACTCTCAAAGAAGAGGTGTCTGAAAAATGACTTTTTTCATCTTTATTTTATTCATTTGACCCTTTATTTCATATAACTACCCATAAAATCTATCAACTATCTACCCGGATGGTATCGATCTGTAAATAGTTATCCACACAGGTTGTGCGGTCATTTTGGTTTTCTGGGTGGTGAACAGCACTGGAGACTGAACTCAGGTCCGGGCGGGTGGCAGGCAAATCCTCTACCACTAGGCTACATTCGCGCCCTGAGGGCTGGTTCCTAAGGGAACTCCATTTTTCACTAGGAGAGAAAGGAGAATATGGAAGCAGCCCACATCTGCAGGCGCCTTACCTGGAGGGACTGGTTTTCTCTGCCCAGCTCCTGCACAGCCGCGGTCGTGTTATCCAGCTTCCTTTGCAACTCTAGAACTTTGGTCTGAAGCTTTTCTATTTCACCTTCTCCTTTAAGACATCTTAGGAAATGGGTTGCAAAGAGATCATTACTATTTAAGAAATCATAAAGGACCTTGCTGGAATAGGGGTAATGGACGACTTTGGTAATTTTAAACGCAATACATTAATTTCAGTTATTTACCTTCCTCTAAAGTCTGATTTGTAAATGGCTGCTGGCATACCTGCAGGGTTATCAACTGGTCTCCATTCTATGTCCAGTGGGAAAATGTGGCATATGACAATCTCTGTATTACTTAATTAGGGTCAAACTAATTTAAAATTTCTTTTTCAAGACAGAGTTTCTCTGTGTGTATAACCTTCCTGGCTGTCCTAGAACTCGCTCTGTAGACCAGGCTGGCCTCGAACTCACAGAGATCCGCCTGCCTCTGCCTCCCGAGTGCTGGGATTACAGGCATGCGCCACCGCTGCCGCAGCAGGTGCAGACGAATCCACCTGACATCACTCACCTTTCCAGCAATGCTCTCCTCTCGTCCTGGTTGTTCTGAACCGTTGCTTCGAAGACGGCAATCTCCCCACGCAGGTCATCCGTCTGCTTCTCCAGCTCGCTCACTCTCCGCTGACTAGACTGCCACTCCTTCTTCACAGTGCCCAAGTTCTCGTTCAGTGTTGTGACCTGCATGGTGAGCTTCGATTCGTTCTCTTCGTGTCTCTTCACCCCCGCCTCCTTTTCTCTTATCTCCGAATGCTGAGGGAAAAAGGGGAGGGGAAGCTATTACCTAAGTAGTGCAAAATAAAATGTCTACTCACTGAAATTAAGATACCAAAGATAGAAATCATGTGGTTTCTCCTGGAAAGGAGGAAGGAGAACATATTTCATCATACACCAAAATCCCGATTCTGCAAATATGTGCAGTTTAAATTGGTTTGCTCAAACGTCGTGGTGCAATTCACGAGGATCAGCAAAGTGACACACTTGAGACTCTGCAGTCACACCAGAACAAGGGACATGTTCATGCTAAGAGACAGCAGAGGTCCTGTGGACAAAGCTACAATCTCCTGCCTCCGTGCATCCTCTGTCTCTCATCAACCCACACAAACCCCAACACAACCCTCCGCTCTCGACTAAACATTTGGCAAAGTTATCTGGTGAGATCTGGAGTCAGTCCAATAAGGGAAGCCAGATGCTTCCCCGGAGGTAAACACAAGGCAGGGAAGGAAAAGCAGACGTCAGTCGTCACAATTCCAATCCACTTTCGGTCGCCAGCTTTCAACTTTGACCAGCCTCCCTCACGCATCTCCAGCCTGCGGCTGCGCCTTACCTACTTGTCTCTCCACTAGCAGTGCTTTCCTATCACAGCTCACTGGATTCACACCTTTCGAACTAATGTGACTACACAACAAAGTATTTCCTACTACACCAGCTATTTAAACAAATGTGGTGTCTTTTCTAACTTCAGCACAGAAAACCACGTCCATCACAGTCTCTGGGTAAAGATCTTCCTGACTGACCCAAGCCCCAGCTAGAGCACGGTTTCCTGTTAAGTTGACTCACTGACCAGCTTGGCTTCCTTCTCAGAGAACTCGGCCCTGCGCTTCTCCTCCTCCTTTGCCGCCCGCTCCCGCAGCAGCCGCTGACTTTCCTTCTCCTGCTCAAGGGCTGCCTTCAGCGAGTCTGCTTTGCCTTGAAGTTCTAGTTTCTGCTGAATCAAAAGTTGTTTGGCATCCTTGAGATTTGCTACTTCCTGTTGAAAGTAAAAAAGTCAAACAAATCATCCCTATGCACGGGCTAATTTTCTGTTAACACGACACAAGCTAAACTCATTTGGGAAACACAACTGAGAAAAGGCCACCATGAAGTGGCCTGTGGGAAAGCTGTCGGGTGTTTTCTCCATTGATGTGGGTGGGCGCAGCTGACTGTGGTGCCACCCCAGATGCTCTAAGAAAGCAGGCTGAGCAAGCCACTAAACAGCATCCTCCATGGCTTCTGCTTCAGTTCCTGCCCTGACAGTGATGGAGTGTGACCCGAGAGTTATAAAATGAAACAGACCCATCCTCCCCAGCCTGCTTCTGGTCCTGGTGTTTCCTCACAGCAACGGAAAGCAGATGAAGAATTTCAGTCAATGTGTCAGATGACAGCTGAAATTTATGCAACTTTTCACAACATCAGATCCAAGTCTTTAAGTTCACTATTTCAAACCACTGATTTAAAGTGCCAGGTTATTTACTTCCCACTCACTAGTATTTCATCCGGGTGATACTTTACATGTGCGTGTTTTAATTACATTATCTGAAAAAGATCTCTACAGCTTCCTTTCAGTCTCCTTCCTTAATGTGTTTCCTGGGTCCTCCCTTAGTCACCAAACATGGCGTTACACTCTAAGTATAGACTGGACTAGATCATTCTATGAGTTCCAAAATCACACACAATGGAAGAAGAGGAGAACCTGGGAGGAGCCCCTGAGAGAGCATCTAAGCTTTTCCACGAAACTGCATCATGTTTTACAAAGCAAATGGTAAACACTTTGGGCAACGGGTACCCTGTCTATGCTTTTAAGGGATAAAATGTTAAAACCAAAAGATTATCAAGGAATTCAAAGAAGAAAAGTAACTGAAAACATAGACTCCCTTAAATCTAAAGTCTTACATGTTTATAAGTTTGTTACTTCATCATTTCAAATCTAGAGTTACCCTGTAACTACTTTATTCAGTAATCAGAGAATAAAAGTAGTCTCCATATGGATATGGGTATCATGCAATAAAGAACACTCTGGCCATAGCATTCGCCAAAAACAATCAAATCACTTGTCCAGCGCCAGTGTTTCCTTCTCAGTCTCTGTTTAGTGTAGCACAGACAGAGGAAGAGGAATTCTCACCCACCTTCATGCTTTCTTCTCTGTGGGACTTGAGTTCTTCGCTGAGCTTTGTGATTTCCTTCTCTTGTCTACACTGAATTTCCTCCAGCTCTGCCAATTTAGACCTTTCATTTACCAGTTCTTTTTCCTTCGCTGACTGGAGAGAAATTACAAATAAATGTAAAGCACCCACTTTCTTGAAAATTTGTATGCTAAAGTGTTGGTAGTTATGACCCTGGCTTGTACCTCTCTAGTGGAGTTAACTAGAGCAGAATATGCATCTATCTCCCCTTCCCACTGAACCTGACGACGTCACCCCTGAGACTGCAGAGTTCCGTATAGAGTCACTGTAAAGTGAACGGTACCCAGGCAGAGCAAGGCTGCATAGAAATACAGCAATACTACTCAGTTTTACAACTTCTATTACTACTACCGCTTTTATGTAAGGGTCTCTATTTTGGGTAGACCTTTCAATCCACAGTTAATAAATAAATAGAAATTTTTAAAAATTAAATCCTCTACTAGGAATAGAGTTAACACTAAAACAAGATGTGCCTGAGCTAAAGCCCTTGCAGTTAAACACCAATAAATAGCGTCTGTCAGAGCTGTCTAAACTCGAGACATAAACCACGAATGGTGTCCCTGCTTCACAATCAACCCGACTCCTAAAGACACTCACAATTTCAATTTGGAATATACCAAAAATTCTACAGTGTGAAACCATCTTTATAAAAACCTCCACTAAGGAAGCTGGTGGTAGACACCACAAGATGTGGTGACGAAGCAGCTCCCAGCTCAGAACCTCCAGCGATCCATTCCACACTCTCCCATCCTCAGCCCCGCTGGGGTCTGGGATACAAGGAGTACCTTTTCTCTCTGGGCGTCCTGTAGGGCTTTACTCCGCTCCTTCAGCAGCTGCTCTCGCTTTGCGGAGTCCTGCTCCAGAGCAGCCTTGGCAGCCTGCAGTTCTTGAATGGACTTATTTTGGTTTCCAATTTGATTCCTGTTTGAAATCAAGTCTTCTTGTGCCAGAGAGAGCTTCTCTTCTATAGACTTATAAAAAGTTAGTTCCGCAAGTTAATATGATTAGTAAATTTCAACAAGCATAACAAAGTTCACAAAAACACAACAGCAAATAGTACATAGTCACATGTCAATGAGACATGAAGGAAAATAATTTAAAAGAAATACAGTTGAGTGCTATATATGTGCACACATACATTTTCTAGGATCTATGACATTCCCTGGCCTGGTAAACACCTTGATAAACAAGATAGAGTTTTGTCAGATTTCATAGCTGTCAATCTGATCAACAAATCTAAAGAAACAAATTTAGCCTTATAGTTAAAGCTCTTTCTGACCAGCCAACGCCCATCTTCTGAGTTCCTGTCTCAGTGGTGTAACAAGTGATGTAGTTAACATCATAGTTACTGACTGCTCTAAGTCCCTCATGTGGTGGTGAACTTTGTCATGTGAACAGATTTTGAATCACTATGGAAACCAACCTTTGAGTATGTTGTGAGGGAGTTTCTAGATTAGGTTAATCCAGATAGGGAGACCCACCCTAAATGTGGGCAGTCCCATTCCATGGGCTAAAGTCCTGAAGTGAATGACAAGCACAAGAGAAAGGGGCGGGGTTCTACAGACACCATGTGACCTGCCGCCTTCCACACCTTCCTGTCATGACGCACAGTTTACTACTGAGAGTCAAGGCAAACCCTCCTCTTCAAGCTGCTTGTCAGATATTTCCAGAGCAACGAGGGAAAGTACCACTAAGCAGTGACGTTGGCTTGGATGTTTTGAGAATCAGACGTGGAAGAATGCTCAAGTGCCTGTTAGGGTCCTTCAGAGTAGATACATACAGTCCTGGGAAAGGGGAACTGCCATCCTCATGACTTTAGCTAATAGTCTACAGGGGTGAGGACTGGCTAACACACGCATCACCAGACCTCACAGAATAGCCCAGTTTTCACTAGAGAAACACTTCTTTGAAAAGGAGGCAGATAATGCAACTCAAGAAAGGATCTCTGCCAGTTAGGACAGCATACAGCACATATTTAATAAAATATAAGTGAAGCCGGGCATGGACGTCTATAACAACCTTGTGCCTGGGAGGTTGAGGCAAGAGGATTGATTGCACATGAGTTTGGGTGCAGACTAGAAAACACTGTGAAACACCGACTCAGACATAAATAACTAAACGAATGAATATATTCAAAAGTAAGTAAGATCTACTTTGAAGATTATGCTTCTGATAAAAAAGGTTACTTCTTACCAGTAACTCAGTTCAGAATTCTTTCAGATATAAAGCTGAATTTTTAATAAGAGCCAATAGAAGTCTAAACCCTTTCAGACTTACTTTGTCAGGTAATACCCAGAACCACCTTGCTATTGCTTTTTTTTAATAATCAGAGAGCCAATCATCAGCTGAGTACCCTGCATAAAACAGTCCTTAACAGAGAAGAGTGGCATGGAGAACAGATACACAGGAAAACAGTGTGAGACCCTGTGTAAAGTGAGGCATGTGGCAACTGGCCTAGATGTCATCCAGGGAAGGTTGGTTTTTAAAAGAATAAAATTTACTGGGCCAGGGGGTTCGTTTAGTGTAGAGTACTTGCCTGACATGGATTAAGACTATGAGTTTGATCTTAGCCCTGAAATAAACAAATAAATTTCAAAGCCTTTTGCACAAATCTACTATAACTATATTAGGTAATAGAGGCTCTGGGCCAACAGGCTTCCTAAAACCTAGAAAGCAGTAGTGCCCCTACAAAGTTCTGTAAGAATGTCAAAATGCCCACAAACCGCCCCCCAAGTGTCATCAGTTTATAAGATTTCAAATGCATGCCCTCTGAAAATGTAAGCTTATCAACCCATTAGTCAGCTCTTTGAAGTCCAGGTGGAAGACTGCGTCGTGCAATCTTTTTGAAGGTGCCAAGGGCTCTGCTCCACCCTGTTGAAAAACCACTAATTCCCTCCCACAAAGCACGGCCACGCGCGTCTCACGTGCTCAGCGCTGTTTCCCCGGAATGCTCCTCCTGGTTCATTGCTTTGTCTTGATCTTTATCCCTGACACATCACCCATCCACCACACCAATTACTGCATCCCAGTGGGAAAAAGTTTCGGCTCATAAAGTCCCCTTGTTTATGAAGCAAACTTCCCACACTTCTTTCAACTAAAACCTTTCCAATGTTAGTCTTACTTTTTCTGATGTCTGATAAGATGGCATAAGAGAAAGTACAGGAATGAGAAGAGTTAGGTTTAATTCTGTATAGCCCTACAATTGTCACTTTACCCAGGCATAAATTTATAAGTGAATTCTATACAAAGAGCACAGACTGTAGCCAATAGAAATACCCAACGAACAAAGCATTTCATAAATGATCCAGCAGATGGGGCTAACAGAGATCAGGCCAGGTTCTTCCCTACTGATCCACGTCCACACTGACATCAGCTACAACAGAAAGCCTTCCCCTAGGGAAGTGTCCTGTTAGAGAATGTTCTCAATCCTCTCCTCCTCCTACACGTGAGACACTGAAGCAGAGGACAGTCATGGCTGACATCCAGCTCTCTTCCTGTTCCTCAGGAAATGGTGGGAAAAGAAGTGGGCTTTGAGTAGAACAAGCAGCTCCAACTATCCCTCTGTTCTGCTGCATCGCTGGGCTGGCCTCACCTGCAAGAGGCGCTTCCTAAGAGAGGCTCCATCGAGCTCTGTTGTGACGCCTTTCCTAGGCCCGCCCTTCTGCTTTTTCTTTCATTCGGATCACATGCAAGTGCCTCACTGTCTCTTCACGGCCTTTAGATTAAATCCAGATTTCCCCACAAGTCTGCCAACATGTTGTAAAATGAACAATTTAGCATGAATAAAAAGACCAGTTCTTCTTTTCTTTTGAGATCTTCTTATTTTTATTGCTTATGTGTACGTATGTTTTGCCTATATGTATGTTTGTGCATCAAATGTGTTCGGTGCCCACAGAGGTCAGAAGAAGTATCAGATCCCCTACAACTGGAGCTACAGGCATGGGAGCTGCCAGGTGAGTGCTGGGAATCGAACTCAGATACTCTGGAAAAACAGTAAGTACTCCTAACCACTGAGCTCTCTCTCCAGCACCCTTGCCTTTTTGGAGGATGGGGACTAATCATCCTTTTTCCCTCCTTCCCCTTATTATCACTGTGAAAATTCTTTCCCCAGTTTTCTGTTTCTGTGTCAAGTCTTTGTGGCTGATCCCTGCTCCTGGGCCTGCTGTAAAATCTGCCCTTCCTTTACCCCTGACATTTCCTTAACTCTAATGCTACTCCTAACCAACCAGCATCTGACAACCAGAATTTATGGAGAGATTTTTTTAAATTAATTAATTAACTTACTTATTTATTTAATTGGGGGGGGGCACACGTGCGCCTGCACGAGTTAATGTGCATTACATGCACACAGGAAGCCAGAAGAAGGTGTCAGACCCTCTGGAGGAGAGAAAAATTCTTTTTTTTTTTTTTTTTTTGTTTTTGTTTTGTTTTGTTTTTTTGTTTTTCGAGGCAGGGTTCTCTGTGTAGCTTTGGAGCCTGTCCTGGACTAGCTCTGTAGCCCAGGCTGGCCTTGAACTCACAGAGATCCACCTGCCTCTGCCTCCCGAGTGCTGGGATTACAGGCGTGCCACCAGTGCCCGGTGAGAAGAATTCTTAACTGATCTCCTCACTAAGTGATTCAAGTTTCTCTAAAATTGCTCCAGGTCAGGTTTCTTAAAATAGCATGTTCTTTATAGTTCCCCTCTGCTTGACACCGTGTCTCTGTCTGTCTCTCTCTCTCTCTGTCTGTCTTTTGAAACCCAAATATAAAATCCAATTGTTTTTTGCAAAGCATTTAATATATTTTACAATTTGGATACTTTTTTTTCTTTTTTGAGACAGGTTTCTCTGTCTCTGACTGTCTCTGGCTGTTTCTCTCGCACTGTAGATCAGGCTGGTCTCAAACTCACAGAGATCCCCTGCCTCTGCCTCCTGAGTGCTGGAATTAAAGGGGTACCACGACCTGGCTGGATCTTACTTTTTAAACCTAAATCTAAACATAAAATAGCACTCCTGGTTGGCTCTGCTCACTTCCTCTGCAGTACCAAACGATCACTGGCAAGACTGAATTTCCAAATCCTACCTATAGTTCAGGATCTACTCACAGAGCTAAGTGGCCTAGCTCTCCTTATAAATCCGTCCTCACAAGAGCCCATGAATAAAATACAAGATGTATACAATATCTATAAATAAAATGTTTTAATGTTTGGTGATTCTCAACAAAATTTTGGAGTAATGCACTTTAAACAAAACCCCCAAATATAGGAAGAGATATCGTATTTTACCATGACAAAAAAAAAAAAAAAAAAAGACCAGAGACAGAGATAGGGTCTGAGGGAGAGAGGTGGGGTGCTGGCTGAATGTCATGTATGTGCAAGAGCATACTATTTGCTTCCCTTTAGAGAATTAATATGCCACTGTTGTACAAAACTTGCTTACCTTTTTAATAAACATGATACTTTATTTGATCACATAGTATTATTAATTGAGGCTATATTTAATTGGCCTAATTATAATCATCAGGCATTCCTAGAAGCTTAGGAAGTCGACAAATACATCACACTCAAAGTCAGTTCTGCAGGACGACAGTAAAACCTCTTGCATTTTTCACAACTGGCTTATAGCCAGTCAATCTTTGAAGATATTTTTAAATAAAGGCTTCAAAATCCTTAGAAAAGCTAGTAGTATAACAACATATCCCAAATTATTTCACTATAACTTATTTCAATGAGTTTTTATGTATTTTTATTTATATATATCATGATTTTTGTCATAAAACTTAACTTTTAAAAAAGAACATCAAAGTAATAATTTAATAGAAAAAATATGACACTTCACAAATACTAACTCCCCTTGCCCATCAGGCAAGGGGATTGTTTAATGGGCATGGACAAACAGCTTCCTGGCTTTCTAACACACCACAGTTCACCATACCTTCAGGTCTTGCCTTGTGGCCAGAAGCTCCGACTCTTTGCCGTAGAGATCAGACTGAAGCTGGTTCAGGCTGGCCTGGCACTTGGCGTAGCTGCTTTCTAAGGCGGCCAGCTTTTCTTTCTCTGCCGCACGCTCCTGGGCCGCCTGAGATGAGAGTCGCTGCAGCGCATTCTCCAGCTCTGTCTAAAACATGCAGCAGTTGCTTAAGGGAGAATGCCACTCAAAAGCCAGTTAGATATAAAACAAAATTCATACAACTCAGATTCTGGAAAACTAGATAAACTGTATTTATGTCCTGAAATTATATTTTAATAAATGTATGAAGTCAAAGAATTACAAAACCAACAAGTCCCAATTCAAAGTAAAAAAGCAATGAAAGGGAATGAGAAGACATTCCACAAGAGGTGAGGGAAATGGACCTCAGAGGCCTGTAACAATGCCAGCAGAAGACACAGTGCTGGGTTTCTTGGATGGCATTTTAAGACTGAACTAAGAGAATTGTCTACATGAAAGAAGCCATTACTGTGCTAAAATGAGTATATAGTTCTACTCTTGAAAACTCAAGAGTAATTCTGGGAACTTCTATAAGTCATCATTATTAATAACAGGACATAAGTTCAAACTACTCTAAAACCAACTGTATGGCTCTGAAGGAAAATGACCCAAAGGGAGCAGCACTATTAGGAGGCGTGGTCTTGGTGGAGGAAGTGTGTCACTGTGGGGCGGGCTCTCAAGTCTCCTTTGCTCAAGCTACACCCAGTCAGACAGTTCACTTCCTGTTGCCTGTGGATCAAGATGTAGAACTCTCAGCTCCTTCTCCAGCACCATCTGCCTGCCCGCCATCATGTCCTGCCATGATGATAATGGACTAAACCTCTGGAACTGTAAGCCACCCCAATTAAATGTTTTCCTTTATAAGAGTTGGCATAGTTATGTGGTCTAGTGAAGCTGTACAAAATACATGCAATATATATTCACCCTAAATCTGAAAGAAGTCTTATAATCATTTAATAAAGAGAAAACATGTAAAATAGTTGTATTTTTAATTCATTAAATTATGGTGATATAAAGATGGAATTCCAGAAATAACTTGGATGTGACACTAAATTCTGGGAGGAAAAAGACTTCAAACATCAATGTGTACAAATTAGGAATGGCTGTAATTCAGCTATTTGAAATGCTTAGATAGGAAGATGACATCTTCTAGCCCCAGTGGTATCCTAGCAAACTCCATCTCCAAAATAAACCAAACCAAACCATTAAAATGTGCAACTACAAGACCTGCACAAGATGGAGTCCTTCAACATTCCATCACAGATGTTGGGGAGTCATTTTTTTGTCAGTGGACTAGACACTGGTGAGGGGCCATGCTTCAGTAAGTAAGTCCACACTCACCTTTATGCCAGGAACCTAATTAAACTCAGTTGTTTATTTTAAAGGAGGACATGATCCCTTTTCTCATTAACTGTTGTTACATGTATAGCTGTGTAACAACAGTTAGTGGAAAAAAGAGGCCATGAATTTGAAAAAAGAACAAAGAGGTTATACGGGAGGATTTGTGGGGAGAATGAGGGGGGATAGACCATGTAACTGTAATCTCAAGAAATAAAAGAAATAATTTAAAAAAGGGAAAAAGGTTAAGTAGTACAGGAACCTATTCAGAAGTAAGATGGAGAAGAGAAGAATAAGGGACAAGCATGACCAAATACATTATCTACATGTGCAAAGCTGATCAAGACTAAAAGGACTCAGAAAAAAATGTTCAAAAATACACTGTGACAATTCTATCCTAATTTCTGATTACATGTGAAAGCACAAAAGGACAAATGTTTCCACACTTGCCTATATTTTTAGAAAATTATTTTATGTAATATAGTGTAACAGAAACACTGGTAAACATAAAACTCCCTATGTACTGTTTTTAATCTGTATTCTTTCTACTCCAGTTTCTCTGGCAGCCAACTGGTATGACATCACATATTTCGGTTTTTCAACAGACTAAGGACTGTACCCTCATTTCTGAAGACCAATTAATATGCAAAAACTAAGAATGGAGAAAGACCTTATGCTGTTCGAATAATTCATACTGACCACAGCCAACTCTACAACTCACTCTGGAGGAGATGAGAATAGTTTTAAGAATGTAAACCAGATGACTAACAATTAGTTGTCCCTTTACTCTTGGAAAGAGAAGCAATATGATATGTGAACAATACCATATACAATCTGACATTGCTCAATTTCTAAAATACATTTCACTTCATGATTCTTGTCATTGTTTTCCCATAGTAAAGGTGATGGATTGTGAATTCCTTTAGATTTTTCTACAACAGTAGAAGTGTTACATAAGTAACTGCCCCAAGGTCAAACATTATTTCCACGTATTTTCATACAGAGACAAATGATTAGTACCAAAATTTTAATAAATTAGCTGACAATTTCAATGAATGAACATTCAGACTTAAATCATGTATCAAATATGAGCTATATATTTAACAAAAATTTAAACTTAAATTTTAAAACTCACTTAAGGCACACTTTTCTCTTCCTATAGAGAGGTCAACAATCTTTGTGGGTACCTTTTGAGAAACAGCGTTTTTTACTTCTCCTTGAAGCGCGTCAATCTGCCTGCTCTTCTGTCCGGTGGCCTGCGTTAGCTGCTCTATGTTCCCCAGAAGCTGCTGCTGCTCCTTCTCCTTCTGTTCTAACGCACTTCGAGCCCGTGCCACCTCTCCCCTGAGGGAGCCCAGCTCTACCTCCAACTGTTGAGAAGTCTAAAAGAAAATGAACCCATTTTCTGAGCCTCTGCTATGGTAACACACTACTTCTGACGGTATTACTGACCCTGCGGGTCCCCTTCCAAACGTGGCTTATTTCATAGACAGTTATAATGTGAAGCACTTGGAAACTGTGTAGTGAGCAGTCCACAAACAGCCTTTATTCTACATGCTCATCATCAAACGTCACTGTCCATGTGGTAGCTAGTTTTGTGTCCACTTGACTAAGCTGGAGTCATCTGGGAAGAAGAGCTTCAGTGGGCAAGTCTGTGGGGGACTGACGAGCGTGGCCCACCCCACTGTGGTGGTCCTCAGGATGGAAGACAGTGACTGAGCAAACTTTGAGGAGTCAACTAGCAAACAGCGTTTCTCCATAGTCTCTGCTGGAGTTCCCGCCTTGGCCTCCCTCCATGACGGGCTGTGATCAGGATACGTAGGCCAAAAAAATCATTTCCTTCCCACCCTGATTCTGGTCAGGGTTGTGTCACAGCAATAAAAAAGGAAACCAGGCAGTCTATGAAATAAGTCATGTTTAAGAAGCCATTAAGTTTTTCAACTGTACCATTCTTTCACACTGTCTAATGAAAACGCTGAGGGTTAGCTGACTCCATTTCCTCCTTTTCTTACTTACACTCCTTTATTCGGCCCTTACATTTTAAAAGGGTTTAACTTTTGTTAGTGGTAACAAGAACACAAATAACAATTTTAAAATGAACATATGAGCCATTACACTTTAGAGAATAAACATTCCCTTGATTTCCGTATCAGGATGAATGCAATTGGAAAGCACAAAGGCCTGTGATATTTTGCATACTGACATTAAGAAAAGAAAACTGTACCTCTTTCTCTTTTTCAAGTGACTTTTTCAGTTCATTCTGCTCCTTGAGTGAACTTTCCGTCTGCACTTGCAGCTGATGCTTTAAGTCTTTACAAACTTTTTCCTAATAAAGGAACATTCCACAGAAAATGTCTGTAATAACTTTCAGTGGTTTATCAGCTTAGAAAAAAAAATATAAAGGAAATACACAAGATCCCCGCCCGCCCCCCAACAGCTGGGCATTTTAATAAGATGGCAATCTCAGATAAGAAAATAAATGTGAACTAACCAGATCTAATAAAGCAGCTTTTCCTTTCTGATTCTCTTTCTCGAATTCGCTTTTGGAGTTCTTCAAAGACTCGGAAACTTGGGACAACCGTTGCTTTGTTGAGGACAGCTCGGCCGTCAGAGCGGCTTTCTGCTCCTCCACTGCTCTCAAGTCCATGCCCGCCGCCTGGACTCGGTCACCCAGCTCCTTGCGCTGCCTCTCTGCATCTTGACTTAACTTTTCAAATTCTTGTTTCAAGATAACTTTTTCTTCCTCTTTCTTGGTAAGAGTTTGTGTAATATTTTCAAGGGCTTCAGATTTATTCTGCAGATCCAATTTTGTACTGGATAATCTGGACAGTAAAAAAGAATCTTTTAAATTAATATAAAATTCACTAATCAAAATTACTCATAAGTGATTACTAAGTCTTGATTTTATTTATGTATCCCAGAAGAAAAATATAAAGAACCAGGAAATCAAGGGAATATTTATTTCTCTAAAATGTAATGGCTCATATGTTTATTTTGAATTTGTTATTTGTGTTCTACTTATCACTAACAAAATTTAAACCACTGAAAATTGCCTTAAAACATCTCACCAGATACACATGATTTCTAAGTGAATCCAGTCCTGTCCACGTGAGTCATCACAGAAATCCAGATAATAATTCCTAGAGAGTCTACAACAGCCAGCAAAGGTTTTCCAGCTCCCTAAAGTACCTAGTCAGTGTGTAATTTCCTAAGCATACACAGAACTCTGCCTCCTCCCTTAAAAATATAGAACACATTTTATGTTGATAAATCTGAATATCAAAACATATAACATAATATAGTAAGATATTTTTAAAGGAATCATTTTACTTCAAAAATGAAGACAAATGGTTTATCTAACTTCAAATATATCAGATTATCAAGTGATCCTTTATTATTGAACCTATTTTGTTTGTTTTGTTTTTTTTGAGATAGGGTTTCTCTGTGTAGTTTTGGTGCCTGTCCTGGATCTCGCTCTGTAGACCAGGCTGGCCTCGAACTCACAGAGATCCGCCTGCCTCTGCCTCCCGAGTGCTGGGATTACAGGTGTGCCCTGCCGCCGCCCAGCCTCATTGATCCTCTTATTCAGGTTTTGAATGCAAGAATGAATGAGCTACACAAGGAAGCGAAAACCCAACTTTGAGAATGTACACTGATTCTGGTGTCTCCGCACACTCAACGTGCTGATCATTTATTTATTCATTTGTTTGTTCATTCATTCATTCATGTGTGGGGGGGGCACAAGCTGGCTGAGAAAACGCTCCTATCAGACTGACCAGTGGGTAAGCCTGTGGTGCACTTCCCTGACTGATGTAATGAAGACCTAGCCTGCTGTGGACCGTGCTAGCCCCGGGCGGGTTGTCCTGAGTGGTACATCACAGCAGGCTGAGCAAGCCACGTGAGCTGCACCCTCCTGGCCTCTGCTCAGTTCCTGCCTCCAGGTTCCTGCCTTAACCTCTAGTCCTGGCTCCCTTGGATGACAGCCTCTAACCCATAAAACATAAGCAACCTTTTCCTTTCCAAATTCTTCAGTGTTCATCACAGCAAGGGAAAGGAAAACTTAAGTGCTCAATAACATCAAAGCTGCCAAAATTCACTACAAAGTTGAAGGAAGCAATCATTCCTAATGAGTAAAAACCCATTCTGTACTTAGTATCTGAGAGCAGAAACTTGCCTGTTCTTATGTGACACATACAACATTCCGGTATTAAAATCTTATATTAACATTTCAAACGGTGAGCAACGTAAAATGAACGTGAGAGAAACAGCTGCCATACTACTGCTGAAAAGTGACAGAGCTGAATTTTACAGAACCAAGCGAACCATGGAAAATGAACTCAACTTTAATAATGGCTTGTTTTCCACTGACATTAACATTAGTATATAAAACCAGGACACGCACGTGCACGCGCGTGTGTACACACACACACACACACACACACACACACACACACACAGTGGAGTCTCTAGGCCGTAAAAACACACAGAACCCTAGGATATAAAGTGGGCCTCCGGCTTACATTTCCTTCTCCTCCTCAAGCTGTTTACTCAGCTCTGTGGTTCTGAGCTCGAGCTCTGTGTTCAGCTGCCGCTGCTGCTGCAGACTCTGCAAGGCCTGCTCCTTACTTGCTTTGACTTCAAGAGCATCAGCTTCTAGTTTCTGCGGGTGAAGAACAGCAACTGTCTATTATTAAATGTTAAAACATTGTTATTGACAAAATAACTGTATTTACAGAACCCCTTTCTGAAGCCAATACTGAATGAGAAAGTTGTTATCTGTCAGAAAATCTAGATTAGGCTTCTTACATATTTAAATTAGTTATGAGAGAATCAACTTAAACACAAATATTTATTAAAAAAAAGAAGCAAAAGTTGCCAGGCGGTGGTGGTGCATGCCTGTAATCCTAGCACTCGGGAGGCAGAGGCAGGTGGATCTCTGTGAGTTCAAGGCCAGCCTGGTCTACAAAGTGAGTTCTAGGACAGCCTCCAAAGCTACAGAGAAACCCTGTCTTGAAAAACCAAAAAAAAAAAAAAAAGCAAAAGTTTATGAACTCAAGTTTCAAAAAAAACCCCAAGTAACAGGTCATTTCTGTACCCAATAAACTATATCACCTACGCATGTACAGCTAACAACCATGGAATAACAAGATGCTTCACATAAAAATGAATGGATCTGTCATGTAGGCCTTGAACAGAAATCCACTGACCGTAAATACACAGCACTTAAAATTCCTGACTTTGATTAGTTAGTGTCTTAGTTTAGATTTTATCACTGTTCTTTATAGTGTACTAGGCGGGTCATACATATTATTATGTCTCTTATTTTTCAAATTTATAAAATCAAACTACATAGGTTTCAATAGAAGCAATGAGCTTTCTATTATCTTTTGTGTGTGTGTGCATGTGTGTGTATGTGTGCATGTTCCTCTGTGTGTGTTTGTGTGTGCGTGCACGCGTGCATTTAGACAAACGTCTCAATAACTCCGCAACTCTTTTTCTGAGACAAGGTGTCTCATTAAATCCGAAGCTTCCAGATACAGCCAGGCTGGCCGGGCAGTAAGTCCCAGGGACCCTTCTTTCCCTGCCTGCCCAGCGAACATCACCAGCCCTCTCTATCATGCCTGGCATTAATTTACATGGATGCCAAGTCTCCAAACTCAGGTCCTCATGCTTACTCAGCAGGATTTTACTGACTCAGCAATCTCCCTCGCGTTCATTTAATTATTTTCTTAAATGAAACACAAAGCACAGACATTATACATGCCAACGGGGTACCTACTGTTATGCTTAAATCGAGTTAGACTTATCTCTTCGTTTGCCTCTTCTCTATGCTTTTGAAGTGCACAGGATGAGGTATTATCTATAACCATGTATCATGTGACAGCCCCCAGAGTCACGTGACAGCACCCCACAGATTCTTGTTCCGATTACAACTATCTTAGAAAGGCTCCAATCAAGAGTCCTCTCTGCTCACTTTTCTGTAACACACTATTACCTATTCTCTTCAACCACATCTGATGTGTCATTACTACTACTGTTGGCATTAAAAAAACAAACAGCCCATAAACAGAACTGAAGAGCTGTGTTCATTCTCTCATACTATACTGGAATAGATGTCCATGGAAAACAGTCACCTCATAATTCTGTGATCACACAGCAGCCTTCAACTGATTATGGAAGTGTAGGTAACATGAAACCTAAGAATATTTTGCTTAACTGCTGGTAATTCTAAACTCAAATTTTTCTCTGATATGTCTAATTATCTCATCTTTTTAGTAAATCAACATCTCACTTAGAGTTATCTTAAAGTAAGGTTCAGCTTAAATATATTACTAAATTAGAAGCAAAATCCAAGACATATAAACGTTTAAAAAGAAAAAAATGTCACCATATATGATATTATATTGGAATAACATGTAGGGAAATGGAAAAATCAAAGGGGAGAAGAGATTCTAGAACAATAGAATTATACTGTTTGGTGTCTCCTGGAAATATTTTACACTTTATAATAAAACCAGCACTGTGTTAATTGATATTTATGAAAGTCACCCATTAATGAGGGAATGGAACATAAAGATGGAATTCAAGATTAATTGACAGAATAATCTTTGAAGTTTTACACCACTTCACCTTTCTCTGTGACTTCAAGTTTTTGATTCTGGGAAGGATCAGACTCCAAAGTTGTTGAGTAGGAAATATGACAAATTCAACTGTTTTATACGAACCCTAACTTGGCCTTCTAAGTCTTCAGCCTTTTGTTCTAAAGAGAGATTCTTCTCTTTGAATTCCTTGAGATGGTTCTCTAGCTGACTGCAATGTTCCTGCTTCTCCTGGAACTTCGCCATGACCTGATCCAGCTGCGCAGTGACCTTATTCAACTCCTGCAGAAAAACACATTTGAAGAAAAGCTGTAGCACCCTGATATTCAGTCAAAGCCAAATGGAAAACTAATTTTATATAAGAAAATATCTGGAGTAAGACTTCAGATATATTCAATGACTTATCAGGTATTATCTTTATCCACTAACAAGAAAATTAAATTGTACATAACGTAAGATGCCAAGCTTATTTGTGTAACCGTTAAGTAACTTAAGCACTTTTTAGATTTATTACTTTATATACATGAGTGTTTTTCCTGGAAGCACCACCACCTGCACGCCTGGTACCAGCAGAGGTCCGAAGAGGGAATCAAATCTACTGTAGCCATGGACAGTTGTGAGCTGCCATGTGGGCACTGGGAATTGAACCCAGGTCCTCCACGAGAGCATCGAGGGCTCAACTGAATGAGACCCAGGGCCTCACACATGCTAGGGAGGCTCTAGGCCACTGAGTTACTTCCCTAGCCAGTTAACAATGTTATCCAAAAGCTAAAACATGAATAAGTTAACAACAGTAACTACTACAACTATAGTTGAATATTTTCAATTCTCAAATCACCATTTGTAAATTGTTTCTGAAAACATTGTAGTTATTACATCTGTAACATTTACCAAAATCTCTAGACAATCCAGTTTCACGGAAATAACAATAAAAATGACTAGCAAGTCTGCCCACGGCAGTCACTGTCAATGTCCTGATAACTTTCCTTCTCATCTTGTCCGCATACTAACTTGTTTTCTACTAATTTTATGAACTTATAGGAACAGGCTGAGGAGGGACTCAGACGGAGATGGCTTTCCTAGTATGTGTAAGGCCCTGGATCCAATCTCCACCACTACAATAAATGAGCAAATAGTTATAGAAATTAAGTAAAAATAGATCCTACTTTGCACACTGTTTTATTTTAAAATTCTTTATTCTATCACAATACTTCACCATAAAACTTTCTGACACTGTTTTCTAGATTATATCTAATGGCATAAATTCCCACCTTATTGGTATGACTCATTTCTTAGCCAATTTACTTATTACTAATCTACTTTAAATTCTTAGATTACTACCATACTTTCTGCATTTAATACGAGAGATGCAAAAACAATATTTATAGCTATTATTCCCTTAGGATAAAAGATTACAAAATATGAAAAATCTTAAGTTTTTTAAAAATTATTTTATTTTACTTTTAATTGGCAAAGTAACAGTTTCATTATGGCATTTTATTAAATACTTTGTTTTGATCATCCCTCCAGTCTTGCTCTCCATTCCCCATCCAATTCTTAAGTTCTTGAAACACACACACACACACACACACACACAGATATACATACAGACAGACAAACACATACACACACAGAGATATACTGACACATACATACATACAGAGATAGACATACAGACACATATACACACAGAGAGATATACAGACATATACATACAGACAGACAGACACACACAGACATATACATACAGACTTACAGACACACACAGATATACATACAGACACATATACACACATAGATATACATACAGACATACAGGCAGAGACAGATACATACACACCCGATATACACACATACAGACATGCAAATAGATACACACACAGAGATATACATACAGACATAAAGGCAGAGACAGACGCACACACATATGATGTACAGACAGACAAACACTCATGTAGAGATATACATACACACATACAGACAGACAGACAGCACGCGCACACGCACACACACACACCAATTTCTCTGTATAGTGGCAAATGTATCTATTGTCTCAATCTGTAACTGATACTTAAGAAACCTGAATATTTTCTAATACAGTTTTATATCTGTATACAAGTGGAGTATTCCCTATATATGAAATGCTTACAACCAGAATTTTTGAGACTTCAGGTTTGGAAAACAGATCTCACAGATTAATAATCCTTACTCAAAAACTTGTGATTCCATATGCTCTAAATCCATCACTGTGGCTCAGAAAGTTTTGTAGGAGGTAATTTTAGATACATGGTGCTCAGCCTGAATCTCCTTGGTGGTTCACTTTCTTCTTACAGTGTTTTAAATAACAAGGATATTAACACCTCATCAAGCACATGCCAGAAATTGCTTTTCTGTTTGCTCACATATGCTCTTGGTAATATTCAGATAGATAAAGACTACACCATTATATGGTTGCTCTTATAAATATTTTCATGTTATCATTTCCAACTCTGACCTCATACTTGGCAAAACACATTTTTTTCCAGATGCAAGTACACACAAGTACCAGAACCACATGTGTGTGAAGGAAAATATTAGTATGTGTACAACAACCAAAACACGTAACTATACATGTTTTCAGTGGTTACAAAGATCTGGAATGATACGGAACAAATCAAATAGAAAACATTTCTACTTAAGGAGAAAGACTGAATTAGAATAAAAGGGTAAACACAGGAAACTGTTTTGCTTTTGGAATTGGATACATTTCTGACTTCTCTTTTCAAAATGGGCCTTCAGTATTATTTTGAGTGAGCATATTCTAAGAACTCCCCTAACAAAGTGTGAGGAAGGCCTCTAGCACTCTGACACTGACCCTGAAGCAGAAGTTCCATTAAGGAAGTTGTCATCAAAGCATCCTCACTCCCTCCAACCGCCAAGAAAGGAGCGACTCTTAGAACTGGGAAGGAGAGCAGCATCCTTTTCCTGTTCTTCCGTAAAAGTACATCCGGGTCACAGGCAGCCTGGCGTCTACCTCAACCACTGTCCCTTCACATGAAAAGGCACAGTCCCATAGTGGAAGTAATATTTCATCTCTGACTATGGCCGAGGCTAGCCGGAATACACAATACGCTATTAGGAAGCCCAGCCACACCTGCACACTAGTTTTATAAAAAACAGATGGTATTTTTACATCCATCTCTCTGACCTGCTCAACTGGTTCTGAAAACTCTGAAAAAGAGAGTATGAAAGCCTATCCCAAATTATATAAAGCCGGTCTTCATCTTAACAAATCAGCAATCAATTTAACTACAGCACACACGAGGTTTTAATGTGACATGACCAGATTTCCTACCTGCTGTTTATCTTGTAATGCATTTTGAGCCGTGTCCAAATGATTCTGAAGATCAGCTCTTTGAGTAGTTTTTGCTGCTTCTGCTGATAGTAATAATTCAGTTTTGGCTTTAATCTGAAACAAAATGTACAAATTACTGAATTCCATATTTAACTGTTGTCTTTCCCTTTCTTAAGGCACATTAGTTTCATCACAAAACTATTCAAACATTAGGTTCTTTGATAGAAAAGTGTAAGTGAGACACTGAAAAATGCATGTGTGAAACCCCCGCAAACAGAAGGGGATGAGGGAAGACCCCTAGGGATGGACAGAGCAAGGAAAAGCTGTTCCTCCGGGGTACCAAAACATCAGGTGTGCCCTTGGTGAAAAAAAATGGTTCCAGGACTGGGGATACAGGTCTGTGACCCAACAAGCAAGAGGCAAAGGCAAATGAATGGTCTGTGAGTTTCAGTCCATGCTACATGCTTAGGCCCTATCTCAAAACAGCACATAAATTGTATACTTTTTTCCCCTCGGGGAGGCCACGGTATTTTTCAGAAAGAAATGTCAAAGTTTACCAGTATTACAATAAACTGAACTATGCCATAGAAAAGAATGGCTCCACAGATCAAGACCTTCAGTATGGGGTCCACACAATAAACACAAACCAGAAGTATGCTTAACATTCACCCTCTTCAGAGCATATAAAGAGTTCTATTTATGATGCCCATTAAAAGCCAAGAAATTACACATTTAAAACCTCAGGCTTTCCATAATAAGTTTTGAAAGGGTCAAATGAGCTAAAAGTTGTACCTTCTTTATCAAAAGTGGCATTTATAAGTACTGAGATAACTTTAGCACAATTCACTTCTAGTAAGAAAAGCAAAAAGAAAAAAATATAAATATATTTGAAATTAAAATATTTTAGAAGAGTTAAAACGATATTTATTTAACTAAGTCAAGAGAGGATCAGCAAACACAAAAATCTAAAATATACATGGTAACCATAATTTCAAGCAGAAAGGAAAATCTCCAGATACTTATTTCTCAGTAACTCAATCTTGATCTTCACAGAAATAATGTTTGATAAGGTGTATCTCTATCCTGAGTTCAAAGTGAATTACATGTTCTGACACACACACATACCAGTCTGGGAAAAACTTACTTTTGTGCAAATCAGCTTCATTTACATATAGCAGTTCATCTTTCTGAGGAACTGAAAATTCATGAAATGCTTCAAATTATATGTGACAGTTTCCAAAGTCACGTAATATGTGAAGATTTGAGAGAACTGAGTAATAGCTCCACTATTACCTCAGAGGGGTCCAACGGAAAAAACAAAAAAAAAAACCAAACCCAGCCCATCTCCAGTCCCTTTGAATGTCTGAAGATCAGAGATCCTGCCATGCTGCAGCCTACACAGTTGCAACTTATGCATTAAAGCCCTTCCAAGAGTAAGGCATTAGGAGCAGGCTCACGATGTGCTCGTACACACTGAACGTGTGGTTTTCCCTTCTCACTGTGCTGACCATCCTACTAGGAAGTACCGTGGAAGTAGGAATCAAAAGTTACATTACAGAAATCACCTTTGCATAGAGAAAGAACAAAACTACCTGCGGACACAGGAAACCTCAGGAAACTACAGAATTTAATTTGTAGTCTCATGTTCCACTAATAGGTAAAGTGAAAAGAATGTGCAACACGTAGGGTCTAAAATTGGTGCTTTTGGCATGCACACTCATCAAACAAGAGATTACCTGTACGTCGAGCTGAGAGACCTTCTCCTTGCTCTCATTCAGCTGGCTGCTCAGTTCATTGATACTGGTTTCCAGGGAAAGCACGCGGTCTTGTGCAGCTCGGAGATGTGCCTTCTGCTCCTGTACCTGGTCATGCAGGTTCTCCTCAGCTTGCTTATGGCTTTCTGACTGATTCTTCAGCTTCTCTGCTAGTTGAGTCAGCTATTACATATGCGAGAGTCTAATTACAACGTTTGCAAATCACAGCAAAAAGGAAGAGACTCAGGTGTAAGCACCATCAGAATACTAAACTGCTCTAGAATAGGTAATTTCAAGCTTTTCCAGTAAAACTATTCATCTCTTTCATAATAAGTCAATATAATATCCCAAATCTTAACAACATCAAATTTAGATATATTATTTTTAAATCATCTCTATTCAACTAAAACTTATATGCAATAAAATTCATCTAACTGAAGTATAAAATTTGATTTGATAAAGGTATACACATTGAATTGCTGACACACTCAAGGTAAGGAATACCTTCATTACGCAAAACTATTTTCACACGCACCCTGTCTGCAGACATTCTCGCTTCCCAGCAGTCCCTGATCCGATTAACAAGAATTCTGTGCACACTACAGGTACCTCTAAGTTGTCAGATGGACAAGCTATCCTTTGTTTTTATTTTACTTTTGCAATGTTGACTTTTCAAGAACAAATATTTAAGTTAGATGAAATCTAACTCATTTGATACTCCTTTGCACGTACAGGGAGTTGAGCTTGTTAAATCTATAGTTTTATATTTTAATGGACTCTGCTCTGGTGCTCACTACTCTTCGTCGGTCTACAAGACTTCGCTGCTCACGGAGGCACTGTCCTCTCCTCTCGGCTTCATTTCCACTTCTTGACCCATTATTATGGTTGGTCCTTTACACCCATAAGCACCAGGGGGTATTTTAAAGTATCCGTCTGGTGATTACAGCATCTTTCATTTCAAGGTCTATTTCTATCAAGTTTCTTTGGTTTTTGTTTTGTTTTGTTTCATTTTTTAAGAGCAAGGCTAATTTTATTAGAATTTAAAAAATATATAATGCAGGTTAGGTGAAAATCCCAGCGACCGACCACTGAAATATAAAAGAGAAAGTCATGCCTTTCAAGTCCCTCAGGAGGAGGACAGCTTACTGGGAAGAAAGAAGTGCTCAAGGGTGGAGGGGGGCTCAAGAGTTGAGAAGGGCCCCGCGTATTCACACTTTTCTGCTTCATAGATCCAGGAACCTATGGTCACTTACTGGGACTAATCTGAACTAACTGTGTTGTCTTCAAAAACGCTTTTTTGTCCCAGTAGCAGGTCATGTTTTTGTGGCTCCCCAGGGCCCTATCAGGATGTATCTTTGCTTCCGGTTAGAAGTAGCACATGGGAGCTTCACTCTGTGGACTTCTCATGTAAGGTGTGGTACGTCAGTCAGCCATGCCCTCCACCTCGGACTGGCTGTGCCTGGGCATCTCTTTGTGAGCTCCAGTTCACTGCTAAGTATAGAATTTAGACTTCACCCAAAGCCCCCAGAATGCTTCATAAAAACCAGGCTACTGAAATCCTTACAACAATTCTTCAAAACCAACTTGGAGGTAATCATGGTGGCATTTACCTAAAATCCCAACTCTCAGGGGGCAGAAGTAGGAAGAACAAGTTCGAGATAAGCTTGGTCTACAATTAAGTTCCAGGCCAGCTAGAGCCACAATAATGAGTCCCCATCTCAAGAAACAAAACGAAAACAAAACCATGTCTTAGGTAGCCAGATATGGTGGCATTCAGGAGGTGAGGCCCAGAGAGGAACATGCTGGAGGCCAGCCTTGGTTGTCTGGGAGATCCCAGGCTCAAACAAAACAGAAAAGAAGCAAGAGCTAGCCAGACACTTGGTAGAAATTCCTGCTATACTCTTAACTCCTCAATTAGAAAAGTGGTATGACCTACTCAATCTCTATCTCAAATGCTTTATTATTTAGATAATAACAATATATTACTTAATCCTTCCAAATCAGCAGCTATAAATTATTTTCAGTTATTTATTTATTTTTGGTCAAAATATCACTGTATAGCCCTAATTGGCATGAAACTTGATATGTAGACCAGCCTGGCATTGAACTCACAAATATCTGCCTGTCTCTGCCTCCCGAGTGCAGAGATTAAATGCGTGCACTGCTGCACCCAGCCTCAGTTAAAATTTTTGTACATTTCTCTTAAACCGCATAAGAATTTTGGAATAATAATTTATTAAAAGCATTATAAAGCTATGTATTATCCAAAGACAAATACATTATCAAAATATAAATAACAGTTGAGTTTGAAATATTATGTAACACTCAGTAATAAGTGGCATTTGATTACTGCATTTGACTTACTAATTTGTTTCTCATTCCATCAGTCACATCTCTACTCTTCCAGTGACCTAGGTGAAGAGATTCACCTGTTGTCACACAGGTAATAAATAACCTCCTGGGGCATCTTTTGTCAAAGCAGGTACTGCCTTCAATACACAATGACCTTGATGTTAAATATGATGATATAAAAATAAAATTTTAAAACAAGAAAGGCCAGGATCATGAGTGGTTTTTATGAATACTTCATACAATTCCCAGGGATCTAAGTAGAGTTTAGAACTAGTAACAGTTTACAAACGTACTTGTTGCTGTAGTGTATGGTTTTTCTCTTGCAGCTGGTTAAGTACAGCCGTCTCTCCTTCGCCAGCTTGGATTTTGGCGTACAGATCCTCTCTTTCCTTTTCGAGTAAGGAAGTGTTTTCTTTACTCTTCTGCAGTAAAGCTTCCAGGTTCTGGATCTTTTGGTCCTTATCACCAATCTGACGTAACACTTGCTCCAAATCGTTCTGTAAAGAATTAAAACTACTCTTTTAAGGATGGAAAATTTAAAAAGTTATTCCATAAATATGAAAGGACTGATAATTTTAATCATCCAAAGTGTTGGGCCTACATTTTAAAAATGAGCCGGGCGGTGGTGGCGCACGCGTTTAATCCCAGCACTCGGGAGGCAGAGGCAGGTGGATCTCTGTGAGTTCGAGGCCAGCCTGGGCTACCAAGTGATTTCCAGGAAAGCTACACAGAGAAACCCTGTCTCAAAAAAACAAACAAACAAATGATTACACTTTATTGTGGCAAATTAATTAAAAGCACACATTTAATAACAAAAATCTATATTATTTACAAGCATAAATTTAACAAAAAAGTTTACATCACACCTTTCCCAATACTCTGGCTTATTTCCTATGCTTCTGATCCTTTTCAGACACATGGGGCTTACTCAAAGACTGCTCCAAGCACATGCCTCCTCAGAGCCTTTGCACTAAAGAGCCTGCAGCCTTAAATGATTCCCTCCCTCCTCTTCAATGTTTGCTCAACTGTCACCTTCTAGATCAAGGGGCCCTGGCATTATATCTCCAACTGCAGCCTTTCTGATACTCCACACACTGGCTTTCCACTGCATTGCACTTACCTCTAACACATTACAGCTTACTTATTTATCACATGTTTATTCATCCCCTTCTACCTCCTATTAGAACATAGGCTACATAAATGAGCATCTTATCTTTATTATTCACTGATATATAATCCAAGACATATATGACACAGATGCTCTAGAATAAACCTGAGTGAAAAACCACCACAGCCGTGGTGGTGGTGGAGGTGGAGGTGGCGGCAGCGGCGGCTGCGGCGCACACCTTCATTACTAGCACTCCGGAGGCAGACGCAGGCAGATCTCTTGAGTTGGAGCCCAGCCTGGGCTACAGAGTGAGTTCCAGGCCACAGAAGCCCTGTCTTGAACCATCCCCTCCCTGCAAATCATTGCACTGTCACACATGCCCACTCATGCAAGCTCACTTCTACACCCAGCAGGACTCTTCTAAATCAGGCAAGCCCTCTTCTTCCTAACGGTCCGCACAGCATCCTAAAATAAATCACATCCACAACATCCACTCTCTCAGGCACCCAGTCAAATGCCTTTGGCTCTGCAGCCATCTTTTTTTTTTTTTTTTTAATTTTTTGAGACAAGGGTTTCTCTGTGTAGCTTTGGAGCCTGTCCTGGAACTCACTCTGTAGCCCAGGCTGGCCTGGAACTCGGACAGGTTTTGCCCAGAATGAAAGCCCTAGTTTTACAGCAGCCCACCCAATGTTAGTGACAAGTAGACACCCAGCATGCTTAATGATTTGTGCCAGTACTAATACATTTAAAATTCAGTCACTTTCAAGCACGCTTCTCACTCCTCTAAGCTTCGGTCATAACAAACCACACTGTCTAGTTGCTCTTGTCTCCTGTTGCTGACACCAAGAACCCCTCACATTTCACTGGTCCAGGGCGGAGTGTTCTGCAGAGGTCACTGATCCCACTCAGCACTGGGATCTGGTTTTCACTGTGCAGACTTTGCGCCTTTCCTGGAAACTCACTCTGTAGACCAGGCTGGCCTCAGACTCACAGAGATCCACCTGGCTCTGCCTCATCCTGAGTGCTGGGACTAAAGGCGTGCATTACCACGCCCAGCTTTTTTGGTTTTTCAAGACAGGGTTTCTATGTGTAGCTTTGGAACTCACTCTGTAGCCCAGGCTGGCCTGGAACTCACAGAGGTCCGCCTGGCTCTGCCTCTTGAGTGCTGGGATTACAGGCGTGCGCCCACCACCCAGCTTGGCCACTGTCTTGTCTCATTTTCTGCCAATTCTGGACAGAATATAAAATGCACACAG
Source organism: Onychomys torridus (assembly GCF_903995425.1). Taxonomy (NCBI): domain Eukaryota; kingdom Metazoa; phylum Chordata; class Mammalia; order Rodentia; family Cricetidae; genus Onychomys; species Onychomys torridus. Next base: position 16,351,516 of record NC_050462.1, on the reverse strand, counting down.
CATTAAGATGCAGCCACCTCCATTCCTGGGCTGAACTCGTTCTATGGTGCACTCACCCACACACGGATTTTCGTAATAACCTGAAATGATGAGAGCTATTATGACTGTCTTACTCTGACCACAACTTCCCATCTTCCCATTCCAGGACCTCGTCTCCAACGCTGTCACTTCAATGTCCTAGTGACCCACTGCAGCACGGACTGTAAGAAGGTCTTATTAATAAAAACAAACCCGGAGCCAGGTACTGGGGTGAATGCTGGAAGATCAGAGAAGCAGAACAAGCCACAGCCACCTCACCTCGCCAATTCCTCAGCTGATCCTGTTTCCTCAGACTGGAAGCCTGAGTCCTCACCCTAACGAATCTCAGCTGAAGTGCTGCTAAAAGGCCTAAAAGCTTAACCAGCCTCTAGCTCCCGGTCCTTACACCTTACATACATTTCTGCTTCCTGCCATCACTTCCTGAGATTGAAGGCATGTGTCACCATGCCTGGCTGTTCCCAGTGTGGCTTTGAACTCAGAGATTCAGATGGACCTCTGACTCTGAAATGCTAGGATTAAAGGTGTGTGTGCCACCATTTTCTGGCCTCTATGTCTATCTAGTGGCTGTTCTGTTGTTTGACCCCAGATAAATTTATTCGGGTGCACAATATTTTGGGGAACACAATATCAACACATTCCACTTCCTAGCTTTTCTTTCTAAACCTCATAAGTGGAGACAAACTATTCTTGCACCCACATCCTTCATTTCCTGTCACCTCAAAATATCCCCGGTAACCCCACAAAGTACCCCCTCTGGATCATACTGCGAGCTGTTTCTTCACTCCCGCACTTCTGAACGTTTCTAGAATAAGCACAAATCTCCAGAGTTGGGCCACTAAAAGCACCGGAGTTCCAATCTCCATTTCAATCTTTTTTGTTGGGACAAGGCCCTCCCCTGCAACTTTCTCCACAATTCCTTAGAGCGTCCACACTCTCCCCCAACTCTCAATGCCCACTGCCTGACAGAGCTGGCACTTCTAATTACACCGATAGGTAGTATTTCACACGTGACCCGCCTTGACTTCACACTCTTTTCCCGTTATTTACCTCCTTTCTCTGAAGGTGCCACATTTCCTTCCTTCATGCCTCAGTGGAGAAGCTCAAATATATTTCTCACTGTGTGGTACCATAGCTTCTTATCATCCCATTCCTTTAGTTACTTCTCTTCTTGCAAAGACACTGTATATCAGTCTTTCTCATGAACAAGAAACCTATTCAGATCTGTTTCTCAAAATCCTCCCTAAAACAAGTTCCCCTCTAGTTTCTACTCACTCTTCATATAACTCACATTGAAGTTTCAAAAATAATTTATACTTATTTTACTAAGTCTCACATATCTCTCATTTATTCAGTTATACATATTTCATTTCTATCACTTTATTGAAATTATGCTGAGCAAAGTTATCAGTTTATTTTAAATGCGTATCTAATATCTCTACTCATCCACATTATTTTCTTTAGGTATTTATTTATTTATTTATTTACTTATTTATTTACTTACTTATTTATTTATTTATGGTTTTTTTCGAGACAGGATCTCTCTGGGTAGTTTTGGTGCCTGTCATGGAGCTCTCTCTTTAGACCAGGCTGGCCTCCAACTCAGAGATCTGCCTGGCTCTGCCTCCCAAGTGCTGGGATTAAAGGTGTGCGCCACCACCCGGCTATTTTCTTTAGGTTTTAAGTTCCAGCAAAATTAACAGTTTAATTCATACTAGCTACAGTATCCTTGCCCGTGCAACTTTTAAAATAATTTATTTATTTCTATTTTATGCACATTGGTGTTTTGCTTGCATGTATGTCTGTGTGAGAGTGTCAGATCCCCTGGAACTGGAGTTACAGTTGTGAGCTGCCATGTGGGTGCTGGGAATTGAACCCCAGTCCTCTGGAAGAGCAGCCAGTGCTCTTAACCTCTGAGCCATCTCTCCAGCCCCAGGTCCATGCAGTTTTTACCTGGAATCTCCTTCTATTATCATCCCTATTCCTATCCCAGAGACACAGGCCAGTGACTCAGGGTGCCATGTCTAAGAAGTCTCCTATAACCTCTCTTTTCCAAACTCTGTTTGGGTCAGGCAACTCTCACCATGTTCCCGTAATTATTTTATAAATGTATGAAAGAATAGAACTGTGGTGATATTTTACTTGTGCTCTAACAAATAACACTTATCTGGGGATCAAGGACAGAGCCAGCCACTAGCTAGACAAAGAGGCCAGAAAATGGTGGCACACACGCCTTTAAATCCTATCACTCTGGAGGCAGATATCCATCTCGATCTCTATGAGTTCAAGGCCACACTGGAAACAGAGCCAGGTGTGGTAGCACACACCTTTAATCCCAGCACTTAAGATCTCACGGCTTACTTGGGAAAGACACACGCCTTTAATCTCAGGTAGTGATGACAGGAAGCAGAAAGGTATATAAGGCATGAGGAGAGAGGAACTAGACACATTTTAGCAGCAATTCAACTGAGACCCTGAGAGGTTTTCAAGTCTGAGGATTCGTGCAAACAGGACTGGCTGAGGAATTGGTGAGGTAAGGTGGCTGTGGCTTGTTCTGCTTCTCTGATCTTTCAGCGTTCACCCCAATATCTGGTTCTGGATTTCCTTATCAATAAGACCTTTTACAATTCATGTTACAGGGTACGTTCCTTGGCTTACTCCTTTCTGCCTGCTGACGCGCTGAGGAAAGCTGAAGGCTCTCGTTTCCCTGCTGTCATGTCTAAGTCAGAGTCTCCCAAGCAGCCGGAACAGCTGCGGAAGCTCTTCATTGGAGGGCTGAGCTCCGAAACAACCGACGAGAGCCTGAGGAGCCATTTTGAGCAATGGGGAACACTCACGGACTGCGTGGTCATGAGAGATCCAAACACCAAGCGACCCAGGGGCTTTGGGTTTGTCACATACACCACTGTGGAGGAGGTGGATGCCGCCATGAACGCCAGACCACACAAGGTGGACGGAAGAGTTGTGGAACCTAAGAGAGCCGTGTCGAGAGAAGAATCTCGGAGACCTGGTGCCCACTTAACTGTGAAAAAGATCTTTGTTGGCGGCATTAAAGAAGACACTGAAGAACATCACCTGCGAGATTATTTTGAGCAGTATGGAAGAGTTGAAGTGATTGAGATCATGACAGACAGAGGCAGTGGGAAAAAGAGGGGGTTTGCTTTTGTCACCTTTGATGACCATGACTCTGTGGACAAGATTGTTACTCAGAAATACCATACTGTAAATGGCCACAACTGTGAAGTCAGAAAAGCCCTGTCAAAGCAGGAGATGGCTGGTGCTTCGTCCAGCCAAAGAGGTCTTAGTGGTTCTGGAAACTTTGGTGATGGTCAAGGAGGCGGTTTTGGTGGTAATGACAATTTTGGTCGAGGGGGAAACTTTAGTGGTCGTGGTGGCTTCGGCGGCAGCTGTGGTGGTGGTGGTGGTGGTGGTGGATATGGTGGCAGTGGGGATGGCTATAATGGATTTGGTAATGATGGAAGCCATTTTGGAGGAGGTGGTGGAAGCTACAGTGATTTTGGCTTTTACAACAATCTGTCTTCAAACTTTGGACCAGTGAAGGGAGGACACTTTGGAGGCAGGAGTTCTGGCCCTTATGGAGGTGGTCACGGCCAGTACTTTGCTGAACCATGGAACCAAGGTGGCTACGGTGGTTCCAGCAGCAGCAGCTATGGCAGTGGCAGGAGGTTCTAATTATAGCCAGGAAACAAAGCGGAGCAGGAGAGGAGAGCCCGAGAATGGGCAGAAAACCTCCAGGACTGTACTTGTGACTAATTGTAAGACAGGTTATTTTAGTTTCTGTTCTGTGGAAAGGTATAAGGCATTCCAACAAAGGGTTTTTACTGTAGACCTTTTTTCCCCCACGCTCTTGATTGCTAAATATAAATAATCTGGTCATGACGCTGAATAAATGTCTTTTCTTTTTTTGAAATGTGCTGTGTAAAGTTAGTCTACTCTGAAGCCATCTTGGTCAACTTCCCCAGCAGTGTGAAGTTAGAATTCCTTCAGGGTGGTGCCAAGTTCCATTTGGAATTTATAATTGTTTGGGTGGAGAAGCCATCTTCTTCAAAAACCTTGGTGTAGCTAAACTGCCAGTTACTGTTGGGACTTTAATGAGTTTTGCCATTAAAAGGGTCATCCAAGCAAAGTCACAGTTTGGTTACAATAAAATGGTTGTGGGCACACCCTACGCAATATCAAAATTGAATGATGGTGTCAAATAAAATAACAGATGGGAATGAAGCTTGTGTATCATCCATTATCTTGTGTAATCAATAAACAATTTAACTCTCTTGAAAAAAGGTTCGTGTTATATAGAACTATACTTACTGTATTTAGTTCAGACTTTTCCTGTTTCAATGAGGCTTTTCCTGGCCCCTTGCCCATCCTTTACTTATAATCTTCAGGAGAGATGTTGTGGTCGATACATTGTACACCCCAGTAAATTTATCTGGGGGTCAGAGAACAGAACATCCACTAGATAGACATAGAGGCCAGAAAATGGTGGCACACACACCTTTAATCCTAGCATTTGGATCTCTGAGTTCAAAGTCACAGTGGAAAGGCCAGGCAAGGTTGATACACGCCTTTAATCCCAGGAAGTAAAGCAGAAAGGTATACTAGGCATGAGGACCAGGAACTAGAACCTGGTTAAGCTTTTAGGCTTCTTAGCAGCTGAGATCCATTCTGAATGAGGACTCAGAGGCTTCCAGTCTGAGGAAACAGAATCAGCTGAGGAATTGGCAAGGTGAGGTGGCTGTGGCTTGTTCTGCTTCTCTGATCTTCCAGCATTCACCCCAATAATTAGCACGGTCTGTTTTTATTAATAAGACCGTCTAACAATTCGTGCTACATCTGTCACCCAATGTTCATGGTACGAATATGAGAAAAAGCTACTTGCTTGTGGCCCAGCTCAGACCCAAGCTACCCTTAGCCGGTTGTGGTAGAACACGCTGGTGGGATTTGAAGGAGGGAGGGGCAGGAAGATCCCAAATTTGAGGCCAGCCTGGGAGGCTTGCTAAGGGGAAGCTGTGGCCAGGGCAGAGCCACAGAAGGTGGTGGGACCATGGAGGCAGCAGCTGCTGCTCCGAGTTGCCGGCTTCTTTTCATCCTGTTGGTGACTGCAGTGCTGCTGCTACCTGGGATGAAAGGTTTACTGCTGCTTGTTCAGAGAAGAATTGCCAGGACCATCGTGTTACAGGAAAGCATTGGCAAAAGGTCAGTTTGGAAAAGTTTGGCAAGACAAATGGTGGGGAGAAATTGCTGTGAAGATAAAGATATTTGCTTCTAGGTTAGAACATTTGTGGTTCCCAGAGACAGATATTTATCAGACTGTGATTGCTCCAAACCACAGAGAAGACAAAAAAAAAAAAAAAAAAAATCTGCAGGGAACCATGACCACGCCTAACAGCAACTTTAAAAATCTTCAAAAGGATGATGGGATCCTACAAAGATGATTTCGCATGAACTAAGGTAAAGCCATTAAGCAGATTAACACCACAGAAAGATCGACTTTGGACTACAAACTGCTCAGGACAATTTCGAGATGACTAGCTGAAATGATTCAGATTCACAGACTACTCGAACAAGGACTTGAGACAAGCCCTACATTTTCCCATCATGCAGAGACTAGACCACAAATGATACAGCTGCCTCTCCCAGGACTTGACATTTAACCAAAAATTTTCTTTTCAGGATTCCCTAAAGATGACTTCGCCCCCCAGAAAGCACGAAGTAATTTTAAGAAAATGACACCCACATTCCCAAGAGGTGGGGTGGGTGTTTTTTGGTCGTTTAGTGGCTTATGGATCATTGTTATTGTTTATGATGGTTGGTTACAAGGTAATTGTTAATGGTCAAAAAAAAAAAAAAAAGCTAACAAAGGAGATTAGATACAGGGTTCTTGTTTTTTTGTTATTGTTTTTCAAGACAGGGTTTCTCTATGTAGCTTTTCCTGGAACTAACTCTGTAAACCAGGCTGGCCTTGAACTCACAGAGATCCGCCTGGCTCTGCCTCGGGAGTGCTGAGATTGCTGGGATTAAAGCGTGCAACCACTACTGCCCAGCCTCAGAGTTCTTTTTTTGTTTTTGTTTTTGTTTTTTGTTTTTTAAAAAGAAGATATAGAAAAGAGTAGATCACTGAATCTACTCTGAAAAAAAGGAAGATACAGAAATGATAAGATAAAAGGTAGATTTTTGGGTCTACTCAAAAAAAGAATATTTATATAAGATAAAAAGGGAGATTATTAAATCTACTTGTTTTAAATAGGATAAGAAGTGAAAGTTTTTGTCTGAATTTGTCAAATGTTAATGGACTGGGCATTGTTAATGTAATTCTTGACTGTATATGTTGTATATACTTATTGGACATAGTTTTTATTTTATTAGTTATAAGCTTTTTTAAATTTTAGACAAAAAAAAGGGGAAATGTGGTTGATATGTTGTGCACCCCAATAAACTTATCTGGGGTCAGAACAGAAATAGAAATAGAGGCCAGAAAAAAGGCACACACGCCTTTAATCCAGCATTCCAAAGGCAGAGATCCACCTTGAACTCACAGAGAAAACAGGGAAAACAGCCAGGCATTTAATCCCAGGAAACCATGGCAGAAAGGTATATAAAGTATGAGGACCAGGAACTAGAGCCTGGTTAAGCTTTTAGGCTTTGGAGCAACAGTTCAGCTGAGATTCATTGGGATGAGGACTCAGAGGTTTCCAGTCTGAGGAAACTGGCAAGATGAGGAAACTGTGGCTTGTTCTGCTTCTCTGACCTTCCAGCGTTCACCCCAATAACTGGCACCAGGTTTGTTTTTATTAATAAGACCTTCTAACAATCTGTGCCACAAGATGTATTTATATGCACTGTGAGTGGGGAATGGGGGACTAAGTAAGTCACCTGAACCCTGTTCTCCCCTGCACAGAGTTCCAGCCAGCTCTATACACCAGATGAACAGCACTAACTTGGAGAGACTATCGGAAAGCCTCTTGCTCCATTTCTTTCCTCCCTTAACCGTGAAGTCACAGGGTAGTAGCTACAGTCACATAATCTAGTTCTTTCTCTCTTGAAACCTCCCCGTCTGGCGCTCATTCCACCTTCTCTATCCAAATCTCTCCCACCACGGTCAAAGACCTCCCTGTGGACAAATCCAACAAGATCCTCAGTTTTCATTTAGTTTGGTGCCCAGACAAAACCCCTTGACCATGCTTACCTTCTCTCTCAAGGTTCTACATCTGTCTGTCAACACAGCAGTGAGCTTTACCCACAGTCTGTTCCCAGTCCAGGTCAAACACCGTTTCTGTCTGCATTATTGTAATCTCCAGCTATGTCTTCCTAATGTTCTCCTCAGTGTACACAATACAGCAGCTAGAGTCCTGAGAACCTTCCCATTTCTCATTTTATTCAAAAAGACAAAAATAAAATTAAGACTTTAAAACTACCTATGACCTTCCACATGTTCTGAGCCATGTAATCTCTGTGACCACGTTCCTTTGAACTATTATTGCTCACACCACTCCAATCAGCTCCTCTTGCTTCCGAGAATTACCCCTGATGCTGCCACAGCTCACACCCTCCTCACTTCAGGTCTCTCGTCTCACAGAAGCCTCCCCCAGCAACCCCCCCAGCACCGCAAGCCCCCCACTTTCAGCACTAGACATGCCTCTGGCGTGGCCCTCCTTTGGACGTGACTACACACTTAGATCCCTGGGTGCTCTGCTATTTACCACAGTTACTGTGTGCCTCCTCAGTAAGCACTCCGTGACAGCAGACATTTTTGTGTGTTCTATCCACTGCCATAAATAGATACAGCATTAGTTCCCTGCTGAGACTAGACATAATGCTGTTCACCTATTGAACAAAAGAGATGATCAATGGGTCCAATATTTCTATCTCTTTGTCTGACTCCTGGGTCGTTCTTCACACTCAGAAGGAAATATCACTTACTGCAGAAATAACTTATTGTTCCCCCCAGACACCACAAAATTCCCATGCACACGTCATAGACCGTGCTTTCCAGAGGGCAGGCACCGTGTCTCTTTATGTTCAGTGCTGAGCAGTGCCTGACACCCAGTGCTCAGTGACAGCCAATAAATGAAAGAAAGGAACAAACAAATAGGAATACAAATTCACTTCAAACATGTATCTTGCTCTTACACAACAAAACTAACTTCTCTTACCTTCTAGGCCGTGTAATAATAGAATCTGTGTTAATTTAACCCAATCAATTATACTTTCTATAATTATAGTGTTCAGGAGAGGTAGAAGATATGAACACCGAATACTAACTACACTATACTGTACAAGTACAAAATAGTGTATTCGTATGCATGTACATGTGTTTACATATGCAACTGGAGGCCAGGAATCAATACTAGGAGTCTTCTTCCATTACTTCTCCACTTCATTTTTTGAGACATGATCTCTCTTAACTAATGACTGGCAGGCAGGTATGCCCTCCACCTCTTTGGCACTGGGATTATGGGGGATTGCATGCGGCCCTGCACAGTTTTCCACAGGATTATGGGGGATTGCATGCTGCCCTGCATAGTTTTCCATGAGATTATGGGGGATTGCATGCTGCCCTGCATAGTTTTCCATGGGATTATGGGGGATTGCATGCTGCCCTGCATAGTTTTCCATGGGATTATGGGGACTGCATGCTGCCCTGCACAGTTTTCCACGGGATTATGGGGGATTGCATGCTGCCCTGCACAGTTTTCCATGGGATTATGGGGATTGCATGCTGCCCTGCACAGTTTTCCACGGGACTATGGGGTTGCATGCTGCCCTGCACAATTTTCCACTGGATTATGGGGTTGCATGCTGCCCTGCAGAGTATCCATGGGATTATCGGGGATTGCATGCTGCCCTGCACAGTTTTCCACAGGATTATGGGGGATTGCATGCTGCCCTGCACAGTTTTCCATGGGATTATGGGGATTGCATGCTGCCCTGCACAGTTTTCCATGGGACTATGGGGTTGCATGCTGCCCTGCACAGTTTTCCACTGGATTATGGGGTTGCATGCTGCCCTGCAGAGTATCCATGGGATTATCGGGGATTGCATGCTGCCCTGCACAGTTTTCCACAGGATTATGGGGGTTGCAAACTGCCCTGCACAGTTTCCCACAGGATTATGGGGGTTGCATGCTGCATAGTTTTCCTCCTGGGGAGCAGAGACACGAACTCAAGTTTCACGAGCTGCTTCATGCTTGCACAAGCAGCACTGTACCAGCCATTTCCCCATCTTTATATCTAACTAGGCCATTTAACAGATACATTTACCTAATAAATACATTTGAAGACTTTATTAATTATATATAAAACAAATGTGTTTGCAATAAATTTTAAAATACTTTATCTTCTCATAGAAATCAAAGTAAGATTTTCTAACTATGACTTAGAACTTTTTGTTTGTTTGTTTGTTTTTTGAGACAGGGTTTCTCTGTGTAGTTTTGGAGCCTGTCCTGGATCTCGCTCTGTAGCCCAGGCTGGCCTTGAACTCACAGAGATCTACCTGGCTCTGGCTCCCGAGTGCTGGGATTAAAGGCGTTCACCACCACTGAACGGCTGATCTAGAACTTTGAAAAGCACTCATCATCCAGTGTTGGCATTACACAGCTCTACCACCTTTGCTTAGAAGCTGACAGTTACAAGACACTTGCCTGGGCTTCTCGGAGCCTGGCCGTGGTGCTCTGCTGGAGAGCTTGCTGTTCTTGATGCTGCTGTTTGGATTTTTCTAATTGATGTTGCAATTCAGTGGAATTTGTTACCTTTTCCTTCAACTTAAGAAATGCAGACTGTTAGTTAAGAACTTAAAACACAATGTGATCATGCATAAATATTTGATTATTCAATTCTCAAATTGAAAAAAAGTAAATTCAAAGCATATGGGAACTAGCAGTTTCTCATTACTTATAGAATCTGAATTTCATGACTAAGAAGCCATCCTCTATCCATTAAATCTCATCCCAATAAGAAAACAAATCTTTCTCCAGACTACATTAGTTCATCATCATAGTTTTATAACCCAGTATGATAAAGCAGTTAATACACAATTTATGTGTAACAGTAATCTAAACCACAGATATCTGCATTTCTTTTACTTTTTTTTGGAGCTGAGGATTGAACCCAGGGCCTTGCGCTTGCTAGGCAAGCGCTCTACCACTGAGCTAAATCCCCAACCCTTCTTTTACTTTTTAATAGTTACATTTATGGCATACAAGGAAGGAATCCGATCTGCTACCACATTTAAGACTTTACCTCTAAAAGAAAACCTACAGCTGAATTAACAGATTTTAACCAGAGTATTTGTTCAATTCAAATAAAAATCATAATTCAATCATAACATTTCCTTTAACCACATAAGGTACCATTTGAACAACTCTGACTTTCTCCAGTCAATGAGATGGCTTGGAGGCATTTCTCTGCGGTGACAGCCAATGGGATGGCTTGTAGGCATCTGTTCTGTGGTGCTAGGACTTGAACTCAGGGACTGATACATGCTAGGTAAGTTGCATCACTGAGCTATATTACATGACCTATGTGATTTATCATTAAAACTGAAATCTTCAAGTACATATAAACTCAGTGTTTACACGCTGCTCATGATCCACACCAGCTGTGGGTTAATCTCATTAGGAAGTAGCTCTTCCTGGGTATGAGGAGTCCAGCAGCCTCGGGTAGAATCAAACCAAGAAGGCTTCCTGCTGAAAGCTAAAATGTACTCTGTACGTTTCCAGTGAGAACGCTGAGGAATAGAATAACGATAAAATGCAGTCAATTTAAAATGTAGCGAATAAGCAGGGTATTCTAACTGGGGAGAAATAAATGCGTCAATGTTAAATAAAAACAGCTCTAACTAGAGTTGTGACACAAAGCTGGACGGTCGCCATCACTCCTTTTCAGGCGCTGGCTCACCTGCTCTTCCAGACGGGAGAGCTGGAGCTGGAGCTCGGCCACTTGCTGCTCCTTATCCATGAGCTTTTCACTGGAGAGCTGCCTCTGCTCCTTCAGCCTGCCCTGAGCTTCCCCCAGCTGCCGCTCCGTCTCCAGGAGTTTGCTGTGTAACTTTAAAACAGAAACGAAGGTATGCAGGGGTGTAAGTGGAAACACACGCTGTACCTCCTCCTTTACTAACGTGTATTTCTCACCAAACACACCTTTCATTTTATATCCCTCCGTACCTTATACTACAGAATGACTTAAACTACAACTGAATTTTCATCATGTAAATTATAATGAATCATGCATTGCACATTTTGTACCTATTTTATTTTCCCTTAAAAAAAACACAGGAGACTTGGGTCGGAGAAACGGCTCTGCAGTGTAGGAACACTGGCTGCTCTCCCAGAGGGGTCGGGTTCAGTTCCCAGCAGCTCAGGACCCATCTGCCACTCCAATTCTATGGGATTTGACTCCCTCTGCTGGACTCTGCAGGTACCAGGCATGCGAGTGCTGGCCAAACACCCACATACAAATAACAATAAATTTAAGACACACAGGGGATGGAAGTGAGGGTTTAAAATAATAAAGTGAGACTTAGAAATGAAGATACTCAGGCACACACAGACACTCTTCTGAACCTCCCGCTGTGATTTCTCTATGCTTCCCAGAACTACCACGTCTGACTTCAAACTTGTTTATTATATTTTTTAATTATTATTTATTGTTTAGAGTTTTATTTCCTTTGTATGGGTGTTTTGCTTGCATGTACATCTATGCACCATATGTGTGCTGGTGCCCAGGACACCAGAAAAGGGTGTTGGATCTCCTGGAACTGATGTTACGTTGGTTGTGAGCTGTCAAGTGGGTGCTGGGAATCCAACCAAGGTCCACAGGAAGAGCAGCCAGTGCTCAGATAGAGCAGCCTTGTCTCAAGCACCCCAAGAACTTTTAATTAAAGAATAGTGAACAATTTGAACTGTAACAGACAAAGCCTACTACATACACCATACTGGGCACCATCTAAGCAATTTTTGTTAATAAATGTTTCACAAGGGTGTTATATGTGAATGGTATCGCCTCTCCTACGTCCCGCCCTCCATAAGGAAAATTAAAATAAAAAGGAATGGGCTCTAATACTACAGGTTGTAAAAGCCAAATGGTAAGGTGACCATTTCTTCTGACACAAAGGACTCCTATGGGCCTGAGGAGGTGGCCTGGCCGTGGCGCTCACCTGACCGACTTCCCCCTGCAGCTGCAGCCCCTGCTGCTCCTTCTCTTCCCGCTGCTGCTGCAGCTGCTTACACTGGGCCTTAAGGTGCTGGTGCCTGCTCTCCTCTTCCCGCAGCTCATCCTTGAGCTTCTGAGCAGCCTCTCCCTTCTCACGGAGCTCTGCCTGGAGCCTCTGCAGGGAGCCTTCGGAGGCAGCCAGCCTGGCCTGGAGCTGCTGACAGTCCAGGTCCCTTTGCTGCAGGGCTGCCTGAGTGTTCTTCCTGCTCACCGACTCCTCGCCCTGCTTCTCCTCCAGGTGCCTGTAGTCCAGTTCCTTCTTCAGCAACTTCTCGGTCAAGTTCTGAAATGCCAATGTAAGCATTTACATTGATACTTCGTAAATGTTCCAGTTCCTCAAACGATCTTTGCAGGAGTCAATAAACAGAGCAAAACTGAAAATACTTCAGAAAAGATTTATGACATACTGACATAATTTTATTATTGGTCATCATAACTGAAATATACTGATACAAAACAAAAATTACCAGGAAAATACTGCCATTACCTGAGAATATATACTGTATTCTTTGGGGACTGGAGGCAATACATGTTTATGTTCCTACTTAAGTGAAAAAGTTAAAACTACTTTTCATCCAGTAAACGTTATTGTGGATACTAGGGTGCGCTGACCTCTGACCTGGGCGGGGCAGCTCTGGGCAGTGACAGCCTCAGTGTCTCCCACCTCACTAGTGTCTAATCGGCTGCTGCACCTTTTCTTCCCTTCTGATAAAGAGCATTTATTTTAGTTACAAGCTGAAATGAGCTCAAATTTCTTTCTGGGCATAAAAAGTAATGATCTAAGATGGTATTTATCTGCCTCATATTTCATTTTACTCAAACTAGCAAAATAAACATAAAAATAACACCGTCAATCACAGATCTGGATCAAGCAACCTGAACTCAAAGGCTGCTCTCAGATGTTGTTTGTTACAAGTGACATGGAATATTTTAAAATAAGTGAAAAACCAACAAAAATGTTAACTTCCCTAAGAAAAGTGCGCATGCTGAGAAGACACCCCAGACATGACCTGATCTGTCACCTGACACTGGGACATTTACTAACACACTGTGTGACAAGGACATTTACTACACACTGTGTGACAAGGACATTTACTAACACACTGTGTGACAAGGACATTTACTACACACGGTGTGACAAGGACATTTACTAACACACGGTGTGACAAGGACATTTACTAACACACTGTGTGACAAGGACATTTACTAACACACTGTGACAAGGGACGGTGTAGAAGTGAGGACAACCAGACCCTCCAGATTGTAAAGAAGTTATAGTACAGACAAAACAGCATGTGTAAAGTAGCCTTCCTGAAACAGCTAAAATAATTTACCAACAGAGAGGTTTAAAAGGGCTCGGGATGTCATCAGTAGCAGCCAAATGCCTTTTTAGCATGCAGAAAGCCGAGTTTGACTGCCAAGGGAAGGGAAGGAAGAAAAGAGGGATATAAAGGGCCAGCAGGAGGGGGAAAGAAAAGAGAATCATTTTTGTTTTGACAATTTTTAAGAATTTGATCCATGAGCGCTGTATTTACATCACTTGTTTCCATGCTACTCTCAAGTCCTCCAAGTCCTCCCCGACTCCCTTTCCAATCCATGACCTCTTCTTCATGATATTCTCTCTCTCTCTCTCTCTCTCTCTCTCTCTCTCTCTCTCTCTCTCTCTCTCTCTCTCACACACACACACACACACACACACACACACACACACACACACACACCCCTTGCTAAGTGCATTTCCTGTTGCTCACATGCACATGTGTTGAGTGCTGGCCCTGACTCTGGAAATGACTGATTCCCTCTCCCAGTGGCCATTACTTGGCTGCAGCTCCTCTATCTACAGTGGGGCCTCGTGAGACTTCCCCATCCATGACGGGCTGTCAGCTGGTCATTATGCAGGACACTGTGATAATCAGAGGACACTCACTACTCTGCAGCAGATGCCCTGGCCCACGGGCTCTTACAATCTTTCTGCCGTCTCTTCCATGATGTCTCTGAGCCTTAGGTACAGGGGTTATGTTGTAAATGTATCAACTGGGGATTGCCAATTACTGATTTTTCAAAGTGAGCTAAATCACGTAAAGCTAAAAGTAGGAAAACAACAGTCTGAGGTTGTTTTCAGAAACTGAAGAGTAATCAAGGAAGTGTGCAAGTATATTAAAGGTACCAAGGAAGGAAGCAAGCACAGGCTGGCTAACAGCAAACCTGGAAGCCTCAGTGGGGAGCAGCGAAAAGCTTAGGTACCAGCACACAGGGAAGGTTCTTGACCACCCACGTTAGACACAGTAAGTCCAGGTGATTATCAGGGACACATCACAAAAAACAGCACCCAGAACAGCATGTGTAGCTAAGAAGGAGGAAAGTAAGGCCTGTGCTGGACAGTTCTCTGTCAGCTTGAAGCTAAAGTCATCTCACAGGAGGGAACCTCAGTGCAGAAAAGGTCTCTAACATTGGGCTGTAGGAACACCTGTAGGGCATTTTTTAAATTAGTGATCAATAGGGGATGGCCCTGCCCACTGTGGTACCATCCTTAAGCTGGTGGTCCTAGGCTCTATAAGACAGCAGGCTGAGCAAGCCATGATGAGCAAGCCACTAGCAGCTCCCCTCCATGGTCTCAGCATCAGCTCCTGTCTCCAGGTCCTGCCTTGTTTGGGTTCCTGTTCTGACTTCCTCCAGTGATGACCAGCAATGCTGAAGTGTGAGCCACATGAGCCCTTCCTCCCAACCTGCTTTTTGTCCTAGGTGTTTCTTCACAACAATAACTAAGATGAGGGTAAACACCACTCAGAAAGGGGAAACAGGAGTCTGCAGCTCTCAGTCAACAGGCAGATATGTTAACCAAGCAACAAAAACGGTCATTCAAGGGGCAGACAAAAGCCTGGAGGAAGGACACTTTGTTTCAACAGCATATCAGGACAATCTTTTCATTACACACATCTTATTAACTAGTAGCTCAAATAGTCTCTATATAATGGCACATTTAGAACTCACATTTAGAAAAATAACATTTCAGATTCATACGCTAAATTAAATCTGCATATTGATTTACAATCATTTTTAAATACTGTGAGTTACTGAAATTCCTAATATAATCATGTTCACAGATGCTGAGCTGCTGAGTGACATATAAGTTTTAAATGTGGTATAAAATTAAGGCTATTTTTAAGTCAATGTTCTTCCCATGGGCGGGCTTATAAAGTGACCGAGTAATCCACCCCTTCTACACATGTTCTGGACATCTTGACTCTCTAAAAAGTCAAAAGTACAGGGCAAGCAGTGACTACTTAACATTCACTTGTCCTAAAGTATGAATCAAACTCTACCAAGCTGGTGTGGTAGCACATACCTATAATCCCAGCACTCAACGTCTAATACTTCTTAAAACTACAGTGGAACCCTCGAAAGAAAACAGTGATTTCTTTCAATTCTCCTTATCTATCCTTACAACGAATTTTGAGATAGATATTATTCCTATTAACAGATGAGAAATCTGGGGTCGAAAGAACCTAATGCAATTTAACCTAGGAACAGAGTCATTATTATGATTCTAAATCAAATTATTTTTCCTAAAATACATAATTTAGACACTAAATCAATTCATTATTCCTAAAATTTGTCCTACTCAAGTTGAAATTATAAGGTGCATATGAAGCCTGGCTAATAATCATTTATGTACTGAAAGCCTCCCTGCCCTCCCTTTTAATTTTCTCATCGTTTCCATAGTTTCTTAAAAGTAACAATTTCCCTATAGCGTGTTTCATTTGTTATTCAACTGATATTTGCCCATGTAAAAGGAATGAATGAAAAAGAGTGACATTTTTAATGGTTTATAGATAACTGACATCTTACATTTTATGAACTGCATGTGCTCTTACATGGTTCCATACCTTTTTACATCAACATTTGAAGTTGAGGTTCTATTAATCCCTTTACCATTACAAATTAAAAGTTATGTGTTCTATACAGGTCTTTTCTGATTTAGAAGACTAAGTTAGGAAAACTTTGACCATGGCCTTGACCCAACACTGTTATCCCAACATTTGCTAAAACAAACAATAAAATCAAAATTCACTGAGGTGTTTACTAAAAGCTCATGAAACCCTTATCACCTTCTTAGTTTGTTTACTATCCATGTTTATCCTAAGAAACACATAGTACTATCTCCAGCAGAAGAGACTGGTCAGTAAGTGGCAAAGCTGGGCTTTGCCTACTGTACTATCCTGCTCTCAGTATTAGTTCCAAGATGTTTCAGACATGACAGAAATCTGTGGACACTCAAATCTCTATATAAAATTGAGCAGTATTGTGCAGCCATATATGGAGGCAGAACGTTGTATACATAATACATAAGTCTTTAAAAAAATTGTGCAGTATTTACATAGCCCATGCATAGTCTCCCATATACTTTAAATCACGTCTTAATCATTTAAACAATGTAAATGTTTCATAAAGAACTGTTATATTGTGGCTGTAGACATGGCTCAGCAGTTAAGAACATTTGCGGTTCTTATAGAGGACCCAGTGTTTGGACATTAGCACCAACATGGCAACTCAGAGCCATCTGTAATTCCAGTTCCAGAGGATCAAACACCTTCCTGTGGCTTTCAAGAGCAGCAGGTACACATGTGACACACTGGTATATACATACAGACATATATTCATACACAGAAAAAATAAAAACTTCGATGCACAGCTGCCTGAATCTGCAGCTGACATAGTGAGTCAACTGTGTTACACAACAGTAACACACAGCAGTATTTGGGTTATCTGCCTTTCTGGCCCTCACTTTGACCTATGTACAGCTTAAGGCTGAGACTGCTCAAAGGGAAAGCAATACATACAGATAAGATGACAGATAAAACCCTCCAAAATAACTCAGTCTCTTTCAACCTCCTGTTATATAAATAGCCTTAAATAAACAATGTGATCTTGTTCAGAATTTATATGAAAATAATTAATCTGAGGTGCAGAATTACGTTTAAATAAAATTTTATTCAAAAATAACAAAGCAGTTTCTTCCAGTTGTCACTTTGATTTTAATATTTTAAGACCAATAATTAATAAACACAAGATTAAAACTGAAAATTTAAACAGCAAAAAAATAGTACTTTCCATCTATTATACATTTTACCTATCTACACTGATGAGGCCAATGGTCCACAAAAACAGCATAAGTTATTATACATAACATCCATCAAAAGGTAATATACAAGTCAGGCTAGGTGGCACAGGCCTACAGTCCTGGCTACTCAGAAGGCTGAGGCAGGAGGATATCAATTTCAGCATGAGCACCCTAGCAAGGCCCTGCCTCAAGAAGATAAAAGAGGAAGGTCTAGGACACAGCTCAGCACAGAATGCTTGCAGGCGATGCACAAGGCCTTAGCTGTAATCTCTAGTACCTCGAAAAAGATTAGCTGCAGACATTTACAAATTTAAAATATCTGGATACGATTATTGCCAATAACTATGGTTTGAATGAGGTTTGGGCAGGAAGGACAATAGGGACAGGTAGATAAACAACGACAGATGAATGAACCTTTAGCTCTGTTTTTGTTTAATTAGCTCCACTACATGAGCTTGAGTTTCCTCACACTCCAATCTACTCTGACATTGAAATAAAGCTGATGAATGGACAGCTTATATACTGTACAGTGCAATGTGTCAATACTTGGAAGATCCAACTCACTCAGAGAGCTAGGATTTTCAACATGACGAATGAATGATGCATGAATTCACATACACGAGAAGATCTGCTCAAAGGCAAGAGTGACCCGTGAATTCTGGTGTCACGGGTACAGAACGTCGGCTGGTCTGGTTTAAGATTCCACATGGTGGCTGACTCTCGAGAAGCCCCCATTTACCAAGAGTTAGTATGAGGTAAACACAGCCATGACTACAGAAAGACTAGTTCTCATTTTTCAACTGCGTAACTGTGTGAGAGTAAACTCTCTTGACCCATGACTATAAAACAGACATGGGACTCGAACTATGCTATATTAAGCCAGATAGTGAAGAGATTTGTAAACATATCACCACCATTCTTAATGAATTCATGTGTTAGGGTGAATAGCCATTTTTTAAGAACAGTTATGTTAAAATTTATTGGGTTAACAATTTTAAATTTGTGAATACTTTAAGAAACGCAGGTCTAGGATGATAAAGACACACAGACGAAAGCTCTCTTTCTCACCTCCCACAACATGAACTCTGTGGAGTTCTTGACCTCTGAGAACGTAAAACAGAGCTGCCCGTAAGGACACATGCAGCCATTACTCTCTGTCCTAGCAGCACGGACCTAAAGGACTGCTATCATCCCCATCATTTGTTGAGGCTCAGCAGCTCTCCTCGAGTTGTAAGGAGCTGCTGACCAGAGCAGCAGCTCCGGAAGACTTGGCTAGGGCTGGAGGATGTGCTTCCAAGCCCATTCACATGACATTGGCATGGGTCTTAAGAGTTACAGCCAGTTTTATGATCTCTTTTTCTTTATTCTAATTTTATTTTTTCTTGACTTTTCTCTTGCTACAGTTCACAAAAACAGTAGATTTAAGGTATTACATCAAAGCCAACATTTTCATCACACCTTTAGACAAGCACTTAATTATGCTCTCCTCCCCTAGTAAAGACCTGGTTGGGGAGGGGCGTTAGCAGGAGTGGGGGATGGTCAGTGGACAAAGCAGGAGGCCTGAGTATGGAAACCTAGCACCCACACAGCTGGCTGTGGCAGCAGCACGTGTAGTCCAAAAACTGGGAGTGGATCCAGGAGGGGCTTGGCAGCTCCTGGGCCAGCTGATGAGCTGAACTGATGAGCTCTGGTTCAGTGGAAACAATGAAAACAGTAAGGGAGAGGAGCCAACAGGAGAGCCCAGAGAGAAAGCACTGCTGCCAGAACAACTGAGCCGGATCCCTAGACCTGACCGAAGGTGGAAGCAGACAACTAAACCACCACGCTGTCCTCTGACCTCCACACAGACACTCTCTGCCCCCCATCTCTCTCTCTCTCTCTCTCTCTCTCTCTCTCTCTCTCTCTCTCTCTCTCTCTCACACACACACACACACACACACACACACACACACACACACACACAGGCTTGTTAGTAATTGAAAATTACAGTGTCAGGCACACAGTACCTCCCTGTGAGCCAGGGACAGACAGCACAGGCTATCTATCGCAACACTCTGGGTTACCCCCCATAACTAGATGTAAGACCCTTTTGCTGAAGACACCACTCACTCTTGTGCAAGACATAAAGAAATCAACTTATAACTGGTCTGCACATGCTCCCTGCTGATTAGCTTACACTTGCTGGAAGGTACTATGTAGGCTGCTTGGGGAGAAAAGGCACCAACAGTCTTACACAGCACTGGGTCTTGCAAACTACTATAATGACCTGACAGTAAGATGTGCTCACCGGTACAACAACAGCATGATAATTATGGGGGCGGCAACAACTTCTTGATTAGACAGAAGACCTGCTCCACAGAACTACTTCATGCCTGGTACTATAACCCCATTAAAAAGCCTATGACCGAGGAGATCACAGGCCCTATGGTGGTACATGTTATTGTTTTAATAAACGGTCATGTTATCAAACAGCAGTCTATTTTATACCCAAAGATTTGTTTGTTCCAACTTTAGTCAGAGAAGCTTCTTTTTACAATGGGCGGTGGTTAATGCAGAGGCTCATAACTGATCAATGTGCCAAGTATAAAGAGTGGAGTGCTGAGCTATAGATGGGTCACCTGTGTCAGAACTCCTAGACAAGGGCAGAAGAAGGATGTAAGAATGGGAAGGGGAGCAGTGAAAGGCTGCCTTCTAGATACAGCGTAGCTTAAAGCATGCATCAACCCACAGCAGCCTCGGCTCCCAGGACAAGACCTGTACAAGATCAAGTCAGTCAAAATTCTAGCATGGATTTATAAGGGTCATCCATTGGGCCCACACTACCAGATGTGGAGCAGTTGGTAGTTAACAGCTGCTGTGAGTCACTCTCCTTTGGTTTCCTAACTACTGACAGACTGCTTGAGACCCAGCAGATGGCCGCAGGCCCTGCACATGTGAGCACCCCCTGCACATGTGAGCACACCATGCACATGTGAGCAGCATCCCTGCACATGTGAGCACACCGTGCACATGTGAGCACACCCTGCACATGTGAGCAGCATCCCTGCACATGTGAGCGAGCACACCCTGCACATGTGAGCACCCCCTGCACGTGTGAGCACCCCCTGCACATGTGAGCACCCCCTGCACATGTGAGCAGCATCCCTGCACATGTGAGCAGCATCCCTGCACATGTGAGCACACCATGCACATGTGAGCACCCCCTGCACATGTGAGCACCCCCTGCACATGTGAGCACCCCCTGCACATGTGAGCACACCCCTACACATATGAGCACACCCCTGCACATGTGAGCAGTGCTGACTGGACCAGGAGGAGAAGAAAACAGGTAGTCAGATGACATCATCAATCTACAGTGTATGAATGTATAAAACTTTCAAAAGACAAAAGTTGATATTTAAAAAGAACTACCTGTAATAAATACCTAACTACAAAATAAATAAATGAACGATTTGTAGAAGGTGGCCAACAGAGCTGAGTGTAGAGGTGGCCCATGCCTTTAATCCCAGCACTCGGGAGGAAGAGCCAGGCAGATCTCTGAGTCTGAGGCCAGCCTGTTCCAGGACAGCTGTTGGGGGTGCGGGGGAGGGGGGACGGGACACTACAATTAAGGAAGTCATGTCAACCTCTGGCCTCAGAACATACCTAAAAGGCATACACACCTACACACACACACACACACACACACACACACACACACACACACACACAAGATGATGCCTGGTACACTGGCACAAGCCTACAATTCCAGCACTTGAGAGGCTAAGGCAGAAGAATGAGTTGGAGGCCAGCCTAGAACAGAGCATGTTCTAGGACAGCATCAGCCACATAGCAAGGCTCTGCCTCAAAATTAAAATAAAATAAAATAATAAGAAAACACCTGAAAGTTTTACACTTCCTGATTCCAAAACTTACTACAAAGCTAACAATTATACCATGGTGCTGGCATAAAGATAAAGAAGGATGAGTGGAGCAGAGTGCCTAGAAATAAACACTCACAACATGGTTGCTATGGTCACAAGCTTTGTATCCCCTGAGAATCCAAAAATCATATTTTCAAATCCTTAGCTTCCAAGGCAAAGCTATTAGGAGATTTTGCCTTTGAGAGGTTATTAAAGCTTAGTTAGACCAAAGCCTCATGAATGAGATTAGTGTTCTTATTAAAAAGAAAATATGATTCAGAAAGACCCCTCCTTCCTTCTTGTGTAAGGACACAGCAAGAAGGCACCATCTACGGACCAGACAGCACACTCCATCGAGATATAAGATCTTGTTCCTAAATTTGGATGTCCTAGTCTAAATAACAGTGTGAAATTAATTTCTGCTCATTGTAAGCTATTTAGTTCATGGTGTTTTGTTCAGGAGCTAAAACTAACTAAGGTAATAGTCAAATGACTTAAGAGAGTTCCAGGACCACACAATAGGGCAGGGACCATCTCAACAAACCATATCAGGAAAAGGGAGTACCCACGTGTCACATAATGACACTGGACTTTTGTATTATGTGCCATCAAAAATTAGTGCAAAGCAAATCTAAAACATAAACATAACACCTACGATGATAATTTTTTGTTTGTTTGTTTGTTTTTCGAGATATGGTTTCTCTGTGTAGCCTTGCACCTTTCCTGGATCTCACTCTGTAGCCCAGGCTGGCCTCAAACTCACAGAGATCCACCTGGCTCTGCCTCCCGAGTGCTGGGATTAAAGGCATGCGCCACCACCACCAGGCTTGATAAAATTTTTTAAAGAAAATAGGGAGGAAAAATTCATGACATTGAATTTATCAGTAATTTTTTCAATTTCTTACCTAAAGCACAGGCAAAAAAAGTGAAAGTATAAAACCCACACAAGTGCTAATGAAACTGTGTGACCTTTAGATGGGATTGCAAAAGGACATATGGAGTGTCAACTGAAATCAATACAGTAGTTCTCAAAAAAGAAAACTAAAAATCAGGCTAGGATACAGCTCTGTGGTCAAATATTTGCCTAATATTGCATTCATGAGGATTTGATCTCATCATCACAGATACATTTGTACCTGTACTCAGTCTAGACCCACCTCTTACAGTTAGCCTTTCTCCTTGTCTTCAGGTTATACTGTACCCCATGCACACACACACAAACACACACACACACATACATACATACATACATACATACATACATAAATTTATACACAGAGAAAGAGTCATCTTGTCCTACTGTATAAATAAAACATAGAAGATTAAAATTTAATGAAGATAAAATCTATTCACCACTATATACAGCTTTAAAATTCTTACCTTGTTTTTTTGTGTTAATTCATTAATTGAATCTTTAAGTTTTTGTATTTCCTGAACATATACTGCAACTTCTTGGGGGCCTTTGGCAAGTTCACTCCTTAGTTGGCTTATTGTAGCCTGAAAAATAAAATGAAAATGAATGTAAACAAAATGGAGGTGCATAAGATTGAAGACAGTATGTTTTCTCTGCTGCTGGTGCAATTAAACTCAAGTAATAACTTGAAACTTTCCAACTTAATTCTTGATTCTAATACCATTAATACTCCTACCTAAAACTTTTTGCTTTAAATTAATTTTTAAAATACACCCAAGATGCATTAGTTCATTTATTTAATAATGTATCAATTGAAATACTGACATCTTTGTCTTAGTTAACATCAAACTGCAATTTTTAATTTCATGGTTTTAAATCTTTACTATGAGCCTCCTGACTTTAAAAAGGAAAACCAATTATGTCCAGAGTTTCTCCAGGCTCCCATGGCAGAAACTTTTCCCTTCTTTTTAAGACATGTGTGTTCAAACATACAATATGGTTTGATTTGGGTGAATCACCTTTCTGATTATAATAAGAGCATATTTATTTATCCAAACAAGTTACCAAGATAAGGTCTATATAGTTTCATTAAGCCAGACCACTCTATGGTCAAGTATAACAGTTGAATAAAAACTTGTCATAGTGAATTTAAACATTTTTATAACAAAAATAATGTTTATTGCTCAGTTTGATCACTTAAAAATAATACTTAAAGTTAGCAATTTCCATTACATATGTTCTTTATGATGAATAAACTGTATAAGATGTATAAAATGAATTTAGATTTCTGCTCTTAACATATCAACAGTATCAGTCCTTACATCATAAAGAAGACACTTTGGAGGGATCTGGCTTGCTGTGGCAGTAGTACTGCTCAGACCCTTTCACTCCTTTCTCATGAGCCCAGAGCACACACAACTTCTATCCTGAAGCATTTTCAGTGGTGCATACACACATCTGTTTTCTCTCCAGATAGTGCCACAGTTGGCACGCCAGGTCTCTGTCTTCCTGGCTGAGTTCCCTTGTCCATTCACAGCCCAAGGTCACCTACGGCTGCAGTTCAGCACTTGCTGGACTCACTTCCCAGGATTCTGGCTTTACAGACTTCATCTGACTCCTGCTTTCTACACTCTCCTTATTCATATCCTCAACCTTTCCCGACCTGCCAGCTGACTGTCGCATTTATTCCCAGCTCTCCCACAGTATACACATACCCTGTTTTTTTCTCCTTCTTCAGAGAACTTATGGTTACTTCCCTTCCTACTGTGGTAGAGTTTGATTATAAAAACATCTAACCATCTCAAAAGGCTCATGGGGTTAAGTAGACCTAATCAATGAGAGGTCATCAGATCATGAGGACTCTGACCTAATGAAATGACTAATCCACTGATTAATTCACGATTGGAACGTGATGGAGGAGAGGTGAGGCATAGCTGGAGGAAGTCATCACCAGGGGCATCTTGACCCGGTTACCCCTCTGGGCTTCCTGGCCACCAGCCTCTACCATAGTCCCCAGCTGCCATGACATGCTAAAGCAAAGGGTCCAGACAAAACTAGACTGAATCCATGGGCCAGAATGAGTCCTCCTCCTCTGAGACTGGTTCCCTAGGGCAGCTTTCACGGCAATAAACGCTAAGGACACAATCCAGATTGGCTTTGTCACACATTACCTGACTCCCACAGAGGAGTAAGAGGCTTAGGAGAGCAGGGCTGACTTAGGGTGTATTCCCTAACACCTGAAATTGTTCCTGTTGCTTAGTATTCATTGAACAATATGTTCCCTAGTGAGTGATCATTCCCTAAAGGATTTAATAGATATTTATTCCCACTAGGACAGTACAAGACACTAATAAAATTTTCATTTTCCTTGATGCCATGTCATTGAACTTAACACTGAATTTTTCAAACCTTTAAGTTACAAATAATTAAGGAATGATATTTTAACCTGATAGTCTGCTAGTGCTACAGAATTATAATTATTGCTGGAATAGTCTACTACTATGAAGAAATAATCATTTAAAATGGACAAAACTTGATTGACAAAACAAAATGAGAATGTCTGTGAAGTTCTAAGATTGCCTAAAACACAAACTGCGTATGACAATAGACGGTGGCAGATAAGAATATGACCAAAATAAGAAGTCTCCCAAAGCACGTTACCTCAAATTTAAGCACCTCCATTAGAAAGCAGAAAAAAAAAAAAAAACAATAAAATGATGGATGAAAGGTGGAAGACCATGCTCACAAAAGTGTACAGAGATGTCCAAACACACGTGCAGACAATGATCTTACAAATACTTCATATTAAATGTACCCTTAAACATTATGTATGATTATAACCATACTTACACACTGAGAACACAGTAGAGACGTCCAAACACACGTGCAGATATGATCTTAAACATACTTCATATTAAATGTACTCCTAAACACTGTGTCTAAATTATAATCATACTTATATACTGAGAACACAGTAGAGATGTCCAAACATACATACAAATATGATCTCTTAAACTAACTACTTAATATTAAATTTACTCTTAAACAGCTACATATGATTATAATCATACTTATTCCAAACCTGGATAAACATTTTTCTCTTAAAATTAGGATTCAAATAAGATTTTTTGAATATAAATAAGTCTTCAAAAATATTTCCATTAAATACCATACCATATCTAAGTTCATTGCAGCTTTCTTTGATATTTATTTTGATGAATGCTTTTAGAAAAAAATTTAAATCTTTAAACCTTCAATCTCTAATCTATAAAGTAGCCAACTACTTATTAAGCACTTCAAAATGCTTTAGAGTGAAAAACACACTTTCATAAATATATAAACAAAAATGTAATGAATTTACACAGTATGTAGGTTTCAATTAAAATGAACCAAAGGTATACATAGTAATAATGTAAGAAAATAATAATGCATTCCAGATTACAGATCATCAACCCCAACTAGAGAACATCTGCTAAATCCCTTGTCCTTCTAGCTTCCTTAATGGCCTTTTAGTGTGTTTTTATTCTGACTTAGTAAAAATAATCACATCTATAATAATTTTTTCTAGTAAATTTTTTAAATGTCATAATTCATTATTACACTTGGCTGAGAATAAACAGAACTGAATTCTAATAAAACATGCCACATATTCATAGTAAGCAGACACCAAAAAGCAAATGAAGTTACAAACAAATATGTGAGATGAAAAAATTATACTAATTTTTTTCGTATGAAAATAGTATTGGATACAACTTCAAAATATTTTCAACTAGCTACACCTTTAATCCCAGCACTAGGGAGGCAGAGGCAGGTGGATCTCTGGGAGGTCCAGGCCAGCCTGGTCTACAAAGCGAATATATATTCTCAGCTATTATTCAATGCTAAACAACATACAATTTTGGCAAAACACTAAATAATAAACATTGGGACAAGATTAGTAGCACAAAAGCTTGGCATGGGGGCTCCCTCTAATTCCATTATAGAGGCAAGGAGAGTCACATATGAGATTGAAGTCAACCAGGGATACATAATAAGTTCTAGGTTAGCCTGAACTCAAGTGAGATCCTGTCTCAAAATAAAAACAAAAAACAGGCAAACAAAAAGATTAGCAGCACAAAGTCACTCATGAGGCCATTATGAGACAAATTAAAATGGAACACAGGATGCTACAGGAGGAAGATCTGAGTAAGACCTAGGTTCTTTATTTTAGACATGTGACCTGAAAGTAAGTTGTACCTCATTTACCCTCAGATTCCTAATGTGTAAAACAGATCATATAACTTTATAGAATCAAATTAGACATTTTAAAGCTAGCACAGAATCCAAAATCTAGTGGTGTCCAAAACTCCATGTCTAATGGTAGTATTAGTCTGATTCTTAAAGTTCTTAAAAATATTTGACGTGCGTGGGAGTCCTACTCATCACTGCGTATCTATTAACTATGTAGAGATTAAGCGTTATAGCTGATTCTCTAAATGTAGTTTAAGTAGTAAATAACTTCTTCAATTAATCAACCAAGAAAATAATCAACAATGTCCTTCTAAATTTATTCGAAGTGCCTGAAGAGGTAATTTTCGTGAAAACCTGAGCAGAGTTGAGTGCAAAGAACTGAATTATGTCATTTTCCTCCTCCTCCTCCTTTGTTTAGAATTTTATTTTTATATAGACAGACAGAGTTTCACTGTACAGCCCTGACTGATCTGGAACTCACTGCATAGACTAGGCTGGCCTCAGAATCAGAGCTCTGTCTGCCCCTGAGTTCTAGGATTAAAGGCAGATGGCACTGCCACATGCCTCCCCAGTTCCATCTTCCCTCCACCCCAGGCACATCTTTTCTAGAAAGTAACTTCACTGGGTCCTACACTTATCCATTTAGTTGAGGAAAGGACTGAGACATAATTCCTTCACCCCAAATGTTTTAACTTCAGTTATAAACATTTCTACCTTGAGTTATCGCTCCTCACAGCTTTCTAAATCTAAACGAATAAAAATACAAATTTACAAAAACCCTTTAATTACAGTAATTCATAAACATGATTCAGAAATATTCCCCACTATCAAACTGTAGCATGTTCCTGCACATATTTTTCAAACACAGATAAATATAAAGATTTCTTTTCCTTGCTAATATTCTTTTTGTTGTTGTTTTTGTTTTTTGAGACAGGGTTCTCTGTGTAGCCCTGGCTGTCCTGGAACTCTCTCAGTAGACCAACCTGGCCTAAACATAATAGATCCGCCTGCCTCTGCTTCTGAGTACTGGGATTAAAGGTGTGCGCCACCGCCGCCCAGCGTCTGCTATATTCTTAATTAATAAGTATGACTCCCATAATGCTCAAGTGGAAAAAGTGAGAGGGGGCTACAGTTTGAAATGTGCATACTCTAAAGCCACCATTACTTTAATGAAAATTTAGACATCATGTCATTTATATGGAAATGTCAAATAACATTCAATGGCATTTTTAATCAAGAGGTTAATTTTTTAATTTGAGAAATTATCAGTCAACAGGCAGATCTAATCAACAATTTTTTTTTTTTACTAAAGTACAGAAATAAATGACTGGGCACATTAAAAGTAATCTAAAACACATTATCAGAATTTAATTCAGCATCTTCTTATTTTTTAAGATTTATTTACTATTATTTTATGTGTACGGGAGCTTTGCGTGCAAATATGTCTATGCATCATGTATGTGCAGTGTCCATGGAGGTCAAGAAGACAATGTTAGATCCCCTGGAACAGGACTTATAGACAGTTGTTGGCCATCATGTGGATGCAGGGAATTGAACCTGGGTCTCTGCTAAGCCATCTCTCCAGCCCCCAATTTTCTTGATTACATACTTATAGCTGCAGACTAATTAGTAATATCTCTAGACATTTAACTGACTGGTAAATTTATGAACCCCTGAAATTATTTGAAAAGTTGTAAAATTATGTGCTTAGGGTTATGAAGTGCCACTTGGAGAAAAAGCCTGCATGAAAACATGTCATCAATGTCCAGCATCATAGTGCCTCACAGTCTCGTGCACGGTAAGAGCACACATTTTCCCAAGTCCACTTGGAGAAAGCCTGCATGAAAACATGTCATCAGTGTCCAGCATCATAGCGCCTCACAGTCTCGTGCATAGTAAGAGCACACACTTTCCCAAGTCCCTGATAAGACAGAGACACAGAGAAAGGGAAGGATGAATCAAATGCAGGTACCTGTAGTAACTGTACTGCATTGTTTACGAGCATGTTACTATTTACAGACAGAGTGGCATCTGATCACCAGCTAAAAATGACAGAAAATGAATTGTCACTACAGCCAACATTTTCTTTACTTTTTGTTTATGTTTTATGTTGTTTCTTCAAACTCTCTCACTATCTAGCCAAGGCTAGTCTCAAACCCCTGATTCTCCTGTCTCAGCCTCCAAACGCTGGAATTCTAGGTATGTGTGACCGCATGGGGTAATCTAGATCATTATGGTGGTAGACTGGAACATTTTTAAAGATTTGTTTACTATTTTTCATGTATGTGTTTTGCCTATATGTATGACTGTGTACTACGTGTGTGCCAGATGCCCTTGGAGGTTAGGAAGAGAACATCAGATCCCCCAGAAGTGAAGCTACCAATCGATAATCATGAGTCATCGTGTGGGTGCTGGGAACCAAACCCTGGTCCTCTGCAAGAGTACCATGTGCATTAGCTGCTGAGCCATCTCTCCAGCCCCAATTAGAACACTGTAGAGACCATTTTCATCCTCACTATTCAATGTCCATCAACTAGAAATAAGCTTATTAAAAAATAAATCTTTTGCCAAGTACCGTGGTACACACCTGTCATCTCGGCTACTTAGGAGACTGAGTCTCACCTGAGCCTAGGAGGGTGAAAAGAGTCAGGGCAATACAGTGAGACTGCATGTCAAAAAAATTTAAAACCAAAAAGAGAAGAAAGAAGAAATTATTTCTACATATTTTCCAAAACAACACGGTTAATATAATTGTAGGAAATGACATCACATTTTCGTTTGATCCTACCAAATTAAGATAAATTCAATCATCACTTACCACCTAGCCTTAAATATTTAACTATATAAATCATTTACTAAGCAAAAGAGTCATCTATGATGGAAACATTCCTCCCTGAGTGTTTTCATTACCTCTGAATTAGCATGTTCTGATTGTAACTTTTTGCATTCATCCTTGAGTTTTTCGGATTCTCTCTCACGTTCCAAAGTCATATTATCCATTAGTGTTTGAACTTGGACCAGTTCTTTCTTTAGTACAGCAACATCTTCTATACCAGGTCTCTGGAGCTGTGAAACCACATATTTTAATTAAGTGTTACAATAAAAATCTAAAATGATATACATTTTAGAATAATTCACTAAAAAGAGATCAAAATAAAAACAATCATTATGACAATTTTTAGACTCCAAACATCGAACACTGATATGTCCAAGATAAGTCAACCCCTTCTTTCCATTCTATGTAACAGTATCATCAAGCTGCACTCTAGCAGCGTATCAATCTTGACAAGGACTTGATAAGTAGCACACTTCTTCTCTACACTAAGGAAGTGGTGATGGAGATAAAGAGGCCTACAGCTGGTGAAGCTCTTGTCTATCGTGGAGCCAGGGCTCAATCCTTTGCATGGCTGTAACAGCAAAACTTCAATGAAGAAGAAAAGAAGCAAGCTGTTGAGGGGTTTTCAGCCAGATGCTTGGGGTTCAGTAATTCATCCAAGTATTTACTGAATAAAGAAAGATGCCAGCTGGGCGAAGGTGGTGCATGCCTGTAATCCCAGCACTCAGGAGGCAGAGGCAGGTGGATCTCTGTGAGTTCGAGACAAGCCTGGTCTACCAAGCGAGTTCCAGGAAAGGCGCAAAGCTACACAGAGAAACCCTGTCTCGAAAAACCAAAAAAAAAAACCAAAAAGAAAAGAAAGAAAGATTCCACAGGTAGGTCCAAGATTGCAAAGCCTACCGAGAGCACTGGACCATGGTACCAGTGACAAACAGAGTCATGGAAGAAATGTGACGACTTAGATTCTATACTTGTAGAATTTGAGGTGAAAGCAAGAAACCCAACTGGAGGTAGTCCTAAAACTAGATGGATTCACACAACTGAAGTGAGAGGAAATGTCTGGTATGGTGGCGTATGCCTTTAGTCTGGCACTAAGGAAGCAGAGATAAGAGGATCTCTCTGAGTCAGAGGCCAGTCCAGGCTACATAGTGAGATCCTGTCTCAACAGAACAAAGTGTGAGGAGATGATAGCACCAGAGATGTGGATATAGGGAATAATTAAAGAACAAAATAATCATAAATAATCACACTTATACAGACACAATAATGTTTAAGGGAGTTAAGTGACACAACTTTTATAACATCTTTTTTATTTTTACAAATTATAATAGAGTATATATGTAGGTGGAGGGAGATAAAGAATTTTTATTGCCTCCAGTTCATTACACTATTTTTTAAATATTTCCTCAGCTGGATATGGAACTCAAAGCTTTACACACCCTGGGCAAGCGCTCTATCACTGAACTACGAGCCCAGCCTCATATATCTTTCATTTTAATTAGGAGCTATACACTAACAATGTAACAAATGTCCTGAATTACCAGCTCAGTTTTCAGATCCTGAGTCACCCTGGTCTGCCTGTCTAACTCTTCCGTCAACTGTGTCACTTTTTGCTCAGCTGCTTCTCGGAGACCCTTCTCCTCGTCATGTTTTGACTTCATATCTAATTGAAGAGAGCAACACAAACATTAGTTCCATAAGAAGGCAAGCCTCTACATTCCCATATATTAATCTGCAAGCTTATACATACTTAAGTCCAACTTACATTCCGAAGTACCCATAGATATGCCCAATAAAATTAGGATTGTTAAATTCTACCTAACACTATGCTACTTAGCATCTTAATGTACATACATATAATATTTTACCAAAAAAACATATAATTTTTTAAAATACAGTATGAATAATTTATAGCATAACCAAATGTTAAATCTTTAATATATTGTATAATCAATTTATTTAAAATGTTACTTTTTAATCAAGCATATCAAAAAAGAAAATTTATCTCCTTTAAATTTCAAGAAGAATCCACCAAAAAAAAAAAATTGAAAGACAAACAAAATAATTTACATAGAAACTCATATTATTAAAGTTCATTAAGCATTTCCACAGTCTACAACAAATGTTTTATCACACTTAAAATATTAGATGGTTTTTTTAGGGCATATAGTGGTGAAAGGCAGTAAGAACTACTTACTGGCTAAACAGTTCAGATTTACTGTACCTGCAATTTCAGTAGCAAGTTGGGCTGCTTTCTGTTCAAATAGATCTTTCATCTGCTTAATATTAAAATTTTCCGTCTGGGCTTCCTCTAATTGTTGTTCTAAAGACTGGAGCTCTAGAAGAGAGCAAAGCCATGTGTTAGATGTGATGTCAATTACAGACACTAAATTTTTATTACTTACATCACAACATGTGGTGGTAAAGACAATCAATGTGAATCCAATTCTAAGACTATTTTCACATTTCAAAACATGGAGCATATGTGACTCATTTAGAGTATAAGTCATAAACATAATTTATAATTTAAAGAATAATTGGAATAGTCTCCAATATCTACAAATATTTGTCTAGAAGTTTGTTTTTGCTTTTTTAAAATTAAGATCTTATTTTACAGCTAAAGATAGAGCAGAACTTGTGATTCTCCTGCCTCAGCCTTCTGAGTGCTAGGATTACAGACATGTACCATCAAACCCACTTTAAAATATACCATGTTCTTCAGGCAAAGTTATAAAGTGAATCTAGAGGTAACTGTGAGCAGCGATGGCCTAAACACATTATCAAAACATGCAGTGAATGCCTGTCACCACTCCATTCTGACCCAAGTTCCTTAAATACGACAGACAATAACAGAGTCTGACCTGGACTATTCACTCAGCATCTACCCACTTAAAAGTAGCTACAAGATGCTAGTCTCATCATTTACTTCAAGAGGTACAGACACAGAGCTGGAGAAATGACTCAATGGTTAAGAGCACTGGCTGCTCTTCCGGAGGACTTGAGTTCAATTCCCAGCACTCACATGGCAGCTCACACTTGTCCGTAACTCCAGTTCCAGGGGACCTGACACCCATACATGCAGGCAAAACACCAGTGCATATAAAATGAAAATATGTAAATTATTTTAAAAAGAGGGACAGACTATCATTCCTAATATAGACTTAGATTTCCTTTAAAGAATCATATTGTGGTAATATTCCAGAATTTTATTCCTAACTTCAGAATATAATGAACTAATTAACTGACTAAATTGTGGCATAGGTAACTATCTAAACCCAAAGCACAAACAATATTTTTACTGTTTTACAAACATCAAATATAAACATAAACAAAATTCCTTTATCAGGTATTAAATAAAAACAGGATGAGAAAGAAGAAAAAAAAAACTCAAAAGAATCTGTCTTTAATTACCTGCTGATGAATCAGGCACCAATCCATCAGGTTTAGCTTCCTTGATTAAAACAGAACACATAGGTAAATGTGGTAAAGGGAGAAGAAAACACTGTACAATCGCCATGTCTGTCTAGTTAAGCAGCAGGATTTGGAGGTTCTTCTACCTTCAGATCTGTAAGGTGTCATCAGATGGCTAGCATAATTTCACTACAGTTGCCCAGTCCAAGAACTTTTGTATGTTTGTATAAAACTCTTAGTGTCACGTTAGGCGACATGCAGAATTCCATAAGTTCAGTAATAAACTAATGACAGAACTCCCCACATGCATGCAACACCAGCTCTGCCACATTCCGTATGTAGGCTACCAGCATCAACTGCTAGCCTGCAAACCCACAAGCCTCACAGTGTGACAGGTTTAGTCATGGCAGGCAAGCACTCAGTTGACTATTTCTCCAGGACCGATAGCTAAGCTGTGACAGGGTCACACTCATTTTAGCCTTTGAACTTCCAAGTCTTGGCCGTCCACACCTGAAGTGCTATCAGTAAGGGATCCTCATCATAACAGCTCTCTTTGGAAAGCATCACTTTTAAGAAACCATTTATAAAAGTACACCTCAAATTTTAATGAGATCTTCCTTACCATGGGAGCCTGATTCTACAATAGTTGAGAAATTATTAACAGACTTTAATAATTGTGACATTCACTTTGTGGTTTAATGTAACCTATCTATTGAGTGCATTCCCTGTGAGATTTGTTCAAAGTATTCTCTCCTTTAAGCATTGTGAACTTAAAGGGGAAAATACATAGCAATAAACTATGTGATTTAAGAGAACATTCCCTCAATCATATCCTTACTATAAGCATTCAAAACACCTAGACTATTTGAAAATTAATAAGCTTACAGATATCATCAACTATCACAATCAAAAAGGTAGTGTGTGTCAGGGTTGGAGACAGTTTAAAAAAAAAAAAAAAGCCAACTACATTTTGGCACCCAACTGCCAAAATGTAGTTTTTGTTACTCTTTGGGGGCCCATAGCCCAGCTCCCAAATAAATACACAGAGACTTATTCTTACTTATGAATGCTCAGCCTTAGCTTGGCTTATTTCTAGCCAGCTTTTCTAACTTAAATTACCCTATCTACCATTCACCTCTGGACTTTTATATTTCTCTATTCTATGTACTTTCTTTACTTCTTACTCCATGGCTGGCTGTGTAGTGAATGGCTGGCCCCTGACGTCCTCCTCTCCTTTTCTTGTTCCTTGTCTGCTCCTTTTCTCCTTCCATTTATTCTCTCTGCCTGGCAGCCCCATCTATCCCTCCCTGCTGAACTATTGGCCAATCGGCTCTTTATTAGACCAATCAGGTTTTTAGTCAGGCACAGTAACACAGCTTCACAGAGTTAAACGAATACAACATAAAAGAATGAAACGTATCTTTGCATCATTAAACAAATGTTCCACAGCATAAACAAATGTAACACACCTTAAACTAATATTCCACAACAGCTCAGTGAGTAAAGGCACTTGACAGTAATACCAGAAATCAATTCCCAGGACCCAAGAAATCTCTCACATGTTGTTAACTGACCTCCACATGCAAGAAGGTACCCAGATAAATGTACACACGAATGCATGCATGCATACACACACACACACACACACACACACACAATGTAAATCATAGCAATAAAGACTTTATCCCTTAGTAACCTGGCATGATGGCACATGCCTTTAATCCCAGCAGAGGCAAAGGCAGACAGGCCTCTGAGAGTTTGAGGCTAGCTTGGTCTGCACAGTGATTTCCAGGACAGCTAGGGTTATTTAGAGATCTTGTCTCAAAAAACAAACAAACAAAAATAGAAAACAAACAACAAAAAGATTATAACCCTTAAAGTCATCTAGCCACTGGATTAAAAACAAAAATTAAAAATCTCTTTTGAATTATTTTCATAAAGAGTTAAACCCATCTCAAAGAATAAAGGATTACCCCTTAAACTAGATTTTTTAAAATTTCACTATACACTAGATTGAGACATACTGACTGCTACAAATAATCAATATTTAAAATGTATTTGCTTCCAAATGGAAAGTAACTGCAAAGACAAGTTATAACTTACACTATCGAGAATTTCTTTAAATTTATGAAATACAGCACACTGGTACGTGCCTGTAATCCCAGCACTCTGAAGATGAAGAAGGATCAGGAGTTTAAGGCTAGCCTTAGCTGGGCTAAATGACTAAGACCTTGTTTAACACACACACACACACACACACACACACACACACACACACACACACGTGCGCACGTCATGTCAAATACAGTAGTTTCCATGTTAGACAGGCAAATGAACTATAAATATTGACTAACACTAAAGCCTCTTTAAACAGTATTAGAACTGGCAACTTTTTGTTCACCGGCTTGTTTCTCTCTTTTTCAATCCAGGTAGTAATTCTTGGTACAAAGATTAAAATGCAAAAGTAAAATAAAAGAAGAAGTAAAATCCTAACTCAAAGTCACAGTGTGATGAGACAGGATGGAAGCAGATCACTAATTATTTTATAAAGGTGTTGAAGGATATCTACTTTGTTTTTAAAAACAAAAACTATCCCTGGACTCAAGAAAAATTCCTAATTCCTTTTCTTTCTAAGATGTAGCTGATAGAATTTTTATATAAAATCACATTTTGATAAGGTACCTAGAGCCCACAGATTTCACTTTTTGTATCAACATTTTTTCATGTGTTTTTATGCAGATAAACATATACAGAAATCAACAGTCCCACACCACATATCATTTCAGTCGATAACTGACCGTGTGGAAGATAATGGAGCTGAAACTTTTCTAGGACCCAGTGACAAAGTAACATCATAGTGACATGCACTGCCCGTGCTTATTTATGATCCTACTGTGCTACCACTGACATGCAATTATGTGTAGTAGTTAAGATTTGATAATTCTAACAAGCCACTGTGGCTAGTATATGTGTTTTTTATATTGTATTTTATTGGTATTTGAGGATATACTGTCTAAATTTTAAAAAAAGTTTGGAGTGAAAAGGCACCAGGCAGGTCTTGAGAGACATCCCCAGAAGAAGGCCTTATTACCACAGGCCGTGGGGACTCCGCTGTCACTGCCCTCATATACTCTCAGTGAGGTGAGATGTGGAACTGAGGCCTGTATTTGGGTTTCAGCTAAAATGTTTAGCCATTTAAGTATACTGTCAGAAAAATAGAATAACATAAGTTTGATGTTTTAAAAACTGGTAACTGATTCTTTTTTTAAAATAATATGCATGGCTTTGGATGGATGGATGGATGGATGGATGGATGGATGGATGGACGGACAGATGATAGATGATAGATAGATAGATAGATAGATAGACAGACTGACAGACAGACAGATATGTTTAAGACTGTGTGTATGCATGAGCACATGTGTGCAAAAAGCCAGAAGAGGATAATGGATCCCCTGAACCTGGAGTTACAGGCAGTTGTGAACTGCCTGATGCAGATTGTGGGAAGTGAACCTGGGTCCTCGGCAAATGAACCAAGCATATTTAATTACTGAGTCATCTCTACACACACACACACACACACACACACACATATGCACGCACCCTTTTTGAGACAGGATCTTGTTATGTAGCCTAGTCTGTCCTTGAACTCACATTCTCTGACTCAGCCTTCCAAGTGCTGGAACTACAGACAAGAACTATCACACCTTACATAACAACTTCTTAATGGAACATGTTAAAGAAACTTTATCTTTGCTTCCCATATTTGCTTCCATTCATTAAAATTGTACGGACTATCCGATAGGCTATTAAACAAATAAATTAGCAAGTTATTTATATCAAGCCCCTTACAAAAGAGTGTAATGCTCAATTTTCAACAATGAAAATAAACATGCTTCAAGAATTTAAAATGCAATTACTTGCTGCTGTAGCCCTTGATACTTTTCTAATTCTTTCTTTAATTCTTCTGAGTACCATTTTTCTTCCTAATAAAAAAGATTTTAGTTAGTAAATTTTAAAAGTCTTTAATCGGAAACTCTGAAAATAAACAAGCATTATCATGTTTATTCTTACCTTAAGTGAAGCCTGTAGGTCTTGGACCTCTTGTCTGAGTAGTGTTATGTCATCTCTAAAGGGGCATGGCGAGAGAGGAAACACCCTTTAATTTACAAGCTTAACAAGTGATAATCAGTAACTATCTACTAATGTACTTTAAAAACACTGAAAATTTTATGTATCTAAGCTTTTAGAAAAATAATTTTATTCTTAAAGCACACGGTTTACAAATAAAAACAATTCTCATTAAAATAATCAGATAATTGTCAAGTGCCTGGATTGGAAAGAAAATGTCTTCCACTTATTTACCAACAAGCATGAATGGCTGCCCAATGCAGTTAGCATAATAGCTGTTGGCAGGACCATGAACTGTGCACAGTCTCGGCCCTGACTGTCACTCCCCTCCCCCCATGCACTTGGCTGGATTATCACTGACTGGCTTCTGTTCCTTCTCACTCTCGGGGACTCTCACTGACACTCAAGCTGACAGGCTAGGCAAGAGAGGAAGACTATGCCAGATGAGGGCAGCTTTAAATTAGTAATATGAAACATTGCAACTTTCAGAAAGAAATTAATCTTGACACAGCAATCATATCACATGCACATTCCATGACAATATTAGATTTCAAAACTAGCATACATACCGTGTCAAAGCAAGATTGGCCTCTCCACCATGACCTGAGTCATTACCAGCATCATGAACTGCCTGATAGTGTTTGAAAAGTTCATCAGCAGAGCCAAGAGATTTCATACACTGGGGACATATGAAACCCTATAAAAAGAGGCACAAAAAAAAGTTTTAAAAAATTTAATTTTGAAGAATAACACTTTGCATTTATGAAACATGGTCAAATGTCACTAAATAAATTGTAATTTATAATGTCAAGTCCCAATTCTGATATCAAGCAAAGGTATTTCACAAAACACAGCCACCTTTTAGGTAGGCTGCATCAACTGATGGCTAAAGAAATGAATTCTAGTATGAGACATTAGTTCGTCCATCCTTCCCTCCTTCCCTCCCTCCTTCCCTCCCTTCCTTCTTCCCTCCCTTTCTTTTTTTTTTTTTTTCCAGAGCTGAGGATCGAACCCAGGGCCTTGCACTTGCTAGGCAAGTGCTCTACCACTGAGCTAAATCCCCAACACCCTCCTTCCTTTCTTTCCTTAAGACAGGGTCTCACTATGTAGTCATGGCTGTCCTAGAACTCACTCTGTAAATCAGGCTGGCCTTACACTCACAGACATCCATGTGCCTCTGCCTTTTGGGTACTGGGATTAAAAGCATACACCACCACACCCAGCTAAGATACTGACTCTATATTCTAGATTAGTTGAGAACATTTTCCATCACAACCTTTCACTCTGTGTATATTCCCAGTAGTGAAGTAATATTTGCTCTAATCTAGTTCATAGGAATAGAAAAAGAAAAAAAGGCAAGAGCCCAGCTAGCTCAGTCATAATCTCAGGGTTGTGGGTTCGAGCCCCAAGTTGGGCACCATATTCATTAACCAATGGGAACAACATATATTCATAGTGTACAGAAAGACGTCCCCCAGCAGTGAGATGATGAAATAATCTTGTCACCCAAGGAAAAATTCCAGACCGTAAGTGTCCCACACAAACCTCTGTTAGAGAAGTGCTGTAATCAGAAAACGCTGTGAACTGAGTGATGGCGACACCTGTGATCTCAGCACTTGGGAAGCAGAGGCAGGAGGATCTGAGGTTTAAAGTCATCCTCAGCTACGTAGTGTGTTTAAGGCCAGCACTGGCTATATGAGACCCTGCCTCAAAATAAATAAATAAAAATTGCTAGCATGAGGCTAACATGATAAAAGCCCAAAGCTAATGTAAAGCCTAAAATAACATAAAATCCTGACAATCCCAGAATTAATATATGATTAAGGCTATCATCAACAGTGGTGTTAAAGATGCTGCTATAGGTCCTTGTTTTCTGTGTTTGGGGTTACAATTCAGGAATGGATAGTGAAATCAACATACTAGGTTGTAACTTTATTATTCCACAGTAGAATACATTGGAGGTTATTTTACTAACAGTAAACAACATTTTATTAAATTTTTTGACCAATGACAAAAAATATTTATTACAGTGAGTGTCATTTAAAAAAAAAAAAAAACATTTGAGAAGCATCCTTACAGATTAACTGTTAGAGGTAGCGAGAATAAGAAAAACTGTTTTTCTATTGGATCCAAGCAAAGTATAGATATCTGCCCCACACGATCTCAGTTAAAGCTCATGCCTATTTATTTACAGTGTTACCAATCCTACTTTATAGACCAGGAAACTCAGAAAAGCTAAATAACTTTCCCGAGGTCACAAATGACTAAGATATCTATGAATTTGCTGGGCATTTCCCATGTCTCAACGGCCTAACCCTTAAAACAAGTCCTTTTACTTTCTAACTTCCCAGTGACTCTATTCAGCAGGTATTTTCATCATTTTGAGTATAATAATAATAGATCTGTGGAAAGCATAAATTGAAAATTCTATACCAGCCCACAAACAAAATGATGGATGATACACACGGAAAAGTATCTTTTCCTGGAGCTGAATCAGTGATGAACCAAACAGCATTAAATTTACCACTGTATGGCTATCTAACTGCAAGCTGTATTAGCAATCACAAGCTGCAAGAAGGCTCTCTTATTCTTTTAAAAACTACCAAAGGATGTCAATTCTAAAAACACTCCCAACCTCTACCAACCCAACCTATTCTTCACGCTAAACTATAAGAATACCCTCATGCAATCTACTTTGCAGGGGTAGGTATGTCATATTCTCAAAATATTTAAATTCATTGAATCAAAGATAAAATATCAATGAATATCATGGAGTTATTACATTTACATGATTATGCTAATTTCGCTGCAAGAAATAGACGAGCACTGTTTTAGTAAGGGCTTGGCATTTGAGATACAAAGGTGAAACAGTATGTGTATGAGGGTGGTGTTTCAGTGCACAACGGCACTGTAAGCAACAGGTAAGTACATTCTGACTTTGAAGAATCTAAGGTTTGTTTTATGGGGATATAGAAATGCCATCTTTCCTTCATTCTACAAAAACTAAAGCAATTCCCTGTAGAGATCACGGTTGTCCATGAGTATGCTCACTCAAGCAGTGCACGGCTCTCTTCACAATAACTAATCACATCTACCACTTCGCTTTTGAAGAAAGTGTCCTTCCCACATTATAAAAAATTAAGGTAATAACAACAACAAAAAAGAATGCTGTCCCAATATGCTCTCCTTGACTCTCCCAGCACAACTCCATTTCTCCCATGCAAGTGGTTTCAGCTACAACTTACATGCAAATCCGTATTGAGCCAATACTATGTAGGACGTTTATGGATCTATACATCTACAGATATATATCCCTACCTGCATCTCATTGGCATTTCAAATGCAGTAAATCTAAAGCTGGACTCATCTCCCACATTTACTTTTTTGCCAACTTTCACCTTTCATCATGAACTGTAAACTTAAAAATGATGAGCTGCTCTTCTACCTCCCTGGTGATGAGATACCACACCTAAGCATTCTTCCTTCCTATGTTTTCCTCCCAGTCCTCTTTGAAGCTTGTCTTGCTCAGTTCTATCTGTTGTACTCATGGATGTAGCACCATTCCAACAGTGTTCCTACAGGTACCCTACTTTCTCCTCACTAATGGATGTCCCACATGGATGCCAGAGCTTCTTCCTAAAACAGACTCTTCAGTATTCTTCACCAATCTTTATCATCCACATGACACACGTTCTTCCATGGCCGTTCCCCTAATGACCAACACAATCTGATGTCCAGATCCCTCTCCATCTGCACCACATAATTCGACAATACTAACATGCCTCTGTCCCTGAGCACAACATGCTATCTCAAATCTCTGGCCATTACATATACTGCTCTGTGTCCTTCAACACCACCACTGACTTGTCAAGCACCCTGACTCCAACAAACAATATATCAGATCATTTCACACCTCTACCCCTATATGGGTTAATGATAGTCTTATCATATATATTTTTCTACATTGTATATTTATTAAATAAAATAAAGAACTTAATTGAACAATAAGTCATTAATAGGTTACAAACAAAAACAAAATGAGTTAAACAGTAAGTACTTTGAGCACATGAAACTAAAAATATTTTTAAAATTTCTATTCTTTTTCTTAAGTGTTGATGCAAAAGTACTATATCTCCTAGTCAAGTATAGAAGCACATATCTATAATCCCAGCACTTAAGAGACAGATACAGAACTGTGAGTTCAAGCCCCCTTTAGGCTACAAGACTCTGTCGTCTCAATCTCTCTCTCTCTGAACATATATACACATATATAATTTATGCATAATGTATGGCACAAAGCTCACTGAAAGAAGACAAATATCGACAGATGATTCTATAGAGCAGATACATGTAAAGAACTATGGTAACACGAGAGAAGTATCAATTCATCACACTCAATAAAATATATACACATATATTTGTGTGTATATGTGTTTCTCATCTCTACCCTACTGAATCTTCATCTAGTATATAATAACATATATACTATGAAATATCGTTTCCACGAGATCTTAGAATCAGGCTCTAAAAAGTGAGTGTGTGTTCCCTGACAGAATAGAAGACAGCCCCCCCCCCCCCCCCGGAAAGGAAGAAGCATTAACAAAGATGGAGGAAGGGCTCTGGAGCAGCAGCACACTTATTTAGAAGGCGGGGCCTCTAGAGTACTCTAGTCACAGATCCAGAGTGAAGGGCCAGAGTTCAACGGGTGAATAAATGCAGTGATCCCCTATGCAGCTGCTGAAATGAACAGAAATAGTGAGTGGCATTGGCAGTGTACCTCTTCTGGACACTGAACTAATATTGTTAGTAGCTGATGGCATGGGTGACAAGCACTCATGTAGCATGTGCAAACCACTTGGTTCAATCCCCAGCATTACACACAGACCCAGAGAGACAGACTAAGATTGAAAGTGAATAACGCGATCAGTCTTCAGAGGTGTTTCGATTTTTGTACAGAACTCTGGAAGGACCTACAATGATCTAGATGGATATTCTCCTTCCAACTCCCTCTTGTCTACCACCACGCTTCTGCCTCACACTGCTTATCCCTGTCCAATAACCGCACTACCACACTAGCTGACGTGCCTGTGGGGTAAAATAGGACATGAATAACAATGATATTTAACCTGTCACTTCACAACATACCTGTATCATAACTTCTACTAATAACTAGTAGGCACATTATGGTCTGTTCCTCAAAAACTACATCCCTATTACATTATTTACCCTTTAAAAATTTACATTTGTTGCTTTGTGTTATTGTTGAGACAAATTCTCACACTGTAGCTGAGGCCCGCCTTAAACTCACAGCAATCCTTCTGCCTCAGCATTCTGAATGCTGGGATTACATGTGTGAACCATAGATTTTTGACTGTTGACTTCAATCAAGAGTTTTGATGCTAGATACCCATGTGTGCCAGGAAACTAATGGTGACATTGAAGTATGCCATTATACCCCTAAAACTTCTACATGCCAGGTTAGCACCTCAGAAAGAACTAATTTGTTCCTAAGAGAAAACCTTACAAGTAATACTCCCAATGCATCAATTTTTTCTATGAGTAGATCTTGAATACTTAAATAAAACTTAAATTTTGGCAAAGCTGTCAGAAAAATAAGTGTTTGTAAAGTAAATATATTTACCCCCTTCTTAACTGTTATTAAACCTTCGCATGAAGTCTTAGCAGCGTAAGTATTTAATCAGTCAATTAATATCTTCCACTCTTAATTCCAGCAAGAGTCTTTAATTCCTGTAACTACTTTACCTTGTTTTATATTTCAAAATCATTTCTAAAATTCATTAGTATGATATATGTAGTATGTTAATCTCTTATAGAATAATAAAAAGAAGTTTACTAAAGCTATAATGCCCATTTTAAAATATAGTTAGCTTCAGCCAGGTGGTGGTGGCACACGCCATTAATCCCAGCACTCAGGAGGCGAGCCAAGCGGATCTCTGTGAGTTCGAGGCCAGCCTGGGCTACAGAGTGAGTTCCAGGAAAGGCTCAAAGCTACACAGAGAAACCCTGTCTCAAAAATCAAAAAACAAACTATATATATATATATATATATATATATATATATATATATATATATATATATAGAGAGAGAGAGAGAGAGAGAGAGAGAGAGAGAGAGAGAGAGAGAGAGAGAGAGAGAGAGAGAGAGAGAATGAGAGAGAGAATGTGAGTTAGCTTCTACTAATTGCCCATGAATGAACCAAGTGAACCAGTCAGCTCATGGAGTTTGATACTAAACCTCAATATTAGAGGTGATTTTTTTTTTTCTAAAGCATACTCAAGGCACCAAGTTTGCTAGACAGACAAACTGCAAAGAAATATTCACAAGCAAAAAAGTGCTAAAAAATAGCCACCTACATCTCCAAATTTGTCACCAACTTTCAAAACCTAGTTGAAGATTAAAAGCAATCAATTCTTTGCTCAGGAGTTGTTTTCTGCGACCCCTTTCTCGGATCCGATGCAGCTAAGAACTTCCCTGACTCCTGCTGAAAAAGTTCCTTTTAGTTCCTAAAGAAACTGCTTACATGGCAAGCGCCTAAGACTGTTGCTCGCGCTTAAACACAAAGAAGAAAAAGTAACTCGTCTCCTAGACAACAAGAACATCCACAGCATCCAAGCCCATTCTGCCTCCATCTCTTCCTGCCCTGCTTCCATCCTCCCAGTGCACCAGTCTAACTGCTCTTGTGAGCTTTCCTCTGAACACCCCACCTGGATTAGCCAGCTGTCCTTTCCACAGACAACTTCCATCACAGAGACGGCCTGCTGTGCCCACTTCATCTCTCCTGTCCTTTACACTAACATGCTAAGTGAGTCTGCTCGGCTGTTTTCTGATCTATGACTGCCTCATGGAGAAACAGTCATACTTTGCAGGCTTTCATAGTACCAAGCTTCGTTCTTCTATGAGATTTGTAGAAGAACTCAAAAAGTTATGCTTTTTTAATATCAAATTAGAAACATATTAGCAAGATTATCAGAGAAATTCTTTGCATCTTAAAAATAATTTTCCTAATACTTTGCCCACCCAGCCTTAGATACACACCAGCCCTACCCTACAGAGCAGTGGTTCTCAACCTGTGTGTCATAACCCTTTTGGGAGTCAAACAACCCTTTCACGGGGTCACCTAAGACCATTGGAAAATGCAGATATTTACATTACAATTCATAACAGTAGCAAATCAGTTATGAGGTAGCAACAAAAATAATTTTATGGTTTGGGGTCACCACACATGAGGATCCGTACGTATTAAAGGGTCACAGAGTTAGGAAGGTTGAGAATCGCTGCTGTAGAGGACTGTTTACATGTCACTATGGGTGATGATGTGCATTTCGTCACCTCCAGTAAAGAGAAACAAAGATGGAAACAGTCTTCAGTTCAGGTTCTAATGCTGTTCAGACACAAAATCCTTCTATGAAAGAATCATTTTAACTTCAATGTCTTAATAATTCATTAATAAAGCATAAACAATGGATAATCCTACAAATATTGAAATGCTACTTTATATTTCAAATTTCATGGCAAAGTGTATGTGC
Organism: Onychomys torridus; assembly: GCF_903995425.1. NCBI lineage: Eukaryota > Metazoa > Chordata > Mammalia > Rodentia > Cricetidae > Onychomys > Onychomys torridus. Next base: position 16,307,156 of record NC_050462.1, on the reverse strand, counting down.
ACATATTAAGTATTTACATTTATTTACAAATTCACAAAAGGACAGCTGGAACCAAGAGGAGAAACCAAGTGGACTGTCCAAGAGCCCTTTCCCTTACTGATTCTTCTCTTAAGCATGCATAATTAAAGCAATCCGCATTCCCGTATAGCATAAAAGGGAACCAACACCGGACAGGGAAAATACAGCTATTTTGAGCAACCCAGAACCAAGCTGGCAAACAAAACGCAGGACCCACAGTCACACTGGAGTCACTAAGAAGTCCCTGTGCTCCTGTCTCAGGCTCAGTGTGCACCTCCTGGTAATGTCCTGACAAGTCGGCAGCAGATACACATCTTTTCATACACAATGGGCAGATGAAACCCTGTGAAATAACAACGTTCAGTTTGTTTGTTTTTAATAAACATGAGCATGCAAACACACATAACAAGAAATTAAACAATCTTCTTTTGGTATGGGTCAGGGAAGGTTCAAGGTGCAGCTGTAAAGGGTGAAAGGCCCATCTACAGCCTAACAGTAAAGGTTAGTTCCCATCTTCACATTATAAATTCCCTCTGCCTCATCTCCTCAGTGTAGTACCCACCTGCTTTGGCTCCAATACTCTGGTTTATGCATTTTACATTGTTTTTATTTATGGCACTTTGTCCATAGTTTACCTGAAACCCAGTACTGGCAAGTTAGGTTTTATTTTAGATCAAGAAATTCCAGTTGGCACACCAAATACCTTCATGTGATATTATGTTCTCAACAAAGACACTGTCTTCAAGTAATTATTAGTCTCTATTGTGTTCCACTCAGCAAAGATCACATCTTCCCATATCCATCATCCCCAGTGCATGATGCTTCTTTCTGATTCTCTGGGCTAAGTACGTCTGTGCTGGTTTAAATAAGAATGGCTCCCACAGGTTCCTATGTTTGAAGGCTTAGTCATGAGGGAGTGGCTCTACTTGAGAAGGATTAGAATTAGAAGTGTGGCCCTGTTGAAGGAAGTCTGTCACTAGGGGTGGTGGGCTTTGAGGTTTCAAGAGCCCAGGCCAGGCCAGTGTCTCTCTATGCTTCTTCCTGTGGATATGCATGCAGAGCTCTCAGCCACCATGCTCCCTGCCATGATGACAATGGACTAAACCTCTGAAACTATAAGCCAGCTCTAATTAAATGCTTTCTTTTTAAGGACTGCCTTGATCATGCATCTCTTCACAACAATAGACCACTAAGACATTCTCTTTTGTTGTTGAATTTCAGCCACACATATTACCCGGTACAAAGGAAGCATTTGGTAAACATTAACTAGTTCCACTATCATTATTCTGTGTGTGTGTATGTGCACGCATGTGTGTAAGGGTGCGCGTATGGTATGTGTATGGCGGCACACAGACATGTATGTGCAAGTGCATATGGAAGTCAGAAGAGAACCTGAGACGTCATTCCTCAGCACTGCCTCTCTCTTTTTCCTTTGGAGACAAGCTCTCTCACTAAGCTAGAACTGACCATGCAGATTCGGACTACACTGGCTCTCCAGCATACTCCAGGGCCTGCTGGTCTGACCTCCCCACTGTGGGAATTACAAGTACACACCACAGTTTAATTTAACATTCTGGTGATGGAACTCAGTTCCTCCTTGCACGTACTTACCAGCTTGGTTAGCTCTACAAATTCTATTATTCCTCTGTCTATAACCCTTAAAAGGTAACTATCCAGGGGGCAAAAGCAAGAAACACAAATTCACCTTTTTTCAACTGGTCACAGAGTTATCTTCCGGATACCCACATCCCAAGTACTAGAACCAGGGAACAGCACTTCTTGGCCACTAAAGGTTTAGAGTGTGTTTTACTCTACTCCTAACTGTCTGTCAATGGTGAATGTCCACACCCAGCCATCTAATCATTCATTAAGACACAGTTACTGTATAGTTACCTCACTCTGGCTATTAGATGTGGTGTTGAAAACAGTCAGAGAAGCAAACTCTCCAATCTCAAGAAACTTACAGGCTTCTTGAGAAAATTACCAAGAAAATTATTTTAGCTTTCACAAAACCCGAAAATCTACTGGGCCCACATTCAGAACATACCCAGAGTCTCCAGTGTCATACCTGCCTGACACCACAATGACCATGCTGCACAGATGGCCCTGTGCCTCCACTAGGCTCATTTCCAACACAAGAGCTACGCAGAGTATTCTATGACCAGCATTTACTTAAACTTATCATTTCCTGCTCAAGAGTCTCCACTGGCTTTGCTACCTCAGAGACTTGACCACACAGTCTGTATAACATCTACACGGTCTGCAAGAGGTGGCCTGATAGCTCACCAAGCCAGTCTGTGATCGCTCGGTACTCTGGAGCTACACCAGCCTCCAAGCTAGTCCTCACCATGCAGACATGCTCTTAGCTCGAGGAATTCCTGTGTGTCCTAGATGTCTAGAACAGCACTTGCCCCAGAAACGTCCTTGGCTCATTCCTTCACCTTCTTCAGGTCTAAGGCATGCCACCCCCCTTTCCCACTGGACAAACCTTCAGTGATGACTACATAAAGCTACAGATGTTCTACACCTTCTGAGGTCTAAGGCATGCCACCCCCCTTCTCCAACGGACAAACCTTCAGTGATGACTATAGCTACAGAGCAGATGTTCTACACCTTCTTTCCTACTCTGTTTTTTTTTTTTTGTTTTTTTTTTTTTTCAGTAACACCAATTTATCTATCCTGGTACAGTTTTAGATTATTTTGTTTTATGATTGCCTACATATCATCAAGTACCAGGAGCACAGAGTGAGGTCTGTATCGAAAGAAAGAAAGAAAGGAAGGAAGGAAGGAAGGAAGGAAGGAAGGAAGGAAGGAAGGAAAGAGAGAGAAAGAAAGAGAAAGAGAGAGAGAAAGAAAGGAAGGAAAGGAAGGAAGGAAGGAAGGAAGGAAGGAAGGAAGGAAGGAAAGAGAGAGAAAGAAAGAAGGAAGGAAGGAGGGAGGGAGGGGGAGAGAGAAAGAAAGAAAGAGAAAGAAAGAAAGAAAGAAAGAGAGAGAGAGAGAGGAAGGAAGGAAGGAAGGAAGGAAGGAAAGAAGGAAGGAGAGAGAGAAAGAAAGAAGGAAGGAAGGAGGGAGGGAGGGAGGGAGGGAGGGGGAGAGAAAGAAAGAAAGAAAGAAAAGAAAAGAAAGGAAGGAAGAAAAGAAAGGAAGGAAGGAAGAAAGAAAGAAAGAGAGAGAGAATCAATATCTTGAACATATGTAAACATCTTTTAAAAAAATCAACAAATGGGCTGGAGAGATGGCTCAGTAGTTAAGAGCACTGACTGCTCTTCCAGAGGTCCTGAGTTCAATTCCCAGCAACCACATGGTGGCTCACAACCATCTGTAATGAGATCTGGTGCTCTCTTCTGGCCTGCAGTCAAACATCCTGTATAATTAATTAATAAATAAATAAATAAATAAATAAATAAACAAACAAACAAACAAGTAAGTAAATAAATAAGTGAGTAAGTAAATAAATAAAGCTTTTTAAAAAATCAACAAACAAAATCCAACAATATATTAAAATAGTGATAACAACACAACATTGTCAGGTGAGAATACAAATACCCTAGGAACACAATATTATTTTAAATGCATGTACTTCATCACAGAGCAAATGGAAAAATCAACATGTCAATACATGTGGAAAAGCATTGTGCACAGGCCAGATCCACTCAAAGGGAAGGGAGGGGGAGGGGCAGACAGCATGGCGGCACACACGCTACCATGACAGTCAATGAAATTGTGGACAGCAGCACCTTGCTTTGTTCCTGGACTTGGAAGATTATTCTACCATTTTAGGCTTTTACCTCAACATTTAAGTGATGGTGACCATAGGCTTTCTTTCTCTCTTCTTTTCTATCATGAACAAATATTACTTGCTTCTTAAAAATAAAAATAGTAATACAACTTAAAGGCCTTTGTAATTAAAATTAAGCTTATTTACATTTTCACTAGTTTTTAATAATTCAGCAAAGATAAAATTAATAAATTAATTAATAAAATTTAATAACTTAGCAAAGATAAAATTTAACTGATCATAAATGAAAACAGAAAACACTGTAACACATAATCTAGTTCTTAATTAACACAGTTTGTGACAGCCACTCATGCCCAGTAGGTGCAAGTTCTTTACAAAACGACTAAGATGTTCTTCACTGAGATGACAACATAAAGACAGACTGGCAATGCTTCCCATTTCAATCTTAATACACAGTTTTCAATATTACAACCAAACGTTGGTATACTTGTATAACTATAGCTCAAAGTCACATTCTAATAGTACAGCTTACGAGGATTTTCCCTATGAACATAATTTAAGTTTCCAATCATTACTATAAATATTAACTAACTTGATTCTCTCTCATCTTTTCATACCTCTGAGGAACTTTCATTGTTGACATCCACCGTATTTATAGGAGCTGCTGACGAATCTAAATCAGATCCTTGAGAGCCGGCTCTCCCAGGAGTCTGAAACAGAGGAGAAAAAGACCACAGTCATAAGCTGCACAACAAGGACGTGTCTTCATAACAGCCAGCAGCAGCAGCAGCAGGGTCCCTTCGGAACACTGACCTTCACTCTGTGCGCATCAGGACCTCTGTATGCATTTTCAATTTTTATTCTTTTTAAATAAAGCTTTTTTTTGTTTTTTTTTTTCGAGACAGAGTTTCTCTGTAGCTTTGGAGGCTGTCCTGGAACTCACTTTGTAGACCAGGCTGGCCTCGAACTCCATCTGCCTCTGCCTGCCAAGTGCTGGGATTACAGGAGTGCGACACCACTACCTAGCTTAAATAAAGCTTTTAAATACAACGTTTCATAACCTCCAATCCACTTTCATCTAACATATTTAATCACAATGATATCTCTGAGACAGGTAAGACATCTTGTCTCTATAGAGAAAGTATTTAAAGCCACTCAATGACTTGCTTATGACGCTTGCGATGGTTAACAACCACAACCAAACCACAACAAACACAGAAAACCAGGAGCAGAAGTAACTGCCGCCGACCTTCTGACTCCTCTTTTCTACATCCACTCTGACTGAGTACAGGAGTGGAAGGAATGCTGCCCAAACCATCTAGTCACCCGCTCCAGTCTATCGTTCAGAACAACCATTACCAGTCTATCTCCAACCGTGCTATGATACCACCAAGCATCCAGTGAAATGTCTTTTTAGCTCCAGCAGCAATTATCCCCTAAGATTACTGGTTTTGGGAGGTTTGTTTTTGTTTTTTGTTTGTTTGTTTTTCGAGACAGGGTTTCTCTGTGTAGCTTTGTGCCTTTCCTGGATCTAGCTCTATAGACCAGGCTGGCCTCGAACTCACAGGGATCCTCCTGCCTCTGCCTCCTGAGTGCTGAGATTAAAGGTGTGCACCACCACCACCCGGCCATTACTGTTGATTAATACCTACATGTGATAGTGAATTCATCTGAAGTCCAGTAAGACACTAAAAAGAGTCAAAGCACAGGAACTAACTCCACGGTTGTCCTCAGACATCACTGTTTCTTAGCAGAGGCCAAGAACCCGGCCAAGGCCACATGACTAATAAAGAGAGGACAAGGTTTTCATTGGAACTCTACGGCTCTGAGTCAATGGTCAGTACTGCTTCTTTGTTAGAGATCTCTGAGGAAACGCACACACACCCAAGATTGAGAATAATTTACTACACTTCGCTTCAACACACAAAAATACTTTCATACTTCAAAACATACTTAAAATAAGACAAATCAGACACTCTACATTCCTTTTTACTTCCTTATTAATATACTGTACACATTTATTTATAGTTTTTGCTCTTATATAAATTGGGAAATTGGGACAAGTAGGAAATCAAGACAAGTAATTAAAGTTACAAAGAAATTCCCAAACTCTTCTTAAACACAGTCACTCAAAGGAGGATATGGGGTTAAAATTTTATTTCCTGCCCTGGAGAGAGCAGAATCAAACATACCAGGATAACAGTAGGGAAACTGAGGCTGGAGAAATGGCTCAACAGGTGGGAGCACGTGCTACTCTTGCAGAGAAACAGGGTTCGGTTCCCAGCACCCCCATGGCAGCTCACAGCCATGTGTAAACTCCATGGGCATCAGGCACACATGCGGTGACTATTCATACATGCAAGTCTTCATACACATAAAATAAACAAGGAGGAAATGGATGACTTTGAATTTCAAAAGAATACAAGCTGAACACCCCTAATCTTAAAATGTAGCATGTTTCCAAAATCTTGTACTTTTTGAGTATCAACATGATAAAGTACAAAGTTCACCAAGCTTGGTAGTACAAGCCTATAATCCCAGCAATGGAGAGGCTGAGGCAGGAGGATCATGAGTTTGAGGCCCGCTTAGGTCATATAAGATCCTATCTACAGAGAGATTGAAAAGGGGGGGGGGCAGGAAAAGTATAAAATTTCACAACAAACTGTCCAATGCACAAAATTATTTAAAATACTATATGGAACTACCTTCAGTTGAAGTGTACAATGTGTATATAAAGTTATTTAAACCACTATGTAGAACCACCTTCAGTGGAAGTGTATAATGTGCATATAAAATATAAATTAACTTGCTTAGGCTTTGTTCTTCTCTGAGATATTTCATTTGCACACAAGCAAATCTGAAATTTGAAATACTTCCAGTCCCGAGCATTTTCAAAAACAGATAATATTCAACCAGTACTTATTCTCATTAGTCTCCTCAGTAAAAGTTCAAGGAAGAAACATCACCTTGTGTATAACTACTGTTTTAGCACAGAAAGCTAGAGAATACCAGAAGCACAACTCCGAAAAAAAAGTCCAAGGATGAAGCCAGCGTTCTTTCCAGAAGGAGGGGGCAGGAGCAGGCCATACGAGAATAGCTGCTACTGTACCCTGAGGCCTGGACAACTGATGGAGGAAAAGCAGCGTTCTGATAAAAAGTTAAAGATGAAAACAAGAGGAGCTGGACACAAGGAACACATCCAGTCATCGGCACCAAGACAGCCATCCAAAGGAAGGGCCCTGCGGCTGCAGGCAAGTCAGGCCAACTGGGCAAGTAAAATACACACAGAACGGGGCAGAGCCGGCTCCCCCACAGGTCAGAGTTAAAGTTTGCAAGTTACTGGGCTTTCACTTTCTCTTCAGATTTGAATTTCTTAGAACAAAAACAGCTGTCTCTTTGACAGAAAAGAACTCAACTATTTAAAAAACAACAACATACTGAAAAAACTGTAAAATTAAGCACAAAGCACATCCACATCTACTCCATCCACTCGCTTCTTCCTGCCCACACGGCTCTGCAGGCCAGGTCTAGGAACCTGAGCATCACTTTCTGTCCCCAGTGTGTGGCTGTCCTTTCTACTGGGAAACTGTCCTGAGAAAGTCAGCTGAACAGAGTTTAGGAAATGACCAAAGCAGAGTGAGTGGTACTGATGGCAATGATGTCACTTTGGGGAAGAGGCCTAGGACTCTGAAAGCCCACAGGGCTCAGTCTGGTATTTCTGATGTGTCACAGTGACACTCCATCATGACAGCTCTGTGATCTGTCCTTGGAGAGGGGTCACTCTGTAGAGGTGAAGTAATGGGAGAGGGGACAGCACGTCTGCACTTGTCCTTCTCCTTTCTTGTCACATGCTTTTTGTCCTTAGGGCCGACCTTTCGGAGATGCCTGTGTCTGTAGGGGGATGGGTCAAGCTTTTTTATCTGGCTGAGACACAGGTTCTTGTGAAACCTCGGCCACAGGACTGTCATTTGGTGATTTTCCAAATGGTTCTAATGATCCCAAGCCTCTCTTCAGAGGATCATCTTCCACTAAGGACATGTATCCTTTATGTCTTGAGTATCTGATGACAGGCTCCAATCTTCAGTACATGTCTAGGGAAGGAGATTGGTGATTCCTAGTCTTTGTCACTGAAGGGTTTGTTTTGGGTTTGGGATTTTGGTTTTTATCTACGACACCGATCTCAAACAGAAAATTTGAAGGTAAAAAAGGATCAGAAGTCAAATGTAAAACAATCATTATCCTAGCTCCTTTCCAATGACCCAATGACCTATCTTTAATTATCGTGGACACAATGGTATATGTATCTAAGATTTCTGTATGTGGACTTATATAAAGGAACTAGATGTGCTCCAGAAGTAGAATCCTCAGATTGTTCTTCCTGTGTGAGGACTAAAATTGTGCTTTAAGTTAAATCACTGTGCTTAAGAGATCTTTAAAACAAAAACATCTCTAAACTGTAAGCCCCAAGGACAGATAACTGCCTGGAATGCTGAAGCTGTTGTCTATGTAAGATAACAAGCCAAATGTTTTCAGTTCCATAAACAAGGTTGGTTGCCCCAACTGCACAAGATGTGCAGGAAGTATGTAAGATGTATGCTTGCCTCTGATTAGACAAAGGCGGGAAGTATGTAGTTTAGTGGGGTTTGCCTTTATGAGCACATGACTAACATAATTCATGGCCATACTCTGGGAAACCGGGTATAGACCTGGCCAGTGTTCACTGTCTTGGCTAGTATTTAATAAATCTTGCTTCAAATTTGACTCAAAATTTGTGGCAGTGGTCTTATTCTCATCTGGTTGGATTAACACTTGGCTTTGGGGAATCTCTGGTTTCCTGGTACTATGGAGAACAGGCCTTGACTTCCACAGTCCCTTTAAAACTTCTAAAACCTAACTTTCCATGTCTTTACTTATTCACTGAATGCCCATGAAATATTTACATTTAACTTATTATTTATATGCTTTTTACTTTATATTTTATGTTCTGTCAGTGTTACTCATCCAAAACTAATATAAGATTCTTTCCCAGGTTTGGAGATGCATGCATGCCTGTCTTCCTAGCATTCGGGAGTGTGAAGATGGAATAAAGGGGGTTAAAACTAGCAGAAGTGCTACGGGAAAGGAAGCTTGTTTGGAACTCTGGTCCAAATAGCACGTAGAGTTCATACAAAAACCAGACAGTTCTGCTCCACACACAGGTCAATAATGCAAAGATTTTAAATACTAAAAAGGAAAACTATTTTCAAAACCAGAATCCAGATCACCAAAAACAAAACACAACCAACAAGTACACAGGGTTCTGGGACCAAAAACAGGTAACAGCGATCATAATCTACATTGGGGCCAACAGTGTCACACAGTGGGAGACAGAAAAAGTCAACCCACTGGGAACACAGCAAGGGGACAGAACTACCTCTCTTTGCCATAAACAGACACTTTTCTAAACACTATAAGTCCACTCGGCACGAGTCTGGGCTTGAAGTTTTATTGAAAATTTTCCAGAAACCAGAGGAAGAAAGAACATTCCAAGTAGTGAATTATCTACAAAAATAAAAAACTTTTGTTTTTTCTTTGTTATGTTCGAAACAAACTTATGATTAAAATTTTAAAAACAAATATAAAGATTATACAGAAACAAAAATGGATTAAACAATTCTGACCTTATAAAAGGCATAAAGTACAAAGTTGATATGTCATAGCTTCAACGAAATAAAAATGTAAACACAAGAAAATTAAAAGGTAATCCCATAAGATGACAATCTTCATGTTAGGATGTTATTTTCTACCCCCCATTTTACCCAAAGAGTGGGTTAATATGTTTTTACCTACCTCTTCCCAACATGCTATTAGTATTGTTGTAATACTTCTGAAAGTCTATTAAAAATAATTTTTCCCCAAAATGAGCCTGATAAAAAGATTCAGATAATTATAGTTAACAAACATCTATCATTAATAGCAAATAGACTAAGAAAAAGAAAACTAAAGCAAACCTATTTTCCTATTCACTCTTGACCTGAGCCAAATGGGTGGGTTTTCCATGCCAAGCGTCAAGTCTCTCTGGGCTCCAATGCCATGCCCCACAGCTCATGAAAATGTGGCCCTGCTGGGACATTCTTCAAACCCCACAGACTAAAGGCTCTCTTTTATAAGACTTCCCATCCCCTTCAGATGCCATCACTAAGTCACAGATACCTAAGTTATCCAAACTTCTGTCAAGGCTTCCCACAACACCTGGGCTCCAAGAACTGAGAGAAACATTTTTCTACAAAGGATACAAATGAACAGCGAAATGTAGAGGTAAAGCAAGATCTGGGTGAATCCTGAGCGAAGGCACTCCTGTCCCAGTGGGATATGGAATATGCCTCTTTACCGAGTAATGGACGTGCTCAACAACTCAGACACTCTTCAAACTTCCAAACTGAAGATTTTTCTGGAGGTTCCATTATTTAAGCATGATTGATTAAATCACTGTCACTGGTGATTAATTCAACCTCTAGCCTCTCTTCATCCTGAGGTTGGAATGTACAGCTCAAAGTTCCAAATTAGAAGCTTTGGTTAGCTCTGCTGGCAATTGAAGCAGAGAATTATGGGCGTCTTCACTAATTTGGTGATCAGCAGGAGAGCCTCAGGGCAACTACCCACTCCAGCTTACCCTGAGTATAAAATGTAACTGCACAGTGGGCATACTAAAAAGTGACGGGGATAGCCAGAGCAGATAATGATCTTTGTTCCTGAAATCTGCAAAACTGAAACTTACCTATGACTAGGTGATAAGGATCGGACATGCCTCATCTGGCCCCCTGCCATAAGAAACGAATTAACTACCCCATGCAAACCACCCTAAGTCATCTTCTCGGCTAGTCTTGCAGCAAGACTTCAGTAGCAAGAGCTCCATCTTCTCATTGAGCAGCTTTCCCACTGAAGCTGCCTTCCTGCCAACACCTTGTTTTCACTTGACCACAGCCTGCCTTGTGTCCAGAGCCAGACTCGTCCCAATAACAGAACTAGTCCCAATCTGAAGCAATTAGGGAAGCATCAATTAGTATCTCATGCTATACCTGATAACAAGGTAGGGCTGTCCCAAGCTACAGGCCAACTTGAGCTGTTAGGCAAGACTTTGTCTCAAAATAAAAATTCAAAACCTTAAGGGCAGGGTTTAGAGATGTATCTCAGTGGCAGAACACTTGCCTGGCATGTGCAAGGCCTTAGGTTCAATCCCCAGTACACACACACACACACACACACACACACACACACACACACACAGTGTGTGAGCATGTCACCTCATTAAGGTGAACCAAGGTGAAGTTGAAAAGGGCTTACTATAACTCAGGGAAGAAGCAAGCTGCTTTCACTCCTATTATATAGAAAATCCCAAAGGTTTTAATAAACTGTGCTATAAACCAGGATGAACTCAACCATACATTTCTTACAAATAACATCACATCAATAACTGCAATTAGGAAACAAAAACACTCATGATATCCAAACAAATAACAAGTGACTACAATATACAGAACACCCTAGACTGTTGGTAATATACAATTCACTGGTATTGCTAAAAACTAAGGTAATACAGCATTGGTCTCTGCAAGACCGCTATCAGTTAAACACAAGCTTGAAAAACAAAAACAAACAAGCAAACAAAACAGAATTCAGCTCTTTGGTAGCCAAAAAGAAACAGGGCTGTTATCATTGTCTGCTGTAAATAACACCTAAGAGGAACTACTGTCCTGAAAAGTTCAATCACAGGTTTTCTTTGAAACAATTGTTGATCTGTTTTAGCATAGTTGTTTACTTCATGGAAATCTGGGCTGGGGATCTCATGCCTAAGCATGTTCCAGGTCCCTGCACTGCAAAATACATGCACACACAACCTCCATGTCAGAATCATACTAACACCACTATGAGAAAGTTGTCTAAATCAAAATAAAGTCACTTATATCAACCTAAGAAAAAATAAAGCTGTGGGATTATTAAAGATGAATTCTCAACACACCTGGAGGAAGTTATGAAAAAGGTTGCCAGCACCACAACCTTGCACAAAGATCAGCACAACTTTATACAAACAAAAATGCTTCTGCACGAACATCCGCCCTGCAACTTGACAGAAATCACCCTTATGACTAATCTTTGTAGTCAATAATTCTTACTTCAAGATATCTTATGTAATCTTCCTAATGCCTTTGCCTTTAAAATTGTCTCAACTCTTTGAACGTGCGTGTAGCTTACTGCAGCACATCTCTTCACACTGCAATGTTCATCCTGCTCCACAGAAATGGTCAGGATTCTGTGGAGACTCTTTCTCTGCCTGCTATGTAGGTTGGCAGTTATCTTAAAAATAAAAATAAACCCATAGCTACAGCTGTTAATATTCTGATCCGCCCCTTGAAATCCCACTTCTTGGCTCCGCCCTGCATGCTGACGTAAAAGCCTCATTCTAAGGAAATCGCCTCCCCTTCCTCTCTCCCTCTTCTGCTTTGCCTCCCATGAGGTGCACACCCCTTGATATCTCTCTTTCCCTCTCCCTTGCTCCCTCTCCCCTGCATCTTTCTCTCTCTGTCTCTCTTTGCTATCTTTCTCTTCATCTCTCTATTATAGTAAACTCTCCACGTGGATGCAGCATCTAGGCTGTGAATTAGTGGCCATCGCCTCCACCATGCCTGCATGACATGCATCTGCCTAGCATGTTTCCCTGCACACCCAAGATACCCTCGCCGCACCCACTCCCCGAACAATAATTCCTAACAACAGCTTCCAACCACAGCTGAAAACCTTCATCTAATAACAAAGAGTTAAAGCAGAAATAAAGCAAACATCTAGTAGTATGTGGGACTGGGATACAAATATTTTATAGATAAATAACAAGAGCTTTCCACTGGATGGTGATTCCGAGTCATGTTTTCCTATACACAACACCTAATTCTGCATATGACACTGCTCTAGAGAGGGTCAAGCAGAGAAAAGCAAACTCCTCAGTGGGAAATTATTCTTGAGTCTCTCGCACAGTCTAATTACTAGAACCGACACAGAACTGCCTGGATAGAGGACTGCCTAGGTGAATCTTCCCACCTGGAAAGCAATGAAACTGCCCAAGATGGTAGCTAGAAGAACAGTGTTATCATGCACAAGAGATGAGCTAAGCAGATTCACAACCCATACCATCTAAAACGACAATGAACCAGCAAAGGCAAGCTAACGGAAGACTAACTCACAGACAAAGCTAAGTATCCTAAGAGTAAATTTTCAATTTTGAAGAAAAAATCTTCGAAACACACAGTCAGATATTGCTGTGGTCTGGATGGATAAGCTAAAATTTTGTATGCTGAAACTCACAATGGGGACCGTCGGCCGGGCGGTGGTGGTACACGCCGTTAATCCCAGCACTCGGGAGGCAGAGCCAGGTGGATCTCTGTGAGTTCGAGGCCAGCCTGGTCTACAGAGTGAGATCCAGGAGAGTCAAAGCTACACAGAGAAACCCTGTCTCAAAAAGTCTAAAACGTTAGGACCTTTGGGTGATAACTAAGCCATGATGGTGGTCTTCATGAATGAATTAGTAACCTTAGCTGTAACAAAGTATCTGAGGTTGAGTGTTCTATAAAGACTAGAAACTTACGTCTCAGCCTCTACTCCTTCAGAGCACCCAGAATTAACTCCCAGCACCCACATGGCAGTTCACCACTGTCTGTAACTCTAGTTTCATGTGACTGGACACCACCTTCTGACACCCTCAGGCACCAGACACACACTTAGTATGCACAGATACATGCAAGCAAAATGCACACATAAAATAAAAATAAATATCTTTCACAAAGAAATCGAATGACATAAGGATCTCTTAGAAATTATAACTTTCAGCAATAATTTTCTACTTCTATTTCTCCATCACCCCACCATAAAACTAACTAGAAGTCTGGGTGTGGTGGCGCACGCCTCTCTCACCCCAACACTCTGGAGACAGAGACACAACAGAGCTCTATGGGTTCAAGTCCACCCTGGTGTGCATATCCAGGCCAGGCAGGGCTACATAGTGAGACACTGTCTCAAAAAATGAAAAGGGGAGGGGAGGGTCAAGAAAGAGGGAGAGATGGTCTACAGTGAGTTCCAGGGCAGCTAGGGCTGTTACACAGAGAAACCTTGTCTCAGGGGGAAAAAAAAGGGAAAGAAACCAAGAAAGTGAAAATGAAAAAAAAAAACAAAAAAGAAAAAAACTAATTTAAAATTCAAAAAGAAGCTTGAAAAGCCATCTACTGTACACAGACCTTGGGGGTGGACATTTGTGGTGGTTTGAATGGAAATGGCCCCCACAGGCTCAGAGGAAGTGCCATTATTTGAAAGGATTAGGAGGTGTGGCCTTGTTGGCAGACGTGTGTCAGTGGGATAGACTTGGAGGTTTCGAATGCTCAATCCAGGCCTAGAGTCTCTTTCCCTTCCCGCTGCCTCCAGATCCGGGTGTGGATCTTTCAGCTCCTTCTCCAGCACCATGTCTGCCTGCACACCGCCACGTTTCCTGCCAGGATGATAATGGACTAGACCACTGAACCTGCAAGCCAGCCCCACCAGCCCCAATGAAATGTTTTCCTTTATAAGAAAGAGTGGCCTTGGTCGGCTGGAGAGCAGGTGAGCGGGGCCTGCCCCTTGCTGGCTGGAGCATTAGAGAGAGCAAGCAGCTCAGCACCTTCCCTGGGTAGCACAGAAGATCTGGCCCTGGTGGGATGGGTGCAGGTGAGCTGGCCCTGAGGGCGTGAGTACAGGAGAGCTGCCCCCTGCCCCTCACACAGGCCCCTGGTTCACCTCAAGACCACTTCTTTCAGTCCTAACCATTTGGTCACCCAAAGCCCAGGATCCCTTTCTGAGCAGCATGGGGTACCCCTCCCCCACCTGCCATTTCTAATGACTGTTGGGAGACAGCTAGGCAGGCCCAGAGTTGTAGAAGTGTCCACAACCAGCCCCTGTTTCCCAGCAGGGAGGCTCGACTCCACCAGGCATTTCCCTGGGTCAGCGTACCATCTGCCACTACACTGTGGAAGCCGGGCCTTCCTCATGAAGGCAGACCAGCAAGCAAGTTGTCAGGCAGAACACAAACCCACCCTTTCCCAAATCTGGGGGCAGAGAAGTGGGAGAACTGGCCCTGAGAGCAGGAGAGATGGCTCCACCCTCGCCTGGGCAGCACACTAGAGCTGGCCATAGTGAACCTGCCAGGATGTGAGCACGGGAGAGCTGGCCCCGCCCCTTCCCAGCCCTGTGATGGGTAAGCATGGTAGAACTGGCCCCATATCCTGCCTGGGCAGCATGAGAGAGCTGGCCCCGCCCCTTTCCAGCCCTGTGATGGGTAAGCATGGTAGAACTGGCCCCATATCCTGCCTGGGCAGCATGGGAGAGCTGGCCCTGCCCCACCTGGTGGTAGGAGCATGGGAGAGCCATTCCCATCCCTTGCCAACTGCCACAGGCAGGAGAGTTGGTCCCACCCCTCATCTGAGCAAAGAGGAAGAGCTGACCCCGGTGGTGGCATGGGTGCCAGAGAGCAAGAAGATTGACCAACTCAACCACTACCCAGGCCCAGATCCAGGGCTTAAGTTGGCCCACCCCAGTACCTACCATCTAAGAACCACTGGAGTATGTTAAGGGGCTGGTTGGTCCTACAGAACCAAAGCTGCGAAGAACATTTGCAAGCAAAGTTATCTGGGCAAAAGGGTGACAGACCATAACACAGCACAGCTTCCATGGAGAGATTTTCTTTTTCTTTTGTGGGAAAGTTGCAAGGGTGGAGGGTGGATATGGAGGGACTGGGAGATGAGTGGGATTGGGGTGCATGATGTGAAATTCGTAAAGAATCAATAAAAAGTTTAAAAATAAAAGAGTTGCTATGTCATGAGGTTTCTTCACACCAGTAGAAACCCTAACTAAGACAACATTAAATACATTATCTGAGTATATCATGTAGCCAGCACTTCCCATTATTAAGAGCCAAAAGCTTGACACATCGGGATAAAGTAGACAGTACAACTTGAATAGCACATACAAGCTCATGAAAAAACAAAACAGTGAGAGGGGACATGTGAAGAATCATCATCGCCCTTTTCCTTGTGCCAAACCTAGGAGTCAGAGATGCAGCTGCTCAGTTGGATGAACTAAATGTGATGGGTTTAATTGGGCCTGGTGTAGCAGGAGCCAGGTGGAAACACTGACTTGCCAAAGGCAAGGTGATTGTAGTTGTTGTAGTGTCCATAATGGCCTGACCCGCGATGGGTAGCACAAGCAAAGTGATTTTTATGGTGGCATGACTCATATGGACCTTTGCTGTGCAATAATCTTTTTGTGCACTGTGATGTGTCACTCTGATTGGTTTAGTAAAAAACTATGGCGAATAGCTAGGCGGGGTTTCCAGGCAGAGAGGACACTGGGAAGAAGAAGGCAGAGACACCAGAGGCAAGCAGTACGGGCACTACGGGGATGAAGTAATAAAGCCACAGGGCAGAAGGTAAATTAATAGAAATGGGTTAACTTTAGTTATAAGAGCTAGTTAGAAACAAGCCTAAGCTATTGTCCAAGATTTCATAATTAATAATGTCTCTGCCTCATTACTGGGGAGCTGACGGTCCTGACAAAAAAGTCTGACTACAGACCTTTGGTACTGGCTAATCAGTCATGGTGTTTTGAGGCATGAAATAGTTAAGAAGTCTACTACATTTCCGTTTGATCTGTGTAAGTGGAAAATTTCTCAAAGGAAAGAAAGGCTGCATTTGATCACAGCAAAAGGGTATCTTGGCCCATGAACCAATTTCCAGACTTGAGCCAATATGCAGACCAAGAACCCACTGAATGATGGAAGTGTCAGGTTCCCCTGAAGAAAGATCTTGATAAAATACCTAAGAGATTTATATGCTAGCCTCTCATCCTTCCCCACAGGACCTAAGGCCTTTTACAAGGGTAACTGTGCACTAGGGAAGGAACAGTCAGACTTCTGGAGTCTATGTGGCTGACACTGGTTCCGGGTGTCAGAACTGACACTGATTCCAGGACACCCCAAGAAGCACTGGAGCCCTCCAGTTAAAGCAAGGGCTTACAGAGGTCAGGTGATGCATGCAGTTTGGGCTGAAATCTGACTCATAGCAGCTCCACTGGGTCCCAAACTCATCTTGTCATTACTTCTGCAGTCCTGTGATGTATAATTGGGACAGATACACTTAGAAGTTGAGCAGAATCCCACACTGGTTGCCTGAACTGTGGCGTAAGGGCTATTACAGTTGGAAAGGCAAAACAGAAGTTATTGAAGTTGCCTTCTCTGGGGAAAACAGTGAATCAAAGATGCTGGGGAAATGCGGAACAATGCAGCCAGCTTAGAAGACTGGCAGATTCCAGCAGAATTCAACAGGAGGTACACGGGATCCAGCAACTGTACCCTTGTTACTCATCCAGATGATCTGAAAACTGCTCGCCACATCAGAACACGAGTGTCTATCATGGTTTATTCAAAACGACGCAAACTTGGGATCAACTACAACATCTTTCACATTCTGTTTTTTTTTTTGTTTTGTTTTGTTTTTTGTTTTTGTTTTTCGAGACAGGGTTTCTCTGTGTAGCTTTGCGCCTTTTTCCTGGAACTCACTTGGTAGCCCAGGCTGGCCTCAAACTCACAAAGATCCGCCTGGCTCTGCCTCCCGAGTGCTAGGATTAAAAGCGTGCACCACCACCGCCCAGCCACATTCATTATTTTAAAATGAGATATTAAGACATGGGAGAACATGGAGGAAGCAGATGGGTATTACTAAGTTGTGGTGGTGCACACCTTTAATCCCAGCACTAGGCGGCAGAGACAAGAGGATCTCTGTGACTTCAAGGCCAGCCTGGTCTACACAGAGAAATCCTGTCTTAAAAACAAAAATAAATAAATATTTTTTAAAAAGAAGTCAGTATGTAAAGACTCCATACTCTATGATTCTGACTACATGATACTTTGGAAAAGGCTAAATAGTTTAGTTAGGATCCAGTTGAAGATTAGTGTTTGCTAAGAATTAAGAAGAAAGAAACAAGGAAGCAGATCAACACCTGCCCAACCATCTTCTGGGAAGCTCTGTCCTGCAACAGAGACCCGGTATAATGCACAGAGTGAGAGACCTTGGACACTCAGCCCTAAACAGATGTCTCCATCAAACCCCTCCCTCAGGACTCAGGGACCCCATGGCAGAGGAGACAGAGGAGCCAGAGGAGAAAGAGCACACCAAGAAAACAAGGTTCTCCAAATCAACAGGACCTGTGCACGTAAGAACTCACAGTGACTGAGGCAGCCTCACAGGGCCTGCACCAGATGGAGTCCTAGGGCTGAAAAGAAAGGGGACATATGCCCCCATCCCGAACCCTTCTGGGAAATACTATTTTAGGGTGTGTTACTTTTGTTTATGTTGCATTTGTTGAACTCTGTGAAGCTGTGTGACTGTGCCTTTCTAAAGCACCTGATGGTCTAGTAAAGAGCTGAACAGCCAGTAGCAAGGCAGGAGAAAGGGTAGGTGGGGCTGGCAGGCAGAGAGAATAAATAGAAGGAGAAAAGGAGAAGGATGAGGACTCCAGGAGCCAGCCACCCAGCTACACAGCAAGCCATAGAGAGTAAGAGTAAGATTTACAGAAGTAACAAAAGGAAAAAGCCCAGAGGCAAAAGGTAGACGGGATAAGATAAGTAAAGAAAGCTGGCTAAAAACTAAGCCAAGCTAAGGCTGGGCATTCATAATTAAGAATAAGCCTCCATGTGAAATTTATTTGGGAGCTGGGTGGTGGGCCCCTCAAAAGAGCAAAAACAAACAACATAACCCAGAAGCAATCTCCAATTTATAACCATTTTCAAAAGAAAACTCCCTTTCTCAAGGGAGTCTCACTGGGGACACAAACACTCTTAAAGGGTAGGATCCATGCCCAGCAGTAGACGCCAACAGGAAAAGAACTCAATGGCATCTTTGGAGGTCCTCTGTCTCATAATGTCATGTCAGGGCTTTTCCTTTTCCTTTTTATTTTCTAATTTTACTTTTTTATATATTTTTCTTCTCTCTTTTTGCCCTACAGTTCTTTGCATATATATTATGGCTTCCAGTTTTGTGTTTTATGGGATTCTTGAGTGTGCGAATGTGTGGGTCTCGGCATCCATAGCTGTCTCTTGTGCCTTTCCTTGGACACTTTTCCTTCTGTTGTCCTATTCCACTGTGTTAGTTTTTGTTTTATCTTATTATTGTGTTTTACTATTATCCCTTAGAAGCCTGTTTGTTTTGTTTTATTTTTATTTTGTTTTGTTTTTCAAGACAGAGTTTCTCTCTGTAGAACCAGGCTGGCCTCGAACTCACAGAGATCTGCCTGCCTTTCCCTCCGGAGTGCTGGGATTACAGGTGTGTGCCGCTATTTGTTTTCTAGTGAGAAACTGACAGGGGACAGATCCAGATGGGAGGGAGAGGGGAGGAACTGGGAGGAAAAGAGGAGGGGAACCAAAACCAGAATACATTATGAGAAGGAAAAACGTCTATTTTCAATAAAAAGGAAAAAGAAGAAAAAGAGTAAGTCCAGCACAGAGAAGTAGTTTTAGGGGAGGGAAACTATGTGACAGTATGACAGGTATATACCATCATGAATTTGTGTACCCAATGTACAGTACCGAGAACGAGCCCGAACTACAGACTGCAGGAGTGCAGTGACGTAGAAATGACAGTTCATCAGGTGTGACCAAGGGACAAGCACTGGTGAGGACGTTGATAAGAAAGGAGGCATCACCTATGCGAGAGGGTATAGACGGGAAATCTCTGTAACTTTTGCCCAGGTTTACTATGAATCTGAAAGTATTCTTTTAAAAGTATTCTATCCTAAAAATTCATGAGTTCTTTTAGTAGAAAAACAGGTGATCAGCACTAAAAGGCTAGTATACCCTTCTTATCAAAAATGGGATAGTTAAAAGAAAATCAATCATTTGTTCTGTCTTTCTGGATGCAGTGAAATTCATGATAAATAGGCAGCTCTGGCATTGACAAAGTTGTCTCACTGTTTGTGTTTGTCTTGAGGTGAGTCTCGTGGTGTAGTCCAGACCGGCCTTCAACGTATTCCAACACTCCTGCTTTAGCATCCTGAGTGCTAAAATGTCTCTGCCGAACATTTCCAGTTGATGTGTAAAGAAGGAATGTGTTCTGGTGGGAGCTCCACTACAGCCCCTGGCACCCTGGCACCCCTATACCCAAAGAGTCTGGAAGGTTCTGGTGGAAGATCCACCTCAACTTCCCTCCCCATCTCTTTGCCCAAACCCGCCCCTTCAAAGCCGCCAAACACAGCTCCTCCCCCAGAGATGCTCAAGACCACTCCCACAGGGGATATAAGCTGCATCCCAGAAAACAGACACGTGGTTTTTCCGCTCTCTTGTCACTGTCTCCTCTGGGTGGGGGGTTGCTTTACCCATTAAACCTGGGCTTTTTCTAGTTTGGTCTGATTTGGATTGCTGATCAGGGTACAAGTATCTTTCAGAATGAAAACTTAGAAATCTCACCACTATACAAACGGTGGTGAAATTAGTCTTTCTGACTCAAAGGACATCAAAAACCTCTGATTCTCTCCTCAGACAGGAAATACCTCCCGGGGCTGGAGAGATGGCTCAGTGGTTAAGAGCTGGCTGCTCTTCCAGAGGGCTGGCACAGGCAGCTCAACCATCTTTTAACTCCATCTGCAGGAGATCTGATACCCAATCGTTTAACCTTCATGAACACCACACATACATGTGCTGTACAAACATGCAGGCAGGCAAAAATACTTATGTATATAAAAATAATTAGAAAAGAAACACTTCCATTCTTTAAATTCCACTGTGTACTTCATTTATACTTCTCGGCAGACGCACTTAAATACAAAGCCAAGAGTGTTGTTAGAGTTTGGATCTCATTAGTGTTTTAACGCCCTTGTAACTCTCGTATCAATTCAAGGCTGTCCATTTGCTTCAGCTGACAGTAGAGCAGCCCATGAGACACAAGAAGACTTCAACTGTACATTCACAGGCGTGTGTGTGTATGTGTGTGTGTGTGTGTGTGTGTGTGTGTGTGTGTGCGTGTGCGTGTGCGTGTGCGTGTGTGTGTGTGTGTGCGTGTGCGTGTGTGTGTGTGTGTGTCCGTGTCCCATACAGAGCTTTCTGATAACTAGCAGGCTCAAGTTCTGAGGGCAAAGGAGCTAAGGAGAGCAGAGTGCTGATAAATGATAGCACAGTAGCAGCAGCCACAAAAAGCACACAGACACATGGGCACATGTGCACACACACACTCTAATCCTCCAGCTGAAGGAAGCAGGGAAGCAACAGGCAGCCTGCAAAAGTCACTGCAGCAACCAAGAACAGTCTGAAACTTTCTAACAAGTTACAAGTGTCTCTGCCTCTGCAGAGACAAAAATCACAGCACTGGATTGTGAATTTCCAGCAACTCTGGGCCAACTCAGGGTTCTTTCCCTCCCCGCAACCAGTCAGGTCTGACAACTCTTCCCCGCCTGGCCCCACTTTTTCACATTTGTATACCCACATGCAACCAAACAAGGCCTGGCTGGCGCCTGGTAATGTCATAAATTTGGACCTTCCAGAGCTACAGAGGCAGAACTGCTACAGGGGCCGCAGAGGAACAGCAGGGAGGGAGGGAAAGCAAGCTCTGTGCTGCAGCCAGGAGCTGCACGGGACGGTGCTCCCTCTTCAGAAGCAGTCCAGTCCCCACAGGCCTCTCAGCGGAGAAGGAAGACTGCCTTACAGACTGGCCAGGGCGGACCTGTTGGAGGGCCCCTGAGTCTAAACTGCTGCCCTGGTTCGGGGTTTCCTCCAGGGACCTCAAGTGTCTGCATTCACTGGGCTGCAGCAGGGAAATTTACCCTTGCAGCTCCTTCCAGGCTCCAAGCTGCTTTCACATTAATAAAGGATTCGAGAAGCCAGCGAGAGGGTTCAGAGAGCAGACACTCGACACCAAACCTACCAACCTGAGTCCAATACTTGGGCCCACACAGTGTACGGAAGGAGAGAAGCATCACCTACAAGCTGTCCTCTGACCTGCACATCACACCATGGCACGCACGCATGTGCATGCCCACAGGTATGTACGCGTGCACAGACACACCCACAAATGTAAAAAGGAGATTAATGACCTACTCCAGAAATTGTCTCTACAACTTAACTGTAAGTTAATAAAGAACTGGAAGGCTAAACAACAAGTAGCCATCTCATTTGGGGCATAGTTAAGTAAAATCTAACTATTTCTTGTTTATGAGATGCTAGAAATCAATCTCCAGTGAGAGTATAACCAAATACAAACAAAACATACTTCGAGTCCTTCCTGCTGTTCAGTTACATAACAGCAAACTCACATTTGAACAAGCATGTTGTGTGCAAAGTTGTTTACAGCCAGGAAACTGGGAATGAATTAAGTGTTCTTCAAAAATTAATAGTGGTTCTCAACCTGTGTGTGGGTCATGACCCCTTTAGGGGTCCAACAACCCTTTCACAGGGGTTTCCTGAGACCATCAGAAATCACAGGTATTTGCATTATGACTCATAACAGTAACAGAATTAGTTATGAAGTAGCAATGAAAACATTCTATGATTGGGGGTCACCACAATATGTGGCACTATTTGAGGAAGGTTGAGAAGCAATGATCTATACAATATAATATCATTCTTAAAATAAAACAGTACAGCTATTAAAAGTACTGACACCAAAGGCCTTCACACAAGTGAGGGGATGAAAATCTCATACAAAACAGCATGATTGTGTCTGATAATGTTAATGGATACTAGCGATAACAATTATGGAAAGATACACAAGACATTAGCAATTACTTAGCAATTAACTCCTTTCCTGGATTTCAGCATTTAACGTTGTATGTTTATAAGCTTACATCCTTTTGATTCCTCTCTACATCCCCCCTTAAAAACTAACAGTCTTCAAGCTAATCATCATTATATTTATAACACCCTTAAATTGTTTAATAATTAGTTTCATGCAAAGCTCCTTCCTCTCTCTCTTCTTAGAGCTAAATACATCCTGATCAACACCGCATCCTAAAGCAGGAGGCCTATTCAACTTCTGTTATAATATGACTTGATACGGAAAAATTAACAGTACCAGAACTCCACAGACGCATTTACAGCTCATTATAAAGCATGTACAGTAAGCATCTTCACAAATGCACTTCATTTAACCCTCACTCATTTCTATCCACTTTCATTTAAACATAATCTCTATTGCTTTAACTGTGGGCAGCTGTACCTAACCTAAGAGTCACCTACAACTTCATAATCAAGCTAACAGAGCCACCAATATTTTTATTTCTGTTAAGTTGGATGCAATCCCTATTCAATTTGTCTCTCAAAGTGGTCTCTAGGCGCCTATGGACCAGTGGTGGTTAGAAAGAAGATGACCCCCGAAGGGAGCAGCACTGTGAGGAGGGTGGCCTTGCTGGAGGAAGTGCGTCACTGTGGGGACGGCTGTGACGGCTGTTGCTCCAGCTTCTCTCAGTGTGACACACAGACCACTTCCTGTGGCCTTCGAGTCCCCATGTAGCAGCTCCTTCTCCAGCACCACGCCTGCACACCACCATGCTGCCACCGCCCCAACTAAATGTTTCCTTTATTAGAGTTGCTGTGGTCATGGCCTCTTCACCGCAGCAAACCCTAAGACAGTCCCTTACTGCGTTCTGGTTGTGAGCTAGCTCTACCGGCTGAGCCATCTCTCCAGCCCCTCCTCCTCAAAATCTCCCTGCGAGCTCCTGAGTCCGTCCTTCCTACCTAACCTATAAAGAAACGACACTGTGTCGTCCAGGAGAAAGGGATCAGCCGCTGCTGGAGTTTGAGTGTGAACGTCCCGATGGGCACATGTGTTTGGACACTTTATCTCCAACTGGTGGGACCTTCATGAGGCAAATCCTGGCTAGAGTACTTCACTGGGGGTGGGTTTTGATGTCTTACAGCCTGCAAACTTCAAGTCTCTGGCTCCCTGGCTCCCTGGCTCCCTGGCTCCCTGGCTCCCTGGCTCCCTGGCTCCCTGGCTCTGTCCCTCTTCCTCTCCCTCTCTCCCTCTCTCCCTCTCCCCGCCTCCACAAATATAAGCCAGAATAAACCTTTCCTACTTTAAATTGCCCTTCTTGGGGTATTCTATCACAGTAATAGAAAAGAAACTGATGTAGAAATAATACAAATACATGTAACTATCTAACTGAAACTGATTCCGTTTACATCAAGGCAAGTGGTCACTCCGGAAACAAACAGAAGTCTACCTAAACCTAGGAACAGACTCAGAACAGAAGCTGGAGTCACACGGACCGCACTCAACTTTAGTTAGCCACCTAGGAATTCTGTAACCCTATTTAGCTTCTGCAGGTCCTCAGTTCCCGTTAGTGAAGTGGTACTACTAAATGTAAGAGACTGGAGGGACCGCTGAACGGTTAGGATTAGTTGCTGATGTTGCAGAGGACACAGGTTCAGTTCCCCATGACCGTGTCAGGTGGCCACAGCTACCACTAACTCCAGTTAACTAACACCTTCTTGAGGCCTGCAAGGGCACCTACATGTGCATGGTGCTCATACAGACACTCAGGCATACATAAAATAAATTTAAAAAAATAGTAACTATAAAATGTTAGCAATCCCAGCACTTGGGAGCTAGAAGCAGGAAGACCAGAAGTTCAAGGCCAACCTTAACTACATAATGAGCTCTAGACAAAACCTGGGCTACATGAGACCTGTCTCCAAAAAAAAAAAAAAAAAAAGTAAGTACATATGAGATATAAAATGTTTAAGATAGTGCCTGGTTGGTTTACTGTGACAGATAAATTACATACTAGACACTTAATATGATGGATACCTCTCCTTCCCAAAATATTTAGTCAAATTATGAAAGTTAGAGAAGTACTCAGAAATAATCTGGTCTGGAAAAGGCTGAAGCAGGAGGATTACTGTGAGTCTGAGGCCAGCCAGGGTACATGGTAAGTTTCAACAGTAAAATAAGGTCTCAAACTTGGGGGGGGGTGGTATTGTCTGCTGGAGCAACTAGTCGCCTGGAAAGAATGCTTCCTGCTGCTAATAAGGCTGCAACTGAAACTCGGGCTTCTAAGCCCATAACCTTCCACTTCTCATCATTCATCTAACAACACAGCAATCGGAACACTGAATTTCTGTGACCTCAGCTTCTTCATTAATAAACCAAGGACAGGGCAAGACCCTAAGGCCTTCCAGCTTCACAATTCTCAGTTCATGACTCGTTTGAGCCGTCGGTTAATTTAAAGGTGTGTTCACAGACTTTAAACCCAAATCCATGCCCAGTCTCTGTGCATGCCCGCCCGCTTTTCTCACAGTCGTCTTCAAATCTTCAGAACAAGGTAGTGGTTACTAAGAGTTACAGGGAAGCAATTACCGGGGCCAGCGCAGTCCAGCAAAGAGAGCAGATGAATATGTATAAACTGACACAAAACAGCCAGAGTAGGGTCCAGAGTCTGGTTCGGAGAGGCTGCATTTTTAAAAAGACTTAGTGGTACAAACTACCCGCACTCATAAGACTGAGGGAAGAGGACCCTAAGTTCCAGGTCAACCTGGATTCCATAGTAAGACCATGTCTAAATGCTTTTTTAAAAAAAATCATCAAAGGGAACAGAGAAAGATCCTAACAGAAAAAATTTCAGAATATGACATGCGTGTGTCTGTTTCAAGCCCCAGCTAGTGGAACTGAAAAACTCCTATGCAATACTTTACAACCTAACCAATTCTAATCTCCTGGCTAGAGACCCCTGTATAAAAGACACAAGGACTATCAGCTTCAACACGGGAGTGAGATGCTCAGTGATGAACACCTTCTTCAAATACATGAGGCCTGGGCAGTTCCCAGAATCTCCATTTAAAAAAAGGATGAAACTCAAAATGTAGAACACAAAACTCATCAACATCTACCCAAATTGTAGGTGGCTGTCATAATTCCAGTTCCCAAGGAAACAGACTTGGAGTGAACTCTACATGCAGGAAGTTCACCGGGGCGTGATCTTGAGGGCAACACCTGTGTGTACAGAGGCAGAAGTCGGCTGGGTGAAGGGGGAGGCTGCACAGTACTGAACACGGACATAGCTGCCATGGCGGCTGGAGCATAATCCAGTCCCTACTAAGCAAAGGGATGTTTCTCTGTGTCCTCCACATCAGCCAATGACAAATGTAGGCTGCTTCCAGAAAGACCATGTGATCTTGGGGGTGGGACAGCAGCTTTTGGTTTGCTATGACAGAACCGCCCCCCGGGGTGGGGGGAGAGACAGTTATGAGTCATTAGCAGCCATAACTCTGGACAACTAGGGGTGTATGTTCACCTAAACGGAGAAGTAGGTGTCACACTATCATGGGATGCCATAGAGAGCTATCCTGGGGCACAGGGAATCCTATATCTTCGGGCGCTAACTACAGGGCAGGTGCTGTGACAGTCAGCTTATATCACTTATCAAATTTTCTCCGTGAAGCCTTGCTTTCTGAAGACAGTGCCTTTTCTCAGTAAAGGAGACAGAAAACAAATCATTTCAAGATTTGTATATATAACATACCAAAATTTCTATGTTGTGGGTTTGCAAATGATCGGTGAAAATCTTTGTTCTTCCTTGGTTTTCAAGTAAAACCTTTAGCCTGAAAACTACTTTGGAGATCTGCCAGGCAATACCTTCACTGAATAGATAAGAAAAAGGGTGAAAATTTTTCTAATACCATATTGGTAGCAGAGATAGAACCAGAACTCGGTGATTTCTCTGCTTTCTCTAAGATCTTAACTCAAAGCTTAATGAAATCAAAGTAACGCTGAAGCAAGATAGATATTACAATGCACAGCCTGTCAACTTCCTCTATGTCATTGCATTTTCAAAAATTATTTACATAAGAAACTGAGTTCTACACTAAATAAATGTCAGGGACAGTTGACTGGAGGGAGGATTAACAGCTAATATACCAAGTTTATAACAATCACAATTCCAAACACTTGTATAGCACTGAATTCTCACAATGCTGAAGAAAGACAAGGGGGAAAAAGTAAGGTCGGAGAAGCTACCTCAATTACCAGACATGTCTCAGCTGATAGAGATGCTTGCTGCCTAGCTTGCTGACCTGAATTCAATCCCCGAAACCCACATGGTGGGAACACAGTTTCCATCGACTCCCCCAAGAAAATAAAGATCACACACGGAATAATAAGAGGGCCTAGAGTCCACTTGGCTTCAATGTCTGTGGTTGAAATATTAAATGTCCTCTATATCACACCCCTAGGCTACTTCTAAATTTCACTGATCCCTGTCATTTATTCTTAAATAAAAAGTACAGTTTCACGATTTAAAATAATTTCAGCAGCCAGTGTGCGGGCTCACAACTGTAATCCCAGCACTCAGAATCTCAGTCAGCAAGACTGCTGGGGGTTTGAGGCTACCTAGGACAACATGGTAAGTTCCAAGCCACCTCAGGCTACAAAGTGGGATTTAGTAGTTTTGTTTAATTAATTAATAATATGACCTACTACTTAAATGTATTTTGGCATAAAATGGTATAAAGCTGTGAATCCTTAAAATATTTTAAAATATTATTTACCTATGAAAGCTCAAAGTACTACTGAAAAACATAGACCCTGGAAAACGTACACATGTGCATACGTATCTAAAACTTAACCATGGTCTGACTTTTGCTGAGCTGCATCTACTGTATGGCTCATGTAAAATGAATACATGCGTGCTGGAGAGCTCCATTTCCCCTCTTCACTTTACACAGTCCAGGAGCACCTACACAGTGAATGGTCCCACCCAAATTAAGATGGGTCTTTCCACATCAATTGACTGAATCAAGACGAATCTCAAAGGCTAACCGTAATCCAAACCTCTACTCAAAGCTGTGCTGGAAGGCTCACCTCCTAGGTGTCCAGTTGACAGTACTAACCATCATACTTAACCGTCTTTCAGAACATCAAGATGGGACAGAAGGATGACGGAGGGGGGGGGGATCCCCTGCAACCAAGCCTGCCGACCTGAGTCTGACCCCCAGTCCCCACACGGTAGAGGGAGACAAGCGACTCCATATGCAGACCACAGCAAGGCATCCGCACACGCTCGCTCCCGCTCACTCTCTCTCTAAGTAAAGAAATAAAATTTTAAAAACAGAACACAAAGGCCGAAGAGACGGCTCAGAAGCACACTGGCTGCTCATAATGAAGTCCAGAGTTCAGATCCAGCACCCATGCTGAGCAACTCACAGACAGCTGTCACTCCAGCTCCAGGAGATCCATGGCCCTCTTCTGCATCAGCCATATCCATTCACACATTTACATACACACAGACAAATCCATACACATGTGCACACGCACACGTGCACGCACACCCAAGTAAATAAAATGTTCCAAAGTTCTTTTAAATAAAAGTCCCTTTATTGACTTCTCTTCCACATTCATACACATCTAACTCTTGCCTCCACTTGTCTCTGAAACGCAGACATGGATTTCCAGGTGTCCCCAGATCATCCTTCCACAAGTACGTCTAGACCCGTACTTTACACTCATCTCCCTCTCCAACCCTTCTCCCTAGTTTTAACTTTACCCTGTGCCTATCCAACCAGCATCTCAGCTATTCAAACTACTTTCAAGTCACGAGGTCCTACCAGGCCTGCAGAGATGGTGGGTCAGAGTAAGTAATAATAATTAAAATATAATATTAAAAGCACTATCATTTCACTACTTAATTTTCTTGAAAAGTCAATCTTTCTCTATCCTGAATTCACTAGACTTAACAATCAGAAGTCCATAGTTCTTATTCAGTGGAGAGACTAGAATCTTTTGGCAAGTGCTTACCATGAACAAAAGTCTGGAATTTGATCCTAGAATTACAAAATCACAAAGTGGGAAGGAAGAGGGAACGGAGGGGGAGGGAAGGGGGAGGGAGGGGGGAGGGGGGAGGGAGGGAAGGGGAGGGAGGGAGAGGGAAGCAGTAAAAGGAAAAAGGGAAGAGAAAGAATTTTCTAAGAACCCAAATGATTCCCATTTTAGGAAGTATAACTTTCTAGCTGGCCCTGCCCTTAATGAAATCATCCTCTCTACACAACCAACAAATGTTCACATTACATTACCAAACACTAAGCATCACACTCTGCTAAACTCTACAGAAACTAAGAAAGAAAAATCTCCAGACTAAGGCATTCCAAAATCTAGGAGGGAGAGATGAAAGAAGGAAATCACAAAAGCAGTGCAGTCACACTGGGTGTGAGCTGCGAGCCAGCACTGAGGTAGACGAGGCAGAAAGACTCCAGAAGAAAGGCAGCCCCAAGCGCAAGGCCCTGGGTTCTAGCCTCAGCTTAAAAAAAAAAAAAGGCAGACTCGGCTGGATCACCATAAGAAGGACAACATGAAGGACGTGGAGGAGAAGGAAGGGAAAGGAGAAGTGTAGCTGCTAAAGATACATAACAGAATCAAGATTATAGAGTACTGTCAAAGTGTCAGTGTGGAGAGCACTTCAGGAACATTGTGTCATGTAATACTATATAAAACTGTAAGTAGATAGTATGTTCAAGTTTACAGCACATCAACTAGCTATCAGAAAGTCTGAACTTTTACACCAAGCTTACCCTCATGAGAAGCAACCCAAAATTTAAATTATTACTATTATAATAGTTAAGTACTATGAGATGCTTTGGGAGAATAAGACACAAAGCAAATAACTCCTGCATTACTTGACTGAAAAAATGGATATCTGAGAAAACATGTAAGTTGTGAGAAACATGATTAGCGAAGATGGTCGGGTCTGTATGTGTACAAGGGAAGCAGAAAGAAGGTCCTAAGCGATACGAAGGGTCCAGAGCACTAAGGTTCTGTGCACAAGTTTAAAAGCAGACATCTCTTACAACATGCTACGGATCTAGATATAAAGTGACTTGCAAAAAGACACGTGTGTTGACAGTGCTGTCCCAGGTGGTGGTGGTATTTAGAGGTGATCAGATCAAGTCACTCACGAACTTCCTCAGTGGACTGACTGATAGCTGAACGGTCTACCAGGAGATGCAGCCCACTTTCTCTTGGCATACTGACCCAAGCACCGTGAAGAAGCAGCTACTCCACAAGCATCTCTGCCAGCACAGGGACAAGAACTAAGCCCGAAACGGCGGCTGAAGTCTTCCCTCCCGCATATGGACGTCCTTAGCAATCTGACACCCTGACAGAAGACTAACAGAGGTGCTGAATAGTCACATAATTTTAAATAAGAGGAGGATTTGCTTGCAATAAATACTGTCTAGGAAAAACATCTTGGAAAGTTTTCCTTGGTGCAAATGTGATCTCTTAAATAACTTCCTGTGGTTCCTTACTGCCTAGTCTAGATCAAAAACCCTTCATCCATGTTCCCAGGCTAAACTCTTACAACTTCCATCTACATGCAGAAACAGTCTTCTGTTTGGTGCGAGGCTGCGTGAGGCTCTTGAAAATGCCAGATTCTATCTCCAAATGCTCTTTTCTCTGTTCCTAAGTCTCTCAGCCTCAGGGAGGCCCTCACAGCCTCCACTCCTGTCCTTGCCCACCTAAGCCCTGCACAGAATCACTTTGTCTTCCGGCCTCCAAACCCTCCTGAATATTCTCACTTATCACACATTGCTTTGTTACCACCAAACTGTCTCCTCCGTTAAAAATCAACTTCCTCATCTCAGGTGTTTATCAGTAGGCCTTAGCACAGTTATCAGAGCAAAGAGTGAATGTTTAACAGAATGTTACAGAAATGCCAATGGTCTGAGGGTTCACCTCAAAAACAACAACAAAAAAGATAATGTCTTGGTGTATGTTTTATTACACTTGAGGGTGGTACAAAACAACAACAATACTTGTTTTGGGGGTTTTTTTTGTTTTTTGTTTTGTTGGGTTTTTTTTTGGTTTTGGTTTTGGTTTTTTGAGACAGGGTTTCTCTGTGTAGCTTTGCGCCTTTCCTGGAACTCGCCTTGTAAACCAGGCTGGCCTCGAACTCACGAGATCCGCCTGCCTCTGCCTCCCGAGTGCTGGGATTAAAGGTGTGTGCCACCACCGCCCGGCACAAAACTTGTTTTTAAAGGGGTTTGGGGTTTCAGAGAGATGCCTCAGAGGTTAGATTAAGGGTGCCTGCTACCAAGCCTGATAACCTGAGTTCCATCGAGGAACCCACATGTGGAAAGAGAATCTACTCCCAAAAGGTATCCTCTGACCTCCACATGTGTTATGGTGCTTGTCTGAGTACACATGTACATACATACACACACATACACACACACACACACACACACACACACACACACACACACACACAAATATTTTAATAAAAAGGTAAGGTTGGAATCTGTCCTGAGATTCTGGGAGTCTAGGAACGAAATGTCAGCACCCCTGCCGCCCTACGTACACCACAACAGCAGAGGATGCTTACATGCCCGCAGCAAAGGCCACGTGAGAACACTCCAGTCAGGGAAGCTCAAGCTAGGCTCACTCTACGAAAACCAATTCCATTCTCCTGGGTTTGGGTTCTGTTTCTGATACAAGGCTCTTACTAGGTAACACAGGGCTGTCCTCTAACTCAGTACCCAGGCTGACCTAAAACTCAGTCCTCCTGCCTGGGCCTACAAGCACAGTCTAGCCCCACCTCTTGAGAAAGCCATTACCCTATTCATGATGGCAGTACTCCTGTGACCTAGTCACCTTCCCAAAGGCACACCTCCTAACACCAGCACAGTAAGAATTGAATTTCACAATGAGTTTGGGAAGGGACAAAGCACAACCCAACCACAGACAGAACAATTTTTAAGAGTTCCCTAGGACATCTGAACGTATAATTATAACAACAAACGGCTATTTTATTAGCAATAGCTAATGTTTACAAAGAGCTCCAGAAAAATCAAGTGAACCTGCCCCCAAACAGGCAGTTAAGCAGTAGGGTAGAGATGTCAACCCAGGTAGGCTAACATCCAAGTTCATATTAGCCCTCCCCACCACCCAACAAATACCTTTTTATTACCTGAGATACTGTCTCTGTTGTCTAGACTGGACCTGGGTCAGACTTCCCATTCTCAACACTGAATCATACTGCACCTTTAACTCAAACAGACCACTCGGATTACAAGAGAAAACCTCTCTTGTTGCAGCCCTGGTTCTTCTATCTTAATATCTTCTGTATTCTAAACACACAGAGGAGGAGGAAGAGGAGAAGAAGGAACATGTAAAGAGGGATCAAGAGCCTGAGCTACAGACCAAGACCCTCTCTCAAAGCGAAAAAAACAGCCACAAGGTGCACATGCACACACCAAAACCTACACGAAAAGAAAACAACTCCGTAGTAATTGCTTTTTAAAAATTCACAGGGTTGGGGATTTAGCTCAGTGGTAGAGCGCTTGCCTAGCAAGCGCAAGGCCCTGGGTTCAATCCTAAGCTCCGAAAAAAAAAAAAAAAAAAATCACCTCAATAAATTAGTAATAACTTCATCAAACTTAAGCCCCAGCTGATCTGAGAAACTCCTTCTGACATATTACTTTAAATATGGTACCCCCAAATGTGTACTCCTGAGGCTCCCCATGAGTTCTCTCCTGTCTTCTCCAAATGTAATACCGTAGCTGGTGATTCTTTGAGCAAGCCATCTTCCCCTGCACAACAGATCCCATAAGGGTTTGTATCTGTCTTGGTCATCACGATGTCTGGCACCCATGGCAGGTTACAGCAGATGTCTAGCAAACAGCTGCATCTGAATGAAGGCCTCCCCAGTTCACCTTTCTTTTCACACAGTCATCGTCCTAAATCAATGATCAATATTTGTTCCTAAAATGCTAGAGTCCCTCCTGTCCTCTTCTGCTTCTGTTCTCCTACAGCTTTAATGTGTACACAACACTGGCAAATTCGTGAGCCTAAGACAATCCTCTCACTGCTTATTCAACAAATATGAATTTCCTACTATATCCCAATATACTTTTCCATTTCATAGGATATTGACTTCCTCTTCTTACAGAATAAACCTGAAGGTTTCAGTTAGAATTGTATCCTGGAAGAAACAAAGAAGAAGTAAAGAAAGAAAGAAACGAGCATCCTCAGTTTCAGCACTCAGAAAGAATAAGCACAGGAAAAACTTGGGATACTTTTCTGTGCCAACGAAGTTAAAGTACTCAAAACCATGTTATGGCTGCACAGGAAAAGGAAAGCCTAAATGTTCACATCTAGAGCAGGAGAAGCATGAAAACAGTTAGTACGCTGACAGATGGATCGCTACAGCTTTAACGAGCAGTTCACGTCAGGAAGAAAGGGTGGGGAGGATGGATGGGGACAGAGGAAGGGAAGGGAGGCAGAAAGGAGAGCAGACAAAATCAGGGGAAAGCGGAGAGGAGAAAACGTTACTTTTGCAGGGCGGTGGTGGCTCACGCCTTTAATCCCAGCACTCGGGAGGCAGAGGAAGGTGGATCTCTGTGAGTTCCAGGCCAGCCTGGTCTACAAAGTGAGTTCCAGGAAAGGTGCAAAGCTACACAGAGAAACTCTGTCTCAAAAAATCAAAACAAAAGAAAGAAAGAAAGAAAGAAAGGAAGGAAGGAAGGAAGGAAGGAAGGAAGGAAGGAAGGAAGAAAATGTTATTTTGTAGCCATCATACTTGACTAGATTATGCAAGAACCAACAATACATGCTAAGTCTAGAGGAAATTGTTGATTAGAATACTTTTGAAGTCTTAAGTATCTTCCCCAAACTACTTATTGGCTGTAAAAAAAAAAGAAATATAATAATAATAATAATAATAATAAGTGCTGTATAATAACAATAATAATGAGTGGAGGAACTAAGCAATACACTTTGAACAAGTAATCCAAATTAAAAATCACCTGAGGCTTGAGATATAGCTTGAGATGTAGGAAAAATACACTTGCCCCTAGGTAAGATTCTTAACACCAAATAAATAAATACTTTTATTATAAAAAAAAAAAAAAATAACATCACCTATGAACATCAAAGAGACATCATGAACCTCCAAAGTGGCAACCTGAGGATACAGCATTCCTGAGCACAACAGTATCCTTGCCGAGAATGCAGATTTTTAGGCTAAGCACAGGCCAGCACTGAACACAACCTGAGAACATTGCAGTTAAAAAGAGGAAAAGAGAAGAAAAACACGCAGGAAGGTACTATGAGCTTCCGGGTCAGAGGAACCTCACCCCTCCCAGTGCAGCACCACCTGAAGGCCAGGCCAGCGGGCAGTGAGGAACTGATGCCGCTACTGCAGAGAACGGACTGTCACAAATGTATGTCCCCCTTTCTCCTGTCACTCTTTTCCACGTCTGCACGGACAGCACGGAACTCCAGCCCTCCCTCCTGGACTCCCAGTCTACAGACCTTCAAGGATTTCTGTCATACATTTCTCTTTATAAATTACTCTGTTATAGCAACATAAAATCAACCAAGATGGGGAATTGTTCTTAAAACGTGTTATAAATACAAACACACACTGTGGAAACATCCCAGATTAAAAGAGCTCAAAGTAGAGCCAGCAAAGATGGCTCAGCAGATAAAGACACTTGCCACCAACCCTAATGACCTGAGTTCAAACCCTGGGACCCACACGGGTAGAAGGAGAGAACCAATTCCCACAAGCTGTCTCTGGCCTCCACTTAAGACACATCAAATAAACAAGTGTAAAAACTAAATAAAAGAGATCAAAGTAACGTGACAAATGTTTTTCTTTTCTTCTTTTTATTTTTTTTGGGGGGGGGGGGGCTGAGGATCGAACCCAGGGCCTTGTACTTGCTAGGCAAGCGCTCTACCACTGAGCTAAATCCCAACCCGACAAATGTTTTTAAGTCATTATATTATTAAAACATAAGTTCTAACTCCAGTTTCAGTAACAAACATAGGAGAATCAATATTAGGAAGTATTTCTTTTCTTCACTGAAGTTTTCAGATCAATGAGCCAAGAATGATCCTCCACTGACTCAGAAAAAAATAAATAAATAATAATAATAAGAGAAAAAAATAGAGAGGAAAGAAGAAGAGAAGTAAGCAAGTGTTGAAGCAAACGGAGTAAAATATCAGCAACAGAAGCTACAGCTTGTCTTAGTCACTGTCCAGTGCTGTGAAGAGACACCACAGCCAAGGCAACTTTTTTTTTTTTCCAGAGCTGAGGACCGAACCCAGGGCCTTACACTTGCTAAGCAAGCGCTCTACCACTGAGCTAAGTCCCCAGTCCCAACAACTTACTTTTTAAAAAACCATTTAAATGGGGACCTGCTTACGATTTCAGAGGGCCAGTCCATGGCCATCATGTTGGCACAGCAGCCACATGGGTAAGGAATGTAAGAGTGGTCTTTGGATTACTTTATTCTCCCAACTTTCTCTAGGTTCAAAATTAGCTCCAAATAAGAAGTTAATGTAGTATGCAGACATTCATCTACCTGTTCTGTTCAAAATAGTGCCCCTAGCAACATGAGACCCCTGAATGGCTGAAATATGGTTAGCTCAAGTTAAGACATGCCATTAGAGTTAAGTACACACAACATTCCAGAGACTTAAGAATGAAAAATGCAAAATCGTAATAATTTTATATGGCTCACACATGGAAATATTTTAAATATACTAGCCTAGAAGAATACTTCCAGCTTATATGACTACCAATCTTGGCTTATGAATGACTCATGTTTTCACTGGACAGAACCCTCGGTGTGGGGTTTCACATTACTTTACAACTCTGTCGCAGTGCCTTTTGCTTTAAACATACCTCTGTCACTAAGACACTTGGTTTCAAGCAACCTACAAAGACTGTGCCTATTCACTACTGTCTTGAGATCCAGCACACAACACAGCAAGTGCTGGAAGTACTGCTACTTGTTGTTGTGGTGTTAAAAGGGGGAAATGTCAACAAGAGCAGAATGAATCTTCACTGTTTCTAAATCTTTGCTTACATCATAGCTCCTTTCCCACCACAAAACATCCCCTCCTCACAAGCATTCTTCAAGACCCCTTCTAATGACAATATTTCCTAAGGTGACCGACCTTTCCTCTGTACTACGTTAGAGCCTTTAGTGACACTATCATTTACTTTAGCTTTTCACACAGACGGTCCCTGAAAGAGAAATTGGGTCTCACATTTCTCCTGCATCTTACACAGTGCTAACCAACCACACCAAATGAGCAGAAAGGAGAGGGAGGAAGCAAATTTCCAGGAAAAGGGCCATATAAAATTATAACATTTGGCTGTAGGAACTGGAGAGATGGCTTGGTAGTTAAGAGCACTTGCTGATCTTGCAGAGGGTCAGAGTTCTATTGCTATACCTACATTGCAGTTTATAACTGGCTATTAACTCTAGTTCCAGGGGATCCATCGCCTTCACTTGGCTTCGCTGGCACCAAGTATGAAGTCGTGCACAGACATACATGCAGGTATGTAATAGACATTTCTCTCTCACCTACCTGTTCCCAAATACCTGGCAGCCACTTCCCAAATAATTGACTTGGAGGCTTAATATAACTTATAAATGCTCAGCTGGTAGCTCAGGCTTGTTACTAGCTAACTCTTACACTTAAATTAACCCGTATTTCTACTTATGCTTTTCCATGTGGCTGGCTCATGGCTTGTTACCTCATTTTTCACACATCCTGCTTGTTTGGTGGCTGGCTGGCATCTCCTGACTCCACCCTCCTCCTTCCCATCATCCTTAGTCTGGTCGCCCCACCTATACTTCCTGCCTGGCTACTGGCCAATCAGCATTTTATTAAACCAATTTGAGTGACAAATCTTTACAGTGTACAAGAGGATTATTCCACAGCACAGGTAGAACACATACAAATAAGTATTTTTTTTTTAATTTGGGTCTAGTCTCTAGTAGTCTTTGGAATCTACTAACTTCACTGATATAGATAAATCATAGCATCTCATTCACTTTCTACATTCTGGTTTATAAAACCAAAGAGATAAACCAAATGACCAGCAAAGCAGCCCTTCCATTTCTGCAATTCTGAATTAAATTCATTCTTTCCTCTATTACTAAATCATACTATGTTCTTTCATAAAGAAATGGCACAGAGTTTGTAAACGGCCTAATGTAATAAACACTGTTCTTCTTTCTAGCTACTGAGACCCTTAAGTTCAAGTATTTCTCAAAGTATCCGTGATGGTTTGAGGTAAGAATATGCCCCCACAGATTCATAGGTTTGAATACTTGGTCCCTGGCTGATGGAACAGTCTGGGAAGGATTAGGAGGTGTGACCTTTTTGGAGGAGGTGTGTCACTGGGCACAGGCTTTGAGGTTTCAGAAGACTTGAACCATTTCCAGTGTCTCTTCTCTGCCTCCAAATTGTACATCAAGACCGAGTTCTCAGCTGTTTCTGCCACCATGCCTTAGCTCCACCATCATCAACTCTAATTTCTGAAACCTTAAGACCCAAATCAAATACGTTCTTTTATAAGTTCCTTGTTCATGGTGTTTTATCACGTCAATAGAAATGTAACTAGGCTAACACCATTAATCAAAATATTCAATACATTCATATCAGAGCGCCTTCCTTACCATTATTGTTTCCCCAGCTCTCTCTTTTAGGAAGCTAATAAAAGAAAAGAGGGAAAAGTAGAGAGAGAAGGAATAAAATTTCTGCAAAGTACCCGAGGACTTACTGGTAATGTTCAAAGACTGAGTTATGACTGATTATACATGCAAAAATGAAAGATCATCTAAAAACAGATGTTAGAGAAGTAAAATATAATCCAAAGCATAGAGACTGTTTCAAACAAACCTCTAAATCAGGAAGTGCAGTTTCAAGTTTATATCTTAATACCAGTGCTGAGAAAAAAGGTTGACAGGTTAAGGTAACTATAAGGATTGACATTTACATCATTTAAAGTTTTGTGTTATACCGGTTAGCAAAAACCACCTATAGAGTTAATAAAAACAGACATTCTAGGATCTAAATTAGTAATATAAATCACAAGCTTTAAGATTCATCAAAATACCCCTAATTAAATACTAAGCATTAAAACAGATGCATCTACAAGACAATCCTGAACTCCTTCAAAGAGATAGAGGTCCTCTCATAATCTGGTCTCTGCCTACCAGAGTAGCCTCATTTTCTGAGCATCCCTGAAAACCATCTCACTCCTTAAACTGTTCTTGTCCCCCTTGGGTCACTTGCTCCTTTTATGCTTCCAGACTTTTATAAAGGCTATTCC
This sequence comes from Onychomys torridus, assembly GCF_903995425.1. Taxonomy (NCBI): domain Eukaryota; kingdom Metazoa; phylum Chordata; class Mammalia; order Rodentia; family Cricetidae; genus Onychomys; species Onychomys torridus. Next base: position 16,269,241 of record NC_050462.1, on the reverse strand, counting down.
CTCAGCCTGACATGTCCTTCCCTCTCAAGCTATAAATATGCCCTCCTTCCTGAAGCTTATCATAACCACATAGCACCCTCCTCCAAAGTGGCTCCCAGAGCACTCCTCCTTCATCTGGTTCATACACTCTAATTACTTTTTGATGTGTACCTCCCCAACCAGATTCTGAGTTCTCAAGGGAGGAGGGCATATTAAACCATTTCCTAGCACCCAGTATAATGCCTGAATTCTGCTGAAGCTCCACACACAAACTGCAGAAGACAAAGTAAGCCATGAGAAACAGTTGAAATTTTTCTATTGAAGAATATATACATGTAGTAGAGTGGATCTCCACCAGGAGCAATTTAGCCCCTAGAGGACATTTGGTAAAGTCTGGAGATACATTTGGTTGCCCCAAAGCAGGTACAATTATTGGAGAGCATGGCTATCATTTACACAATAGAAGCCACCAACAATTTACACAATTTGTTAGCCACCAACAAATGCACCCCCCCTACAACAGAGAGTGACTTGCTCACAAGAATCTCTCATTCCAAGGTTGGGAAGCCCAGTTGTCAAATCCGACGATACAGTAACATCTCAGCAATAACCACAGTGAATACCATTTCTTTTTAAGTTTTGACAGAAACTTCTTGCACAGACACACAACACTAAAAATGACCTTCACACAATCCCGGTACTCCACAACATCAAGAGTGCTGCAAAGCATCCTGCAGTTTTTGTTTTTTGTTTTCCTGAAAGCCACACTGTAGCTACCAGAAACAACTCCCAAATCAGAAAACATTGTCTAGAAACTTTAAAACAACCACAGGCAGACTCCTTTTCTTGTGTGTAACTATGTCAAAAATACAAACCTCCAGGATGGATGTCCCTTAAGTAAACCAAGGAATCAATCACACACAGAAGCCTTTACTGTGGAACACTGCAATTGATGGGAAGTAAGAGGGCATGCCCTTGCTTACAGCCAAATCACTGCTTTATCAAAAAACTGACAGAACAGCTTCAGAAAGAAAAAGAAAATCAAATGTCAACGCTGAGGGTCAGAGACAGGAGTTAACTGTTTCTCCTCTGATACAGGACCAAGCGTCAGACGACTTGGGCCTTTCACAGAAGCTGTCTAAGCAGGAATCTTCCCTTCCTGAATACCGGGTGACTCAACGCTCCTTGGCACATTCCTTGACTAAATACTACAAATTCACTAAGTTCTTGTCCTTTGAACTACTTCTCCTACCTTCTGGGTAACAGCTCGTCACATTTACCAATCTCGGAAGGGAGCGGATGGAAGCTCTCCAAAACAACTCTTATTAGGAGAGATTTTAATTATGTTATTCTAGGAACTGGTACCTAAACAAAACACCTACAGCTTTCCAATGTTCTTCACCTTTTATTTTAACCCTCAAGATTTTCCAGATTTTAAATTGAGATCGCCCTGGGAGAAACTAAACTGGAGTGCGCATTTGCCCTTCGATCCATTTATTCTTGGAAAACTAAAATAAGGATTTTTGTGGGTTTTTTTTTTTTTTCTTTCTGGGGCTTGGAGAGGAAAATGCACTTGTAATTCTTTCAAAGTTTCCAACAGTGAGTAATATCTTCCTTCTCCGCTGACTTTGCCAGTTCAGCGGCTTCAGTCCCAGGACTCGGGGCCGCACTAGGCCGGGTCCCCCATGACCCTCCTCCCGGGGCGGTGCAGAGGTGTAAGGAGGCAAAGCGGCTTGAGGCAGGTGAGTGTCAGTGAGTGTCGTGGGGAGCTGGAGGCACGCCAGGGCAGGGACGGGCCCCCGCAGCCGCGCACCCCTAGGCGGGGAGCGGGGAGCAGGGAGGAGGGACGCGCGGGCACCACACCCTCCAAGCCCGCGGTGACAGCCCGGCGCGGGAGCCGGCCCCGGAGCCTCCGGGCTGCAGCCTGCGCCCCGCCCCACCCGCGGCCCGGGCTCGGGCAGGACAAGCAGGCCTCGGAGCCCTCCACTCTCAGGCCTAGTGGAGCCCCGGGAGCCCCGCGCTCGCCTCGGCCGCCCCGGGGGTCGGTGGCTCGCAGGCTCGCGCTCACGTGCTGCCGGAAGGACGCGCTCACACTTACCCTCTGCAAGATCCTCCTGAACATGGTGTGGCCAGCCGCCGCCGCAGCCGCCGCCGCCGCCGCCGCCGCCGCGGGGACTCTGGGCGCCCTAGGCGGGTTTACTCACGACCGGAGAGCCGGCGGGCAGCCGAGCCGGGACGAGGGCGGGGGCGAGGCGGCGGGGAACGCGGCTGCGGCGGCCCGGACTTTCTCCGCGGGCGGCGAGACGGTGCGAGCACGAGCCAGCGGAGGAGGAGCGCTCGCCCGCCTGCCGGGCCGCCCCCGGTAACTGACAGCTGGGCGGGCCCCGCCCCTGGCCGAGTGGGCGGAGTCACCGCCGCCCCGCCCCCGCGGCCTGTCCATCCGCGGGGAGGGCGGGGCCGGAGGTGGGCCGGCCCCGAAGCTCCGACCAATCGGAAGCGGGACTAGCGTGACAGACAGGTTGGCAGGAAGCGGGTCCCTGGGCTTCTTCCGGCGAGCGCGTGGACGCAGGGTCGCTGCACCGCGCTCGGGGCGTTTTAGAGGGCTGCATCCACGCGGAGAGGCTGGGTGGTGACCCCAGGGTCCCGCCGGGAGGTGTCTCTTCCCGGCGTGGGGTGGAAAAACCGGCTCCCGAGCTGCCTTCGGGCGAGCGCCGGCCAGTGATGGAACTTTGCTGGCGCTCTAGATGCTGCGCTGACCCGGAGCCGGATCCTGATCCTAGCTGGAAAGGCTTGATTTCGATCGCTAAGCTCCAGGCCAACGTGGGCCGGAGAACCCGAAGCCTGCTTAGCTGCGTTAGGCTTCCCGTTGGCTTTTCCAGTCCCAGGTTACCTGCTTCCTTCCTGCCTCGGATTGCAGCCAGGCCCACCGTAAAGCATGGGAGGCGGCCCGGTTTGGAATTAGCTTGAGAGTCTGGGTTGATCCTTTTGGGAGAGGGCAAAGGTGTCTTCATCTTATTTCAGCTGGATCCATCTTTGGTTTAAACTAAACCTGATCCTCCCCCACCCCTACCCCCACCCCACACCCACACTTTTCTGCACCCTCCCGTGGGAAAAGCACTCAACCCTGTTGTAGAAACTTGTGGTCCAAATGCCCCCAGTTAACTGCGTGTTCTTGGCTTCTGTTAAACTGCTTGTTTGCATCCCCCTGCAACTGCCAACTGGGATGCTGGGTTGTTTTTTTGTTTGTTTGTTTGTTTTTGTTTTTGGGGTTTTTTTTGAGTTGTCTCTAAAACCTCCCTGTCATCTACGTGCAAGGTTGCTCTGTTATAAGTCCAGTGCCCGGGAGGCCCCTTGACAGGCTCTCAATGCCTAGACTACACAAGGGAACCTTGGGATCCTGAGGGTGCCTGGTGACCTGGGAGCTGAGATAGGCCCAGGTTTCGGGGATCTGGGGCAGGTTCCCAATGCCCAGATTTTGCAAAAAGAGGCATTGGAACACCTCTGTCTGTAGCTCCCAATACTGAGGACTTGTGAAAAAGCCGAATACAGTGTCAAATTTTGAATCAGTGGGACCGCCAGGACACTGCTGGCCCCTCTGTTTGGTCAGGATTCTGGATGGCTACCAGATCATAGAACTTGGTCTTTTTTGTATTGTGTAGATTGTTTGTTGCGTTGTTTATCATTCTTGAGAAAAGTGAAACCATTGGTCAAAATTCTCCTACCCAAACAACCCCCCTGAACCTAAGTCTCGTTCTTTAAGGATTTCCAGAGGAAATCCCAGAAGTCTGAGAACTGGTCTATAGAGGAAAAAAGTAACTACGTTTTATTGCCTTGATTGGCCTTCATTTCAGGTGGGCTGGCCAGTCGAAGCATCCTTAAAACTTTCTCCTCTGCACCAAGTGTAACGTGTGGTCTTTCATTAACCAAGTACCTGGACCAGCTGCCCTACACCCTGGCTTGACCTGATCCTTCCCATAGCACCACCATTTTTGTTTCAGAGGAAGAAAATGAAACTAAGGGGCAGGACGAGTCTCAGCCTCTGGTCCTAGCAGCCCCCACAATAGAAGATACACTGCCACCCTATACACCTGGGGCACCAGCCAGGTGAAGATCCACAGAGGCACTCCTAAACCCAGCCCACACGTGGGGCTGATCCTCTTACCCCAACCACCTGTTCATCCTCACTCTGACCCCAGTCCTCTCCTGACTCCCCTTGGGGGGCCTCATTCCCACCCGTTCCTCTACTAAGGGCACACCAGGCCTCCCTCAAACCTCCAGCTGCAGGACACCTTCCCTGCCTACCCACCTCATGAGCCTCCTCAGGGGCCTCTTCTCTGGCCATTCTCTCCTTGAGGGGGGCCCCCAAGTATGGGGTGCTCCCAGGATAGGAAAGGCAGGAGAGAAAAAAAAAAAAAAAACTCAATTTGTGATGTTTATGTTCCATTCTCTACTGCTGATTTGTATATTTGGGGATTCCAGAACCCCTCTTTCTCAAAGAAGCTCCAGAGTTGTGTGTGTGTATATGTGGTCTGTTTGTTTTCATGTCGTTGGTGTTTTGCCATGTGTGTCCATTCCTCTGGAACTGGAGTAACAGTTGTGAGCTGTCATGTGAGTGCTGGGAATTGAACCCAGGTCCTCTAGAAGACCAGCCAGTGCTCTTAACCACTGGGCCATCTCTCCAGAGTTTAATTTCTCGACTAGAAATGGTGTTTTATACACACCAACCAGTTTGGGCTGACTGTCAGCAGCTACTGAAGAGGGAGAGAATCTGATGGGAAGCCCAGAAGCTGGTCTTGGGGGAAGACAGGAGTCTAAGCAGTGACCTTCCACTGGTTGAGAAAGTTTTTCCTTCCGGGCAACCAGATTGGAACCCAGTTCAAGGTAGGGAGTCTCTTAATCTCTTTCTCCAGACTGTTGGGAGATCTCCTGGCTGTTGCTAAGTGCCCTACAAATTCATCTGAGGTAAGTCTGGTAATCCAAGGTAATCCAAGATTCAAATGAGACCTGTCTGCGCTTTTTGGAATGCCTTCAGGACTAATCAGACTTACACTCTGGAAAAGAAAGATTCGAAACATAGGAGGATTTGAAGTTGGAATTGCCTCCCACATGTACAATGGAAATACCTGGGAGGATAGGCAGACCAAGAAATTAGCTAAGATAATGGTGTCAGCCTTCCAGGAAGAGAGACCTCGGTGTACAGGATTTATAAACGAAGGAAAGAAGCCGAGAGGCACAGATGTCAAGAAAAGATGAGTGTGCCCACTGTAAAGTGACTGGCCACAGGAGAGACAAACGTCCACGATGAACGTGTCCGCTCCAAAGGGACTGGCCATTGGAAAGATGAATTCCCAAACCAAAAAGCGAGAGCAGCATCAGTGCTCCAGATAGACCGATGGCATCTGAGGTCAGCCACCACCCCAGCCCAGGATTACTCTAAGGGGGAAGAGAGGGTGTTCCCATCAATTCCATTGTGCATACAGGGCCACTTGGTTGTAAATCAGACATATGGGCCACAGAGTAAGAAACAGACTGTGATGTATAGAGCCACTGGTTCACGGTTCTACTCCTGGTCACAGATCTACCACTAAGTGTACTGTGACCCCCCTCTCTCCTACTCATGGCTAAATGCCCATACCTCCTGCTGAGGCATGACCTACTACACAGACTAAGGGCAGAAAAATGTTTTGGAAAGGATGACATTAAATGGGATTTTAAGAGCCCTAGAATAATGGACAAAATTTTACTGACTGTCCCAGTAGGGGAATATATTCTATTAAACAGTCCTCCTTTGGAGAAGAAATTTGAGTCTTTTACAAGATCTACAACAGACATTTCCTTTTGTTGGGCAGAGACAAACCCACCCCAGGACTTGTAGCCCACCAGTCTCCCCAGTACTAGTGGAACTGAAAAAACAACACTACTTTCAAGGTAAACACTATAACATTGGTAGCAAAACGGAATTAAAGTTCGAATTGATAGGCTACTTGAAGCTGGCGTATTAGTCCCTTGCCGCTCTAACGTTCCAAGCCCATATCGCCTTAGCGTTTCTATTGCTCCAACCAAACAACAGGACCAAAAAGCAAGTCACGGAGGAAAGGCTTTATTTTCTCACACTTCCACATTGCTGTTCATCACCAAAGAAGTCAGGAAGGAACTCAAATGACAGGATTCTGGAGGCAGGAGCTGGCATAGAAGCCATGGAGGGGTGCTGCTTACTGGCTTGCTCAGCCTGCTCTCTTCTAGAACCCAGGACCACCAGCCCAGAGATGCTATCACCCACCATGGGCTGGGTCCTCCTCCACTATCATTGACTGAGCTGAGTCTCATGGGGGCATTTCTCAACTGAGGCTCCTTCCTTTCTGATGATTCTAGCTTATGTCAAGTTGACGCACACAACCTGCCAGTACACATACACCCTCCTGTGTTCAGTCCCTCCCAAGAGTCAGGTTTATACTGTGCTAGATCTAAATGATGCTTTCTTCAGCATGCTTCAGATCTGAATGGGGGGACATGGACAAAGAGACCTGTGGCCAATTAACCTGAACTAGACTGCCTCAGGGTTTCAAACCCCCCAACCTTATTTGATGGGCACTCCATAGAGATCCGTAGGCATTCACTTCTGAGAATGTATGTGGATGATCTGCTGGCAGCTGAAACAGGAAGATGGTCTCCATGTCACAGAGCAACTATTAGAGACACTACAACATCAGGGATATTGAGTCTGCAAAGAAAGCTCCATTCTGTATCTGTAAAGCAACATACCTGGGCTATGACCTGGAGGAAGTTCAGAGAATCCAGGTGATTACCCAGATCCTAACCCCAAGAAAAAAAGATAGCTCCCAGAATTTCTTGGAGCTGCAGATTATTGTAGGCTTTGGATACCCAGGTTTTTGGAGCTGGCCAAGCCCCTATACCTGGCTACCCAGCACACTGAACAGGACTTCAACTGGTCCCCAACAAAGGAACACACTTTCCAGGAGTTGGAGCAGGCCCTGGCCTCAGCTATAGCATTAGCCTTAACTGACATTACCAAGCAATTTTATTTGTTTGTGGATGAGGTGAAACACATTTCCCAGGGGGTCCTAGCATAAAGACTTCAGCCCTGGCAGCAACCTTTTGCCTACCTCTCAGAAAACTGGATCCTGTGGCAGCTGGGTGGCGAGCATGTTTAAAGGCTATAGTGGCCACAGCCCTCTTAACAAAGGAAGCTGATGAGTTGAGTCTGGGGCAAGATCTGTTGATCATGGCCCCACACTCAGTTGAAACTCTCTTGAAGACCCCACCAGATATAGGGATGACTAACTTCAATATAACTCATTATCAAGCCTTGCTCTTAGACCAACTGAGAATCAAGATTCTTCAAATAGTTGCCCTAAGTTCATCCACGTTGTTACCAGAGACCAGTGACTCTACCATCCAACATGACTGCCTCAAGATTACCACCCCATTCTGAGGATTGAGGCCAGACCTGAAAGATAACCCATGGGCACAGCCAGACTTGGTAATGTTCTCAGACAGTAGCAGTTTTATCCAGGAAGGCATCAGGTATACTGGGACAGCTGTAGTAACTGTAGAACATGGCCTCTGGGTGGAAGCCCTGCCCCCAGGAACCTTGGCTCGAAGAGCTAAACACATTGCCCTCGATGAAGCTCTCAAATTGGAGAAAGAAAAGACGATCAGTGTGCATACTGACATTTTAGATACACCTTTGCCACCACACATAAGCATGGAGCCAACTACAGGGAGAGGGGCCTTCTGACAACAGAGGGCAGAGATCTTTAAAACAAGACTAAAATTCTAGCTGCAATCTGTGGCTATCATCCACTGTCCCGGACATCAACTAGGAGATGAGGTCATTGGAAGCGGGGTGGCTGGTAAGGCAGCCAAGAAGGCTGCCCCATAAGCAGTAAAATGCCTGCCTTCCATCCCAGAACCCATGTTACCTGATAGTCTCTAATACTCGGAAGATGAAGGCAGCTGAAAAACTGGGCACCAAAGCATGGCTCAAACTAACTGATGAGGGAAGAGTGCTCCCACAAGCAAAGGAAGACACTTGGCACATCAGTGCCATGAAGGGACTCACCTAGGAAAACCTGGAGAACTGAACTCACAAGGAAAAGGTTCTTTCTCACAGGAATGGACCAGACAATACAGGAAATTGATTCCAGATGTCAAACCTGTCAACAGACACCCCCAAGGGTCAGAAAGTAAGGCTCAGGACCAGGCAGATGCTGAAAAGTACAGAGATGAAGACAGGACAGTGTGGATACAGGTACTCACTTATCTTTGTGGATGCATTTCCTGGAGGGGGGGGGGGTCCCACTAAGAGACTGCTGAGATCACAGACGGGAAACTTTGAAGACGTAACACCCAGGTTTGGACTGCTGCTGTCTGTACGATCAGACATGGACCAACCCCTATTTCTAGAATTATTGACAGCCTTTCTGCCATTCTGAGGATCAGTTGGAAGTTGCATTGTACGTATCATCCCCAAAGTTCAGGACAGGTAAAGAGAGGCTAAATCAGACCCTCAAGGAGACCTTGCCTGAATTAACCTTGGAGTCTGGGGAAAGGTGGGCTCGATGTACTCGGTACGTAAAAGGTTTCACTTCATTTGAAATTCTTTTTGAGAGACCTCCTCCCATTCTCCCTCTTAAAGAGTTAGAACTAGCCACTGAAATCAGAATCCATCAACTGCTTCAATTCATACAGGCTCTGCAGCAGAAGCAGAAGGCCATGGCTGCCTCCATTAAAGACTGCTTTCCAGACTCCACTGCCTCATCCACACCCACCCCTTTCTGCCAGGAAATAAGATGCAGATCAAGAGACATCGAGCTGAGACATTGGGATCCATCTAGGAAGAACCACAGCTCATGGTCCTGACTACCTTTATTGCCGTCAAGGTAGATGGCATCCATACCTGCATACATCACTCCCAGGTTAAGCATGTCACAGGAAATGATGACACAGTTCCAGAGAAATGGACCACCACCAAGACCTGTTAGGACCCACTAAGGATAAGACTGACATATGTTTTAAGCTAATGATGTTGTTTTATCTGACTATATTCCCTCCTATTTTTTTTCCTGGGATCTGAATAACCATCCTCGGTCCCTATACCAACAAAGCTAACCCATATGGCATGGCAGTTTCATCTAAATGCTGTAGGGAACCACAAGACTATAGTTGTACCTTCTGCCCTGTAGCAGAATGTGTGAAAATTGTACACCTCACTTTTAGTATCAGGGACACTTGTCCGCAGAAATGTATATCTGACCCCAAAACTTAAAGTACTGAAACTTACCTTTTATGTGTTGATTTCGTGTATGAACAAACTCACCCAGGTTACAAGGACCCTAATTACAAGGGATGTCCACACTGGGGCTGTAAGTACCATAGTACCTGCCCCCACTGGGGGGAAAACGTCCACCCTCACTTGGTTGATGGGCGTAGTAGAGTTACTGATGAAGTTCTTGACCCCTGAGACAACAGATGGGAAATGGGTCATTGGTGCTTCTGACAGAGATAGGAATAGGCCGGCGCCTCTGGAGGGATCCAAGATACTGAGCCTTAGAACCTGGTTAAGCATATGCCTTTCTTTGATGCTACCCCTTTCCTCCCCAGCCCATCTCACCCACAATTCCTCTCTCCAGCCCTCTCTGCCCCAGACCTGCTTCCA